>NC_141776.1:16246066-16572566 GCF_051362555.1 Lingula anatina | reverse complement strand
AAATTGCACCCTTATTATCCAAGGGGATAGGGAAATTTCCAGTAGAGTTATGAAACTCAGGGTCATACACGTGTCCAATAATACTTGAATGTCATTGCTGTGTTTAACGAATGTACCTGTTTCCAGAAGGTTCTACCGACTGCCGTACCAAGGGGAGAGAGCATATATCGTGAGAACCGACGAGGTCACCATGTATCCCAACTTGGGTATTGCCACCATTTCTGTACTCATCTCAGTAGCCGTGACTGCAGGTACGTACCGGTGCATGTAGATTATAACCAGCGTCTTTAGATTTAAGAGCAGCCGTAAATCGTTTGTTTCCTGTTTTGCCATAAACCTTTGGCAGATTTTAGCTGGAAGTAGTTCAATTGTTGTTCGGCAAATTTGGAAAGTAGAAATCGGCACGTTCTTAAAACTTGGGGTATTTAGGGCACACACGTTTATCTTTTCTGTCTGGTTGTAGAGGCTGTGTAGAAGGGGCAGGGTAGAAGGGGCAGGGTAGAAGGGGCTGTGTAGAAGGGGCAGGGTAGAAGGGACGGAACGCACATCCTTGAAAACTTCTCTGTAAGAATCTCTGTAATAACGCAGGCCCGTAGCCAGGGGGGGTTCGGGGGGTTCGAAAGAACCGCCCCTTTTGTTGGGAAAAGGTCCACTCTGGGTAAAATTTGATCTATGTACATGAAGTTTTTATGGGAAAAGTTCCACTTTTTCAGAAAAAGAACCCCCCTTTTTAAATTGCTGGCTACGGGCCTGTAACGGTTTTAGTACACAGTTTTTTCATTTCATTTAACAAGTTTCTTATACAACATATAGTTTGTGGATCCCCAAACGAGTTTTTTTCCCCTCTCTCTCTCTCTCTCTCTCTCTCTCTCTATATATATATATATATATATATATATATCAAGTTTTAGGGACCGTTCCCACAGATATTTGGATCGATCTCTCTCCCTGCGGAGTCTCACTAAATTGCTGTCAAACTAATCGGCTTAAACGTCTGTAACGCCTAGGAAAACTGTATGGGGATAATCATATTTACCCCTAGCTGATTCGGTAGGCGTGACAGACATTTAAGCCTCTTGAGCTGATAGCAATTTAGCGTGAACCCCCAGGGAGTTAGGTCAATCCAGATGGATCGATCTAAGTATGGGAACCCAGTCTAAAAGGTCTGAGAACATCTAGGCATGAGGAAGCGAGAGTAAACACGATAGGTCAAGATAGTTGTCAGTTCCATGGGCACATTTCCGCACCTACATGAAACATGTATTATGAGTGGCATATGCATGCAGAATGGGGTAATAGATTTTCAATGCATTTTTTCCAAAGCCAAAAATTTTAGGGATTTGGCTTCATATCCGTGATTTATGTGATACGGCATGTTATACGTGCTCATTGACAAATGTTCACCAAGCAGTTTGATTGATGTTGGCTACGAACAAGGAAGTACAAGTGTATATATGGTACCTGCCTATGGTTTAGCCTTCCTGTAGACCTGGGCCTACAATTTATAGCTACGTGTATGCTATCTAATCTAATAATTGTATGCTGTCCCATTCAACGACCATGGCTCATTTGAAATTGGTAGCTAGACAAGTGACAAAATTAATCAGAATACAAAGAAGGGGCTTTATACAGTGTTCTGTTTGATTATTGATTAAAAGTTCCATAAAAGCAAAAGGTCGATTTGCCATCGCCCCCCCCCCCCCCCCCCCCCCCAATAACCTATTCATCACCACTTCAAACCTCCGATTTTAATTGTATTGTATGAAAAATTATTCTTGATGATTCTTAGAGTGAGTTTTCTCAGTGTGAGCTTGGGAAAAGCATTAATGGGGAAGATGAAAAGTTTTGTCACCCCGTCTCACTCAGCCATCGCCGCGATGCCGATCCGCTTCTGAGCCTCTAAAGGCTCATTTCCAATCTTTTTACGTAGTTCCATCCAACTCCGCAAGGACTCTTTGTTGTGTACCTTTACATAAACATATCAGATGAATGTCCTAAACTTATATAATTTTGAACGCTTAATTCAAGCGTGGGCTCGAAATAGGACATTACGTTTTCGTCTAACTTAGTGGATAACGCGATCCAAAGATTCCACAGTTCGTGTCAGATTTACGTAAGGTCGCGCAAAGAAAACCCAAGTCCACATTATGACCAGTTTAATGGTTTATTGGTTGACTCTGTCTAACTACATCATCTACATGAAATCTCCAAGCTCTAGGCCGTCTCCCATGGCTCCGTCGAGCGGTCTCCTTCGAGTCTTCTTCCTTCTGAACTCCCGATCTTAATTCTACACATCTTTTATACATATTTCTTATCACAAGGTGGATTCTGTGCTGCATTATTTGGCGGTACATACTAATTTTAATTATTCAAATTGCACACGTCCACTGAAGTTACATAACTACAGGTAAGGCCATAAAACGAGTCGAGTGCACAAGCAATCGACTCTAATCAAATTAATTTACATGTCTGGGAATTATATTTGTGAACACTACATCTTGCTGAATGCAATCAGATTAACAAGAGCCCTCTTGGGGTTGAGTAGAATACAGAAAAGCTGGAGATTATACAAGAACTTTGAAACCAAATGAGGCGTGTAAATCTTTTAATTTGATTGCAAAAGTTCCCGGTCTACGTAGAAAGTTTTATTGGGAATTAGCTCTTACTGGGTATAACAAATTTACCAAGCTGGTAAACCTCCTCAGTTAAATAACAAGAAGTTGGTTTTTATTCCGCAGAAGGCAAAACGAGCACCTACGACGCAGACGACCTAAGCCACCCCTGCCTTAGAGACTGCGTGGACGGCGAGACCCCGAGGACCTGCGAGTACGACTTTGCCGTGGAGTGGTACTACGTGCTGAGCAAGGCCTGTTACGACTGCCCGTTTAACGGCACGGATTGCGACAGGCCGCACTGCGTGGCGGCAGATGGCGTCAGAAAGGCAATCACTGTGGTCAACAGGCGCCTTCCAGGACCAGGGATATTTGTAAGTGATTATTTTTTTTTTTTTTACTAGAATACTGGCTGTTGGAAAATTTTTAAAATATCCAGAAATCAGGAGTGCTTTTTGAAGTTTTCGGTTAAATTTATAAGTCAATTATTAGGATAAAATATATTTTCTTTATTTTGTATAGGCCTATATTAAATAAATCAATAGGCCCTATATAGGGCCTATAATTGTAACCTACAATTGGGTACCTTGAATAAGGGACATTTTTTCATTGTACCTATTTTTCAAAAGATGTCTGTGTCCCCATGTAAGTTAATAAGCACAGTTATATATATAACTCTACTTATTATACATTTGTATCTATAAAAATAATTTAGATGATACTTATGCAATGAAAATGGCTCAATGTGCTGCATTTTAGTGGCGCTGCAAGAAGAAATTAGTTAATGTTCATTGCACGTGTAACTGGAAATTACCAATATTTCCAAGATGCACGGCAGAGAATTGATAATTCAGTAAAACAACACGACATCACATTCAAATAGGAGGGAAATCTAAAGCTACACAGCAAACACGTCACGTTTGGATCACGTGGCTAGCTCGTTGCTACCACATATATTGTAACGTCATAGCAACGTGCTAGCCACGTGATCCGAACGTTACGTGTTTGCTGGGTAAGTGATATTCTGGATATGTTTTCTACTAAAGCTGAAACACTAACAGCCGGCACCGTCAATTCCCAGGTCTGCCAGAACGACACTATCATCGTCAACGTGAAGAACAAAATGTCCACGTCTGATGGAGTCACCATACACTGGCACGGCATACTGCAGGAAGACTCACCGCACATGGATGGTGTCGCCATGATTACACAGTGTCCCATACCCTCACATAGCACATTCCGATACGAGTGAGTGTTGATTTGGTGTGCCATCTCCAAATATAGAGTTAGATTAATTGTTATGTTTATAAGTTGCCGAAAATGTGATAATTAATTAACTTACTATGGGGGCAACGCGTACGTATCTCTTCTTTTTTTTAAGTTAAGATGAAACACGAAATAAAATCTCATTTTTGATAAATTTTCGATAAATAACTTTTGACCATTTTGATCAGCGATTTTTCAAAAGATGTAGTTTCCATCTGAATTAGATACCGTTGTTTTAAACTTTGACGAAAAAAAAAAGGACTGGCAATGCGAGTAAATCGTTTTATTCACCCAAGTTCTAAATGAGGTTTTCAAGGGAAATAAAAAAGTAGGTGGACCAGTAAAATTACAGCTCTCAGTGAACAAAATTGCCATTCAATGCCCTTATAATGAAGCACGCGACTCCTTTTCAGATTCAAAGCCACTACAAAGGGGACACATTTCTGGCACGCCCACTCCGGCATGCAGCGTGCCGACGGCGTCTTCGGCCCACTGGTTGTCCGACTTCCGCCGGGAGCTGACCCCCACCATGACCTTTACGATTATGATCTCGCAGAACACTATATCATCGTCACGGATTGGCTGGGTGACGTCACAGTGAACCGTTTCGTAGCGCATCACCATAGAGACGGAGACAATAAACCACAGTCCATGTTGATTAACGGTATGCGAGTAGATTTTTTTAGAAGATGAAAAACTGAACCTGTTTTTTACCGGAGAAAATCATCATTAACCAATGTAACACGTTTCTGTGAAAAAAAAAAAAAAAAACAACAACAACAAACATCATAAACCATTGTTTAAAAAACGTTTCTGTGAGAAAAGTTTCTTTTTAAAATGTTTGTTAAAAATGGCCATCACATTTTTGGAAACAACACATGCATCTTAAAGACTGAGAATGAATGTGAAAGTGGCGATTCTATCCCACTGTGTAATTTTGAAAATGAAATACTTGTATGATGTGCATTTCAGAACGCGTGTGCAGGCTGTTTGCTGAGAGAGAACGTGTTGCTTATTAACTCGATCAACCATTTTCTATCAGTATTAAAAGAGTTTTATTTCTTTTAGGAAAGGGGGCATTTGAACCCTACACCGACGACAAATCCAACCAAACCATTTACACGCCATATGCGGTTTTTAATGTCACCCAAGGCAAGAGATATAGGTTCCGCGTGGCGAGCAATGGCATCCTGAACTGCCCCATACAGGTAGGGAGACCAGCAACAGGAAATTGTAATAGTATCTCATTTGAATTGCGCTTGTTTGAATTTTAAGGCATATCCGCTGCATTTAATGGTTATCTCATTTGAGTCTCAAATTAATTTGTCAGATAATGTCTATAGGGCCTATAGATTATGCTAGATCCCAGTAGGGTTTATAGCACCTTTAATAAGTCTAAACATTTAAAAGCTTCATGTATGTCAGTCTTGATATCCCCTCTTTCCTCGTACCTGTGTAGCGAAATGCCCACAAATGTCAAACTCTTTTCTTCCACAGATATCAGTCGACGGCCACAACATGACAGCAATCACGTCTGACGGAAAACCTTTCGATCCAATTGAGATCGAATCGTTCAATATATTTGCCGGGGAACGGTACGACTTTGTACTCAACGCGAACGCCAGCGTCGACAACTACTGGATCCGCGTGGTTGGTCTTGCCGACTGTGCCAATAAAAAAGCGAAACAGGTGGCAATATTACGTTATAATGGGGCACCGATTGAGGAACCTAAAGCCCCAACTGATTACGAAAACATGATGCGCAGTGGAAAGGTAAGGAATAGTTACAACGATCGAAACAAAAAGTGACATTTTTTGGCCTCGAATGGCTAAATATATACCTTAAAACGTGGTTGGATTTCATTTTTTCGTTTTTATTCCATTTTTCCGTTTGAAAATGTAACATGCTTTTGCGTCCGTTAACTACTGTATGTTATACCATTTCATGCATTTTAAGCAACTGAACCCGTGGAACACCAAAGCAGACGACAACTACATTCCCGTGGTGCAACTAAACAACACGGATCCAGATGACGCCACGTCGCAAGAGGAGCCTGACGTCAAGTTCTACTTGGCTATGGATTTTAATAAAATAGACAACGAACTCTTCCATAACCCCATGTATTACCCAGTCAGTGCCATAGACAAGGGACGTCATTTGTACTCGCCGCAGATCAACCATATCTCTAACATTTTCCCTCCTTCCCCGCCTATGACACAATATGGGGACATTCCAAAGGTACACTTTATTTCTATCCCTGTCCGATGTATATAATATTTATTAATGGCACCTTATTTACAGGCAAACGCATGACACCATTTCCAGCAATTTGTATCAGTTACGCTTTTGACTTACGATGCAGACAGTACGCATTTTTTTTTCAACTAGGAAATAACATAATAGTCATGTAGTCTTCTTGGACATAATGTCGCACTTGATTTTATATAATGATATTGTCTCCCAGACCCATTTTTAATCTTATTCTTCAGCAACATGTATAGAAAGCTTCGTCTTGTTCTGCATAAAATATGCAAAGTATAACTTCCCAACACTTGATTGTTTCAATGTTTCAGAAGTTTTGTTTCTGAAGAAACGCGACGGCCCAGAATTTATTTTTTTGTATATGGTATTTCAGGATTTGTTCTGCAACGAAGAAACTCGCTCCAACTGCACAGAAACCTACTGCGAGTGCGTTCACATGTTAGAGGTGAAGCTAGGACAGGTAGTCGAGATCGTCATGGTGGACGAAGGGTTCGCCTTTAACGCCAATCACCCCATGCATCTTCACGGCTTTGCTTTCCGCGTGGTGGCGCTGCGGAAGGTACGAAACCAAACTAGAAACTTGCTGCCAGTTTAAAGCTCATTTTGAGGCCAGATCAAATTTGTTCATTCACATATGCAATTAACATTCGCAAAATGCTTAACGGCAGTCATTTTGCCTAAAAAATTCGTAACAGACCCATGTAAGTTGATCGTGACTTAGAGTCCAAGATAAATTAGAAGAATTCTATTCAATAAGAACTCATTGGTCTGATGGTTGTAATGTATATTCATATCCCTAAAAAAAGCTTGATATAAATATATTTATTTATAAAAAATACACAAAATTTATAATCGTATAGATATGATTATTTATTAGTAAATGCCGTTTTCGTCTGATGTGTTTTACCTCTGTATATATATATCAGATGGAAGTTGCTTCTTCTCCAGATTAATCAGTCTGTCACAGTGGAACAGATAAAGCAGATGGATCGAAATGGAGAGATTCCACGTAAGCTCAAAGGTGCCGTGAAGAAGGACTCTGTCACGGTGCCAGATGGAGGTTTTACCATCATACGGTTCCACGCGACAAATCCAGGTAAAGCCCGTTGAATACTGTTCTATTCTCATTAAACCCTACGGCCGATTTGGTTTTAAATTATTTCCCGGTCTTGTTCTATATAGGCCTATATCTTCCATTCTTATGTGCTATTACACTGTCAGCCGAGTGTTGCATCCTTTTCTGTTTGTTCGGTCCTTTTTGTCCGTTTTAGCTGTGTCGTCTACAATGTGGACACTCTTAAAAACGTAAATGTCATCTTCAGAAATCAAGTGGCTACAAAAGCGATCATTTTAAAACGTGTTCAATTTTTTCCCCAACAAATATTACAATACAGCGCTGATGTTTGTCATGGCAATCAATTTTAAAAAAGAGAGTCACGTTTAGCTAACGGAAATCACGACGTATAATGATATGTCAAACTGTGCCAGTAGTGAATGAATTGTAATGTTGACATTTAAATAGACACAGGTATTAGTATGCTGTATTTACTTTTGCAGGTGCCTGGCTTTTGCACTGTCACATCGAATATCACGTTGAAATTGGAATGGGACTTATAGTTAAGGTTGGCGAACCAGAAGATCTTCCCAAGCCGCCACGGAACTTCCCGCGCTGCGGCACGTGGCAGTACGAGGATGACGTAACACAGACGTCATCAGCTCCATGTCCTACACTCAAAACACAAAACAGTGTGAACAGTGTAAACGGTTTAAGGGCCACGTGTTTGTCACTCCTTTTCATGGTACTGCCCCTATTACCTTTATATTTTTAGAGGTAAAATTTAAAATGTCTCTTATTTTTGTAACAGAATTATTAATATATTAACTATTGAGCACAAGGACGCAAGATGAAATATAAAAGATCGTCTGTGCTTTATTTTTAAAGAATACCTTTTCAACTTTAGAGGTATATTCCCGAAAATTTTATATTTTATAGGTCATACAAGACTTTCAAGCTATCATTTGCATTTTAACCGAGCAGGTCTTGTTATAGAGAAAGGAATGTTATTGGCTTACATCAAAATGATTTTGTTGAGGTTTTTTTTTTTTTTTTTTTTTTTTGCTTCTCTTACTCACACAACAGTTTTGTGTCTGATATTTTTCCATCGTGTCTTCATTGTTTTATAACTTTTTATATTACTATTAACGAGCACAAAAATGAAATTAAATTTTTATTTAAATTGTAATGCCAAGATGTCATTCAATATTTTTTATACATATATAAGAGCTACCAATGAAATAACATCAAATCGACAATAATTTCAGTTTCGGGTTTGATAAGACCAAAAGATATGTCTCTTCGGGGATATGCATGGGAAAGTAAAACTACAGCGCAATTCTCTTTTAAAATGCTATTTTTTGTAAAAATCCCAAAACGCGTTTTTAAAAATGTCTATATCTCATTCAAATTCAATCTTCTAATACTGAAATGTAATACGTCTCCTCGTCTTTGGGATTGACAGTTTTCTATGACAACTTTCTATGCAGATATTTAAAATTGAAATGGTTTCAAAGCTTTTCAAATATGTACAGAAGTCACAATTTTAGTACTTTGAAATTTGGGCATATAAAATGTTTAACCTGCTGACAGAATATATCTTTAATATTTTCTAACAATCAAGAGTTATAAATTTAATCCGTATCAATTTGCATTCTCGCTTTTTGATAGTACATTCTAAATTTTGTTCTATAGGACTTTTCTGGATTTTTGATATTTAACATACTTATTATAATTTCTGATGACTGACCACCTCTGAAATATATATGTTACTTTGACCATTCCTGGATATTTGAAAAGGCCTTGAACTACCACAAAGACACCCTTAAGTGAAACAAAAATATGGTTTGGCAGTTACAGGGAGTGATGTGTCAGGCAGTGAAGGCAGGGAGTTGAAGTGCTCAGCAAACATACAGAGTAGTAGTAGTAGTTTCAGGTCCTTAGCCAGCAATTTCAAAGGGGGGGTTCTTTTTCTGAAAAAGTGGACCTTTTACCATATAATCCCCATGTACCTTGGTCAAATTTTACCCAGAGTGGACCTTTTTCCAGCAAAAAGGGGGGTTCTTTCGAACCCCCCCCTGGCTATGGGCCTGAGTTTATTTACTGTGACATTCTCCTCATAGGTATGGTACAACAATTTATAGCATAATAATGTTTATCACAATAAAATAAATAAAGAGACATGCAGTGTCTGCACATAATAAATAATACAACAAACTTGTACACCAGATCACTTGAACACAAGTCATTAGGTTAATTTTTTCTTTATTCTCATTTTCACATCAAAATTTACATAAAAATTTACAAAATGTACAATATCTCCTTTATATCTGACACTGGGACACCACATCGGTGCTTCTTTGACTTTAGTTCTTTGCAACTGCATGATGAAACCACTATGCAATACTGAATAATTGCACACAGAAAAGGCAACAATTAAAAGCAAATTCTGGAAAACAATACCAAGTTTCTAAAGAAGTCCACCATAAAATCATTCATTTTTTCGTGTTACATTTCATGCAAGTGCTCATACATGGGAAAAACAATTGCACCTCACTAACACAATACAACAACACAACATAAAGCTGGGAAAAGTGCTTCCTTTAATAAATATGCAATAGGCAAAAGCATCTTTTGGGGTACACAAATAATGTAACAGATTACATTACCTATAGGCAACACATTTAGTACAAAACAAACAATGACGAGAATGGGCTTAATGCAGGCTTCTAGATTGTAGGTAAGATCTTTTTTTAGATATTTGTGGATTTATCTTTGGGATTAAAAAAAGCAATATATTAGCATCCTTTACAACAAGTTCAATAGAAAATCAATTTCTGCACATTCATTTTTACTTTTATGAAAATAAGCTCTTACAATAGACATCTTGGCTTACTTACTGGCTCTTATAAGCTTCAACAAGTATGTCATGATTTTATCACCATATTTAACAGGTTTACTAAATATAGATATACAGGTTAATATATGACAGAAATTAGGTACTGAACAGGAATTGCCATTTTGGATCTGAAGTTGAGATATGTTTTCTTCACGTTTTTTTCACTTTGTTTTCACTCATGACATATATGTCACACTTTTAACTTTACCACAACCCAATAAAAATTCTTCTCGGCAATTTAGGTTTATGAGGCAAAAATCTTAACAATTCACATTTAACATATCATGACCACAATCAAAAATAGCACAACCCTGTCCACATAGTGTACCAAGCAATTCTTGATATGATCGTCAATTATCTCTTATTTGCAGATTTTATCATTTTCAATCCAATTTGATTGTGGTTGTTGAGCTAGCTGCACAATCACTTCCCATTTTACTGACGACCCAGCATATCTCATTGTGTTAGTTGTGCTTACTACCACTTCTGGGACACAATCTGGGTGTGCTTCTCCTCCTGCTTCATTGCTTTCTGGCAGTACTTAGAAGTCTGACCACAAAATCACCTTCTTTTGTTTATCACAGCTTAAAATCATTGATCCTCCTGGATGCCAAGAACATGCTACCACAGAATGACTGAAAGGAAAAATGGTTACACTGATATTAGAAATTGTGTTAGTTGAGAACACTGATTGTGTTGGATGTGATAATGTAAAACATCTCACCTATCACAATTAAGAGAATAGTCAATGCAAGAATATAACATTAATTTCTACAGCTTTGAGTTCTATTAATCCAAAATGTTCAGCTCAATTTTCAATAATGGAATTGAAGTTCTTTTGTCCATTGCTCTGACAATGAAACTAGCCAAATTGGTTAGTTAAAGAAACCTGTTGGTAACTTGACTGATGTTAGCATGAGCAATATTTGTTAATACTATAGTTCATTTTACCTTAAAGTAAAAGGCTGATGAATATTAAAATTTTCTTGGCAAGTGAGCATTATTTTATGTGGAAATGGTAATATTCAAAAATAGTTTTTTAAATAATATTTACAAAAATAAAAATAAAATAAAATAAAATAAAATAAAAGAAAGCAAGAAATGTCACCATAGCTATTTTAACATACAGTAATATATGACATTAAAACTAAAGGAAAAAAATGATCGTTTCCACTCACTTGTGTTCTTTCAGCTGCCTCTCAACCTTGTTCTTTTTAATGTCCCAAATGAATACTGTGCCGTCACCGCCCCCTACAGTCACGTATTCTCCGTCAGGACTGAACACTGCTCTCGACCAATCACAGCCCACGTGAAATCCTCCAGTGCAGAAAGTCCCCGTCACTTGGTTCATGCGGAGGTCGATGATTTTTAAAGTGTCGTCTCTTGAACAACTTAGGAGATAGTTACGATCTGCAAAAGGGAGATGAATTTGGGTCTTATATAGTCAAATAAAACATTATCCATATTGGATGTTTAAAATATGCATTCTACTTGCAACTAATAGAGACTTAAGATAGAGAATGAATATTCAAGACAAGATTATTTCAGTGTATTGTGCTGCCTCTTACGGTTCAAACACATACCCCTGAATAGTGTCTCTAGACCCTCCTTGCAGAGAGAGAGAGAGAGAGAGAGAGTGAGAGAGAGTGAGAGTGAGAGAGTCATTCATTGTACTGTGCTGCCACCTACAGTTTATAAACCTAACCAGTGTCCCCAGCCCTCCTTACCTGGTGACAGATCCAGTGATGTGACCCTCCCCTGCAGAGAGATCTCATTGGCGCTGGACTCGGACCTGGTGTCCCAGAAACGTATCCTCTTGTCAAAATGGCCACTGATGATGTTGCTGCCGAACCCGTCTGATGTGACAAGATCATTGCAGCTGGAGCCAGCAAATATTGTCTTGATGCCTGAGAAAAAGAAATAACCTGTATGTTTGACTTGCTCGTAAACAGCAATTCCAATGATTTTTTTTTTTTAATTTCTGAAAAAAATGGACCCTTTTCACCCCCTTGGTTGACCAAATTTGATAAATGAAATAGAACCTAGTTCATATTTCAAGTCAGAGTGGACCTGTTCCTCTACAGCCTGTTAAAACTCATATATATTGGTATAATTCAAGGTATAGGCACCTCTGCTGTTATGAAACACACAACTATGCAACCAACTGACCTTAAACAGGGGGGCATTTCAGCCTGAGATTTCTACACATACTTCTTTGCAAAACCTTTTTAGCCTCCTGATACTTCAGGCCTAATGGTCATAAGGATTTATTAACAAAAGTAGAAACATTGACCAGCAATAGAGGGAACAACACTTAACTTACTCGATGTGATTTTACTAGCCAGTATTAGCATTCCATACTGTTCTTCAGAATAATGTATCTGTAATTTTAGTAAATATATGCCATGATATATAGGTGACTCACATGCCCTGCTGACTAGATCCCATATCTTTAACGTCCTGTCATGACTTCCTGAGACAACTTTATTGGAATCCCCCAGAAACTTGGCAGCCAACACCTTCCCACTGTGTCCTGTCAGCGTATGCTGGAAATAGGGGTCATAAAATGTTAACAGGAGCTTATTATGAACTTGTGATAGATACTGTCTTAAACTTTGAACTTTTAAGGCAAATGTTTTTTATGGAATCTATGTCAAAAATGTGACTGCTAACACCTTATCAGGGTGAGTGATAATATGACAAATACTTTTATATTAAAAATTGGCATTAAGAACATTTCAATTTATGGATTTTTATAAAAATACCAAATATATAGAGCCCAGTGAATTTAACATGCTATTATTACCTTAAGTAATTTATAGAAAAAAAACCTATCGTAGGAAATATGAACAGGTGTTTATGAATGTGTACGTGTTTGTGCATGCATGTGTGTGTGTACAAGTCTTGAGGTCCACTCACCCTTAACCTGTGATCTTGAAGTGACCAAACTCGACTAGCAAAGTCATTAGAAGCACCAAGAATCAAGGTTTCCTGGAAAATATTTGAAAATTTATGAATTTAGACAAAAGAGCCCATATAATCAACACTTTCACACACATTTTACAAAACTGACAAAAATTTTGACATCATGTGTGTTTATCATGACATATGTTTTACTTCGTACTCACCTCTGTATTGACATCGAGAGACATGACACCTGCGTTACTCCCTAACAGAGTCCCAACTGTTTCACAGCGACCTAAAATTGAGGAGGAAAAAGTTGGGAGCGATGTCATCTCAAAATACAGCTTACAAGTGCTTTAAGACAGCATTTATCACTGCATTAATGTGATCAAAATACACAAATAAGGAAGTTTTTTTTCCTAAGGTAAAATATCTTTTACAGTTTTGAAGTTTAGATGTTTGACTACCAAAATGGAAGTGGTAATGAAATCGTTTTGATTAATTCTAAAAAATAATAATGTTAAGTCATATCTCCATAGATCTCAAAATTGGATTGTAATACAATTGGTTTTAATCTATATTTGTATATCAAATTTTGTAAAAAAAAAATAAAGCAGGGCACATACTAAGGATTTAAAACAAGGCAGCAAAGCTGTCAAATGTACAGACAAAAAACAGAAAATAAAGATGCAAAAAAAGGTAATTTTGTCAATTTTGATGCAATAATAAATAATGCTTATAATAGCACTGTCAGTCAACACTGAATTTTAATCATGCACAACAGGTAACACGGTCAATAACAGGAGCGGACCCTGAGATATTTTCTGACAGTATTCCAAAGTATCTATGTTGATCCATCCTCCATTTTGATGGTCTTTCAACAGAAAAAAATAGATACCAGTCAATATAAACTTAATAACCTGTCTTAAAGAAGACCCAGAAGATGGTCTCAATCTTCGATAAGATTACAGTTTCAGGACCATGAGAGACTATAGTCACATGATGAAAGTCTCAATATTTGAAAAATGATGACAGTGCATAAAATAATTTTAAATAATGTTTAAAGACATAAAAAAATACAATTGCTTATGTGGAAATACAGAAAATGTGCAGAGCCTCGAGCGGGTGAGAGTTAAAAGTCACAAATGCAAGTGTTTGAGAAAAAATTGTAAAGGAAAACATAACAATACTAGAAAACCACCGAGAGTGCAGACCTCTGCCAAGGCAGCAATTGTTGATTATTGTTGATTATTGATTGATTATTGAGCTAGACCACCACTAAAAACTAATCATTGTCCTCTTTGGCCCAATTCTGACAGTTCCTGAAAATTTCAGCAAAATCGGTCCATAACTTTTTGAGTTATGTTGATGACAGACAAACAGGGGTGAAAATATAACCTCCTAGGCAGAGCCTGAGGTAAATATAATTTCAATGAAGCTGCTATTCAAACTTTTAATCTTTGATTATATATATATATATATATATATATATATATATATAATAACCTGTATAATTATCACTGCTTATTTATTATTAATCTAGCAGAGAGCTTAACTTTTGGGAGTTTACAAGGAAATATCAACAAGTGTGCTTTATGTAATCTCCTTTAATGGCCTATCAATTAGGCAAATGACTTTATAACTCAGAAATTAGCTAAGTGATACCAAAGGGATATTAACAGACTGACCCTCTCAAAGGTCTTTCAGGCCCATAAGTCACATCTTAAGAAAAGCACAAAACAATAATGCACAAAATAGGAGACTACCAATTCTGATGCAATAATACATTATGTTTTACTGCACAGTCAACATCAAATTTTAATTATGCACAACAGGTAACAACGATGAAAGTAAAAGTATAAGGCTTCAGGCCCATCAGAGTTCAAGTTTATACTTAGAAAGTGCCAGAATAAGAAAAATGAAAATTTCACACAAAATTGCATAAATTCAATAATAAATGATAACCCAATTGACCTGGCTTTCTAATTTGAACTGCATGCCAATCCTAAAAATCATAATTGTAAGTTTAAAATAATAATAAGTAACACAGTTTTCTTTTCATAATGTTTGCAGTAGCAATGCAAAAATATTGTTGTCAATTTTGATGTAACATTACATAATAAATTATAGAATAATTATCACCAATCTTTGATTATTGACAATAAATAGCATGGACATGTAGAAAATTTGATTACCATTCGGCTTTATTTCCATGGGAGCTCCGAGTCCCACAATGAATATGCCAAAAAGATAATGAATATTTCACTCAAATGTATAACTTCCAGAAAAAGAAGCCAATTAGACTGCTTTTCCAACTCATTCTGCATTTTAGTCCTGTGTTTCTTTTTTAAAGGTTTGACAGTCATAACACGGTTTTCCCATAATGCTCATCATAGCAGCAGCACCAAAAATTGTGTTTTCTTCTATTTTGATGCAATATTACATAATGCTTAACAGCATAATGACCATCAATTTTTAATAATAGAATATTAGTAACATGGACATTCAGAAAACATGACAAGCAAAGGTCTTCAGGATCATGGAACTTCAAAGTCACACCTTGAAAATGCCAATAAGTGGAAAATTAAATTTTCACAAAAAACTGTTTAACTGCCAGAAAAAATTACCAAACAGACTGCATTGCCAACTGAAGCTGTATTTTAGACCCATGTTTCTTTCCTGTAAGTTTGAAAACAGTAAGTGACATGGTTTTTCTTAAATGGACATCATGGGAGCAGTGCCCAAAATAGGGGTTTCTTCAAATTTTGATGCAATATTACATAATGTTTAACAGCATAATGACCATCAATTTTTAATCATAAAATATTAGTATCATGGATATTCAGAAAATGTGATTAGCAAAGGTCTGCAGGCTCATGAAACTTCAAAGTCACATCTTAAAAATGCCAAAATGTAAACAAGACAGCACTGTTCTGAAATGGGTTTATTTCCATTTTTAACATTTTTTTAACATAAAACAAAATAAACAGTTTGTTGCCATTTTTATATGACCAACTAAGAAAATTGACGAGATGGGAAAAATATCAATAGAACAGTGTTTAATGTCCAATTTCCTCCATTCCTCCATTCTGAACATAGTGGATGATTGAGTCTGACAAACTGCAATGATGAGTTTATTACTATTTTTGACACTTTATTACACAATACACGATAACAAGTTTACCATCATTTTTACACAATCAATTAACAATGTTGTAAAGATGCAAGAAATATCAAACAAACACTTTTACGTATCTTATTAGTTAAATAATGAGACTGTTAACATGCCTAATAATTGAATCTGAGGGAATGTGAAAAAACAGCATAACTTCTAAAATAAAGGCCCGATCATGCTGATTTTCGAACTTGACCTGCATATTATGAATATCCATCAGTTCTGTTAGTTTTAAGCCAAAAGGTAAAATGTTATTTCACTAATCGTGTTATCGGTGTTGCATATATGCTGAGAAAAGTGAAAAAACAGCGTAACTTCCCTAAAAATGACCCGATCATGCTGATTTTCGAACTTAACCTGCAGATTATGAATATTCATCAGTTTTGTAAGTTTCAAGCCAAAAAGTAAAATGGTTTTCCACTTATCGTGTTATCGGTGCTGCATATATGCTGAAAAAAGTGAAAAAACAGCATAACTTCCCTAAAAATGGCCCGATCATGCTGATTTTCGAATTTGACCTGCGTATTAGGAATATTCACCAGTTCTGTAAGTTTCAAGCCAAAAGCAAAAACGGTGTTCCACTTATCGTGTTATCGGTAAAAGTGCACGACGGCGACGACGGCGCCGACAGGCGCAGATGATGGCTATATGTACAGACACATCTGTGTCTGTACATAAAAAGGCATTACTTCACCAAAACTGAACCGATCGAACTTATTTTTTAACTTCATCTGTATTTCAATAACATTGATCACCCCTGTGAATTTCAAGACAATTGGCCAATTGATTTTCCTTGAAATGTGTTATCGGTATTGCATATATGCTGAAAAAACAGCATAACTTCCATAAAATTGCTCCGATCACGCTGATTTTCGAACTTGATCTGCGTTTTATGAATATTCATCAGTTCTGTAAGTTTCAAACCAAAAGGTAAAACGGTTTTTCACTTATCGTGTTATCGGTGTTGCATACATGCTGAAAAAAATGAAAAAATAGCATAACTTTCATAAAAATGGCCCGATCATGCTGATTTTCGAACTTGACCTGCATAATATGAATATTCATCAGTTCTGTAAGTTTCAAGCCAAAAGGTAAAATGGTTTTTCACTTATTGTGTTATCGGTGTTATAAATATGCTGAAAAAAGGGAAAAAACAACATAACTTCCATCAAAATGGCCTGATCATGCTGATTTTCGAACTTGACCTGCATATTATGAATATTCATCAGTTCTGTAAGTTTCAAGCCAAAAGGTAAAACGGTTTTTCACTTATCGTGTTATCGGTGAAAGTGCATGGCGGCGACGATGACAGATGCAGGTGATGGCTATATGTACAGACACATCTGTGTCTGTACATAAAAACAGCATAACTTTCATTGAAAAAAATGAAAAAACAGCATAAATTCCCTAAAAGTGACCCGATCATGCTGTTTTTGGAACTTGACCTGCGTATTATGAATATTCATCAGTTCTGTAAGTTTCAAGCCAAAAGGTAAAATGGTTTTCCACTTATCGTGTTATCAGTGTTGTATAAATGCTAAAAACAGTGAAAAAACAGCATAAATTCCCTGAAAGTGACCCGATCATGCTGATTTTCGAACTTGACCTGCGTATTATGAATATTCATCAGTTCTGTAAGTTTCAAGCCAAAAGGTAAAATGGTTCTCCACTTATCGTGTTATCGGTGCTGCATATATGCTGAAAAAAGTGAAAAAAACAGTATAAATTCCCTAAAAATGACCCGATCATGCTGATTTTCGAACTTGACCTGCGTATTATGAATATTCATCAGTTCTGTAAGTTTCAAACCAAAAGAAAAAACAGTTTTCCACTTATCGTGTTATTGGTGAAAGTGCACGGCGACGACGACAGACGCAGGTGACGGCTATATGTACAGACACATCTGTGTCTGTACATAAAAACAAGGCAGCAAAGCTGTCAAATGTACAGACAAAAAGCAGGAAATAACTATGCACAAAATAGGCTACTGTCAATTCTGATGCAAAAGTACATTATGTTAAACTGCAAATTCAACATCAAATTTAAATTATGCTCAACAGGTAATACCAATGTAAGTAAAATGTGTAACAAGCATAAGGCTTCAGGCCCATGGCAGTTCAAGTTCACACTTTGAAAATGTATAACTTCCAGAAAAAGAAGCCAATTAGACTGCTTTTCCAACTCAGGCTGCATTTTAGTCCTGTATTTCTTTTCTGAACGTTTGGCAATCATCAGTAACATGGTTTTCCCATAATGGTCATCATGGCAGCAGCACCCAAAATTGTGTTTTCTTCTATTCTGATGCAATATTACATAGTGGTTAACAGCATAATGACCGTCAATTTTTAATAATAAAATATGCGTATCATGGATTTTCAGAAAATGTGACTAGCATGTGTCTTCAAGCCCATGGAACTTCAAAGTCACACCTTGAAAATGCCAATATGTGAAAAATTAAATTTTCACAAAAAAAACTGTTTAACTAGCAGAAAGAATTACCAAACAGACTGCATTGCCTACTGAAGCTGTATTTTAGTCCCATGTTTCTTTCCTGTAAGTTTGAGAACAGTAAGTGACATGATTTTTCTTAAATGGTCATCATGGAAGCAGTGCCCAAAATATTTTTTTCCAAATTTTGATGCAATATTACATAACGTTTAACAGCATAATGACCATCAATTTTTAATAATAAAATATTAGTATTATGGATATTCAGAAAATGTGACTAGCAAAGGTCTTCAGGCCCATGGAACTTCAAAGTCACAACTTGAAAATGCCAAAATGTAAACAAGACAGCACTATTCTGAAATGGGTTTATTTCCATTTTTAACACTTTTTTAACATAAAACAAAATTAACAGTTTACTGCCATTTTTATATGATCAACTAAGAAAATTGATGAGATGTGAAAAATATCAATAGAACAGTGTCAAATGTCCAATTTCCTCCATTCTGAGTTTCTGAACATAGTGAATGATTGAATCTTACAAACTGCAATGATATGAGTTTATTTCCATTTTTGACACCTTATTACACAATACACGATTACAAGTTTACCATCATTTTTACGTAATCAACTAACAATGTTGTAAAGATGCAGGAAATGTCAAACAAACACTTTTACGTATCTTATTAATTAAATAATGAGACTGTTAACATGCCTAAGAATTGAATCTGAGGAAATGTGAAAAAACAGCATAACTTATAAAATAATGGTCCGATTATGCTGATTTTCGAACTTGACCTGCGTTTTAGTAAGACTGATTACTCCTGTGAGTTTCATGACAACAGGCCTATGGGTTTTCCTTGAAATGTGTTAACAGTGTTGCATATATGCTGAAAAGTGAAAAAACAGCATAACTACTAAAATAGTGGCCCGATCATGCCGATTTTCGAACTTGATCTGCGTTTTAGTAAGATTGATTACTCCTGTGAGTTTCATGACAACAGGCCTATCAGTTTTCCTTGAAATGTGTTAACAGTGTTGCATATATGCTGAAAAGTGAAAAAACAGCATAAATTCTACAATAATGGCCCGATCATGCTGATTTTCGAACTTGACCTGTGTTTTATGAATATTCATCAGCTCTGTAAATATAAAGCCAAAAAGTAAAACTGTCTTCCACTTATGGTGTTAACGCTGAAAGTGCACGGCGACGGCGACGGCGACATGATCGGCGACGGCGACGGCGACGACAGACGCAGGTGATGGCAATATGTACAGACACATCTGTGTCTGTACATAAAAAGAGAGGTAAAAGATAAATTAAAAGCATCTACATTGCAATTATTTTTAAGAATCTAAACAATCATTTACAAAATGGATAACTATAATATGATGTATTAGCCTATCTGCCTAGTGATGGTTAGGAAAAAAACTAATTGCGTTTCTCTGTGAATGAAAATCATTTGTGCAACTGATCTAAAAGGTTTTGATTTCATCAGGGAAAAATAAAAACCCATTTTTGTATAAAACACAAAATAAATATTTATCAATTAATGAAACTGTAATATTCTAATCTTCCCAAATCAAAACGTATTAAATAATATATTTATTATAAATTTGTTCATGATGATCTCTTAATCCAATGATAGATCTAATCATTTGTTTATCAAGGTTTTTATCTGTCTAATAAGAGAGTTAGTCTAAGGGTGTTTGCATAACATCCAACCTGTTGATTTTCCCATTAGCTCTTCTAATATTGTGCCTACATAGATCAAACACAGCGACTGTACTATGTTATTGACAAACAAATCAGAAATCTGTCAAAAATTTGGTCTGCCAAAATTTTTGACTAAAAATAAATCAGTAATACCCCCTTTAATGAAAAAGTGCATCTGATTCATATAAAGAATGGCAGAAATGAATAAAGAAACAGCTAATGCCAAAGATCAGTATTTAAAATTTCTTTAGTTACTTGTTACAGATTTACCTTGCATTGGTCTTTGGTTCTGTTTTAAAACCAGTCTTTATATCAATTCCTGTTAACAGAAGTGTGTCTTATTTATGTCACTTACCACTTTTGTATTCCCAGAGTTTAATTTTCCTATCAGTGCCCCCTGTGGCAAACAATCGGCCAGAATAGCTCCACCTGATGGCGTTCACCTCACCCTCATGGGCATCCTGGAGCAAAAATTAACAAAACATTCTTTTCTTTTATTAATATTTACATGGAAACTCATTTGGTTTTAGACTATTTTATTTTTCATTATAACTCAGAGAACAATATTTATTCACAATTCTGTATCTTTTTTTTGTTTTTAACTTTTTCAATATATTTCAATATTTTACTCATTTCAACAACTCTTTTCCTGAGAACTTCACAATGATAAAAGGGCATTGCATTTCAATAACAATGCCCAAAATGATCATTTTACAACATTTTAAACAAAAATAAGTAAAACTTACAAGTTTACAAAGGGCTTTGGTGGGCAGGGAAACACTCAGGCAGAAAGGTACGGGCGGATTACTGGATATACTTCCACTGCTCTGGTGTGAGCGGTCAGGTTTTATAGTCACTTGTTCCTTGGCTGCCTCCGCCAACTCCCGCTGCATTTTGGCCTGTCGCATCCTGAAAATATCGCAATTTTAAGTCAAATTATGTTAAGATGAATATATTTCCAGCTGCAAATTTAAATGGTCAGATGTTATGCCACTTTGAGCTGCATTTAAACTTGCTACTTGCTGAGGACACTATTTTCTAAAATCATTTGGTCACTTGAAAAAAAAATTAAATATATTTAAAAATCTCAATGGCAAAAGGATAATACTTTTCTTTGCTTTTTGAGCACATTAATTGAACCAGTGCTTTTCTGCCAACAACATATTCTAAAACCACCTGAGTAACCAAGTACAGTATACTAAATATTTATCATACCCAAAACTGAAAGTCCTATTCCTACAAAACACTGTGACAATACAGCATTTTCTGATTGGCTTCAAGGCACTGATATTTCTTTTCCCCCCAAATCACACACAGACGATTGTTTCTTCCACTATTTTTTTGATTGGAGAAGTCAGTTTACATTGTTTATGTGAACAAAAGAGCAAAAACACAAAAATGAAAGTTTGTAAGAGCAGCTGATCCTTAATAATACCAAAATAGTTCTCTTTTTGACAAAGAATAAAAACTGCACACAAAGTTAATCAGCAGAATTTTTCTTATTTTTAGACCAATCTTTCTGGACACTCGGAGTCACCTATTTGTAGTGATTACAATTATTTTCACCTTTTCTCACTGAATTAACAAAACAAACAAAACATCTAGCCTATGAAATATGGTGCTTAGCTACTAAATGACCCGATTTTAGTTCCCAAGTTGTTTTTGCAACTTCTGTCAATGTTGAGTCATCGTCATACATGTGGATTTCACCATGTTTAATGTTTTTTATCAATAATATATTATATCAATTTAAAGATTACCTACCCCATAAGGACAGTATTACTGTTACAGCTTGAACTGAAATCCTCACAAGACACACAGTACAATATAATGGCAAAATGCAGCCATCTTCCACACCTTTCCTGGACTAAATCATGTTAAAACACTAAAAACCTTGTTTTCTCCAATTTCAAGTACTAGTATTCCATATTCCACTTCCTCTAGAGGTATGGCCCAGCCTCAAGTCGTGCTGATATCAAATATTAAATACATTCCTTACTTAGTCATAGCTTTTGCTTTCAAAATTATTCCAAGCACCTTTTCAAAGTCATTCAGTCATGTGTTGATCTGTTGACTTCTTACTTGGCATTTTCTGGACTTGACTTGCCAAGTCAGGAAATTTCTTTTTTTTTTTTAGATCAAAATCCTGTATATAGTGTCGCTGATACTTATCTTTAGATTATAATTTTTAGAGCTTGAGACAAAAATTAATCTAATCTTAATGTATATTTATTCAATAGCTGGATAAAAGCGCTATTATTATTGAGAGAAGAGTTTCATTAGCTCTGTATGTATCAATTTAAATTATTGTTTTTCTTTTTATCAAGAGCTTATAAAATATGTAGGTTTTACCTCCAATATTTCTGTGACTGTCGCTATTATTATTATTATTATTATTATTATTAATATTGTTATTATTATTATTTTTATTATTATTACTTTTACATGACGGAGAACTAATACTACAAGAAAGGAATAAACCACAAAGCTCTTGAAGAAGCTACACTCTCAACCAGAATAGCTTAGATACCAATATTATAATAATCCATTTTCTGAGGTTGTATTCACAAGCTAACAAACTGAAATGTTAATATTGTCTGCATTTGCAGGCTTATTATCTTGGGCTTTAACAAAATTGGCTACATTTATAAGCTGACCAACTTTTATGCTGCCTTCATTCAAAATCTAACCAATCAATTTGAACTAAAAAACTGATAAAATCTACAAGAGTTTTCTTTTTCATCCCCTCTAGGAGGACATTCAGAACAGTGGACTGACAGATCCGTGGATCAAAAGTGGCGACCCGCTTAAAAGCTTGCCAATTAATTCCGGATCACACATTGAATAGATTCCCTGCGGGGATTACACAACAAGCATTCAAGTGGGGTTAACCATTTTTGATCTGTGGATCTATTAGTCTGAATGCTTCACTGAGTCTCACCTAAATGCAACATCGTTTTCTTCATTCAGCTTGTCAGCCATGAGTGCTTTCTGCTCCATCCATCTCGTCACCAGCTCATTATTTTCTTCGTGGATTTTCCGGAATTTCTCCTCCAGTGAAGTAAACGCAAGCTGCAGAGCTTGCTGCTCATCTTTTAACATCTGGAGGGAAGACGGATGGAAAAATAACCTTGAGATTCAAGCCAGTAGAAACTTATCAGCAGATTTCGACTTGAACCGTGCAATGACTTAACTCTAACAGAAAAACCAAAGGCAGGCAAAAAGAAAAATGGTACCACTTTCCCAGAAAAAATTCTAAAATTTTTCAATGTTACTTTGATCTTCGTGTGGCTGAAAAATTCCTAGTTAATATGAAATAATGACTGTGTTACTACATCCAAGTTATTGATTCAAGCATTAAGCTTGAACTATAATCTCTTGTCATGAATCTCATTATCCTTAATTAAAAGTGATACAGAAAACAGAAAACTTGCAGTAGGCTATTATCCATAGACTGAGTGTAACACCTCACCTGATTGGTTGCTTCTAACTCCATAATAGTTCCCTCTAATGATTTGTTAGCAGCCACCATGGCACGGATATTGGATTCCATATCAGACAGCCTGAGATGTATGAAAAGATACTTGTCTATTTGAGAATTGACAGAGCAAAGTAATTATATGACAATAACACAAATGCTCACAAATATAATTGTAAATCATATGAAAGTAATGCAATATTGAAACACTGATGTACGTAAAAACAACAGAAAATCTATTGTATTTTTGAACTTGCTGATAACTTTGACTGATTTGTAGTCACAATTTCGATCCTGTAATGTTTATATAAAATTACTGTCAGTAGTTATTGGTAATAAGATGATTTCTCAATTGCAAATTCTAGTCTTTTTAACCTGGCTACCAACACTTACTTTCCATCTTTACTTTGGATTTCCCTTTCTTTTTCTTGGAGTATATTGTTTAAATCAATAATCCTCTGAGAGTTCTAAAAAGTAAACAAGATTATGTTTTTGACTTGATATTTGTCTCTTCTATCAGTTTATATTTGTGTAATAAATTTTCTTATATTCTGATCAGAATTTACAGAGAATGTGATTAGTACTTAGTTTGTGTGTGTTAAAGGTGTATACGAGACCTGTGTGTGTGCTTGTGCATGCATGTGTGTGTGTGCGTGCGAGACAGAGAGAGAAAAATTTATATATATAGAGAGAGATTACCTCCCCTTTCTTTCTATGAAGCTCTGTCAATTCTTCCTGTAACTTAAATAGTTTCTGTTCTAGCTCTCTAACCCTTTCTGCTCCTATGACCCCACCTCCACCACTATAAAGAACAAAAACAGTATGTAATTCAAGCAAATACATGTACTGGGGCAACACTACCAAAAATATATATTACAAAATGTATACAATATTATATGCATACACAGGACACTTCAAAGGTTTGGATTTTGTTCAGTTTAGAGATTGATTAAAATTCAGAAGTCGGCTAAAATCCAAGCAGAAACCGACTTTAATTCAGCTAAAAATGTCTACAATATACCTTTTTTCTTCTCGTTGTGTGCAAAAATAATCTGAGAAAGCTAAAAGCACCACATCATGTTATTGGAAAATCCGTGAGACTTTGGATACTGTACTAGTAATTCATTCTGACTAGTTGAATATGGAATTTTTTTTATCTCAGCTACTTCTCAGCTAATATTTAAGAAGTTCATATGTCATTGAAATTCAGTTTTACTCACCCAGAATCAGTTTTTAAACTAAGCTCCAGGTTTTCATGCTTTAGTCTTTCCGTCTCTAATGTAAGCTGAAGGTTCTTTGTCCGCACTGAATCCACACTTTCAAATAATTTATTGTCTGGAAAAAAAAAACGGTAAGGTTATGTGATCAGACAGATTATTATAATAATTTCTGTCTTACATCTAGCCATAAAACTTTTTTAACATTTTATGATAACCCTTTAGAAAGTTTCTAACAGGAATCCCACGAGTAGGTGTGTGAAATATGTAGTGCTAGTTCAGCGACAGCTGCTTTTTAATGCATCCCTGTACAAACTGTGTCAAGAAAAGAAAAAGGATCAAATCTGCAATTTTTAACCTATTTGAAATAGGGTAGGCATTTTGGCTAAATACAAAATTTGATAATAAGGTGTTAAATGCTAACAGAGACAACAATAATAAAATAAATCAATTTCAAAACACCAAGTTATTTTCACTTCCCTTTACACTACATGTGGCTGTCTTGTGGCTGTGCTATATCTACAATTATAATCTTTCATTTTCATTTGGGGCAAATGCAGTTGATCCGTCTCTTTCACAAAACTCTAAGCAGACTGATATGAAAAATTTCAGATTTTCTTCATCTGAATCTCAGCAGTGGGCGGTGGGAGTGAAAAATAAGAGAAAATGGATTACCTTACAAACACACAGTTACTGAGTCAGCTAGCTAGTGTCAACAGCAGACTATCATTTCCTTGCTGGCAATTAAACATTCAGATTCACTGTTCCTTATTCCAGTTAACAGAAAGAAGGCTGGAAAAAGGGTCTACTCACGTGCTTGTATTAAACTTAGGAAAGGCTGATGCTCGCGTTTGTCGCGTTCTTTAATTAAGTCCCGAATTGTACTTTTCCAATCTTGCTTTGCAACTCCTTCCATCATGTTTTCCTGAGCAGCAGAGTCAATTATGAGATTGTATTTGCTTTCGAATTTTGTAATATGTAATTTATTAATATAATTTTGACTTTCCTTTCAAAAACAATAGTAAAATTTATAATTTATAAAAGTTAAAGCCAAAAAATGGTTAAAAGTTAGTTATTTTTGACATAAAACATTTTTTGCATTTGCGAAACTTTTTGTATAATTTTACAGCAACTCTGACTAGTAACTACAGATCCCTGGCGGCTTCTACAAACACTGTCTCAGGTAAACGTCTCGACTTTTGAGTAATTTGGAACCTTTTGAAGATATAACAATAGTCAAAAACGCAAGTAATTTGAATGTTAAATCCAAGTCTAGTTTTGGTTTCATTTAGGATCATCGCACGTTCATTGGTAAGTTAATTAACTTGAGTACTTCCGCGTTGCTCAGAGCTGTCAGTCGCGCTCTGGTAGGCAGTAGCAGCGCAGTGAACATCCTCTTTTACAACCGTGCCGAGTCAAAACCTGGCAATGGATGTAAAACATAAGTCGCCGGCATTACATTGTAGATTCACCTGTGCTGAGAATAATTATCTTCACGGATTAGTTATCTATTTATATAAGTTTATTAATATTGATATACTGGGATATGCACAGGGTATTACAGCAACATAGAGATTCAAGGCTGGTGTAGCGCTAACACTCGCCAATTTAGCCAAATGCTAAAACTGACTTAAATTGGCTAAAGAAAATGAGCCTGATTTGCCTTGTTTTAGTCAAATTATAACCATTTTGATAACAGATTGACAAAAAAGTGGTGATTTGGCTAAGCCAAAAAAATTGCTAACGCTACCCCAGCAAGGGTATTCAGCGCATATAACTGCTGTAGCATGATAATTATTAATAGTGACTACATTTTAAAAACTGTTATACTCCTATCGTCTCTCTCCTTGAAGCAGAGGGACTAAATGGACAGGGTGGAGAAGAAAATAGGAGAAATAACATTAAAATCAAAGAACTTGATAAAAATTGTTTCATAAGTACTTGTAGGTGCTGTAAACTTCAGTTTTGTAGAATGCGTTTAGATATGAGCAACATACAGTAACATACCAATGTTAGTATCTGATAAGATATTAGGTTATCTTTATTAGGTCAGCCTGCAAGGCCATGCAGTTGTCTCTCAAAGAAATAAAAAAAAACTCATATAAATTATATATATACTGGGATATGTTTTTGATTTATTAAACCCAGGAATGTCATAAATACTTGTATTTTGGAGATAAATATGTGTAGGTTATATAAGTGAGGTATTATTGCAGGAATATATGCTCAAATGAATAAAAAAATTACAAGCCTGGAAGCTGTGTTCGATTTGCCATGACTATGATGACTGAATGTAAATGTGTTTGAAACCAGGAAGTTTTAGCAGAGATAGTGAAGTATGAAGCGTATAAACTGAGGTCATGAATGTGATCACACTGACAGCCATGATTAGCAATGATAGAGAGACACCAAGCGATCATGTGTTAAAGAATAATCCAACGATTTTACAATATAGGAGCATATGTCAGAAATGACTAAATTGAGGTGGATAGTGCATTTTTTGCCATATGGTTATGGGCATAATTGCATAGTCATGCATGCGCTCAACTGACTTGATGTGCACAGGAAGTATTTTAATGCATTTGTATAGATTTCTAAAACTCTTAACCAGGAAGTTTCCTCAGTTCCTTCTGTAGGCAAGATGAAATCATAGCCATGGGTAAGAAAAAACTTTATTATTGGAAAGGGATCATCCGCTCTGAATCATAGTTTGATCTAAATGTCTTTTTTTGGTGGAAGATGTATGTGTGCATCCCAAAACGAAGTTTATGTGCATTATTTTAGATAAAACCTCGTTGAAGTAATAGTATGTGTTAAATTCCACATGCTATCTTTGTTTAATGTACAATAACGATGAAAGTATAATATATACAAGAGAATTAGGACTGATTAATTCATATCCCTCTTTGAAGTAGAGCTGCAGCTCATCTCTGTTATCTATCTGACAGTAAGTGTTGACCCAGGAGAGAGCTTCACTATGACATATGTACATATATATATGTTATCATAAAACCCTGAGGGATCATGTTCCCCTGTGACACATGCCTGTATTGTGGGCCTGTGCCTGGCGTCTCTTCCTCTTTAGGGCGTGCTTACACAAAGGCTAATTGAGACTTAGGATTCGTTCACAACAAAACTATAACACTAGGTAGTTCGAACTAAATCTGAGGGGACTCTTGTTGAATGCAGATCACCAGAGTAACATGCCTCCACCTGGCATTGAGAATAATACAGAAAATCTGGTGATTACAGTATACAACAAAGTTCCCACAGAGTCTGTTGAACCTACCTAGTATGATAGTTCCATTGTGAGTGCACCCTTTTTTTTTTGTGGATGTGGGGTGTGTTCAATAAAGATAAGAGCCAGGGGTCTTGTTACCATGGGACATGCCTGCATTGTGAGCTGCCTGTACTTGTTATGTCTCACTCCTTATATTTTGTTGAAACAGCATAGAATATCAACTTCATGGTAGTTATCTTTATTCAGGAAAAAAAATGATCGACTCTCTAAAATAAACACTCTGAAATGACATTTTCCTGTTTACAACAGAAAAGTGCTCAGAGACATTATCTAGTATGTATTCTTTAGCCTTTGTTAAAAATATATTGCATGTGCTGTGGAATGAAGCACCTGCTTTTGTGTTGAATGTGGCAACTGATTGTATTTTGATCTGGTGGGTTCCCATCTTCATTTTCTACTACTTTGATTGGAAAGAAAGTAATTGTTACTGTTATTGTACACTTATAAAACTATTAAACAAACTATTTTGAAGAAAAACTTTAAAAATATTATTCAGAACATCAATGGTCTACTATACTTCCAGATGAGGCACAATGGCCCAACTACTAGCTCATTTTAAGAACATTACACGCCTGAAAGCTGAAGAACTCCTGTTGGAGTCAGGGAAAGATGGCAGCTTCCTCATACGTGACAGTGAGAGTATTCAGGGGGCGTATACTCTGTGTATTTTGTAAGTAGTTTGGACTTTGGGTTTTAAGACTGTTTTTAAAATAATTTTTTACTTCTGTAGAATAAAGCTTACTAGTACATGAAGGTTTCACATTTCATCAAATGACAAATAGACTTGAGTTGTACCCTCTACCAGGGCGAGTGATAGATTTTTTTACAGATATTCACAGATATGTCTCTAGCTAGATAGAGGGTCATTTAGGGCTCAGCTCACCCTGTTGAGGAATCCCATGTGGAAACAATTATCTCTGCGTGCGCCAAAGGCTTTGTACTTGCTCTGTATGAGCTGAGCTTCACAATGATGTGATAACTTCTCGTTACACAACCAGTCTAAGGCTTTTTTATCTGTCACAGAAGAGCAAGTGATTGAAGTCGGAGTAATTAACTGTCTTGATTGCTGTCACGCAGACTAACACCCCATTTCCATAGATTAGATCGACCTATTTTGAATCGACCTAACTCCCTGGGGGTTCACGCTAAATAGCTGTCAGCCGGGCGGACACGAAAGTTAATTACCCTCTTACAGCTTGTAGTAGGCGGGACGGACATTTAAGTCGGATTATCTGAAAGTAATCTAGTGAGACTCCCCGCGGGGATAGATCGATCTAAAATCTATGGGAATAGAGCCTTAGACTGGACCTGCTAAGTGGCAGTGCCTGAGCAGTTATGTAAACAATTATCAGCCATGTAATCAGCCTTGAGATTTCTCAACAGGGTGCGTTGAGCCCTAAATGACCATCTATCTGGCTAGAGACATATCTGTGAATATCTGTAAAAAATCTATCACTCGCCCTGGTAGAGGGTACTTGAGTTGTGGCGTTTCATGTAGAATCTCATTGGCTAGGTCATGCAGACTTCAAATGGGTGAAGGTGTCTGTTATATATACTCCACCAAGAAAGAAAAGAGGAGAACACTCATAGATGTACGATAAATCCACTGCCAAGCAGCTACAATATTTGAACAATGATGATGAAGAATAATGCTGTCTGGTCATGGCTTTTGTATAAAATTTCGGTTACTTATAAGTCTGAGGCTGAAGGTCTTTCTTCACTGATTAAACAAATCGTACTCCTTTCTTCTTCAGGTACCAGGGTCGAATACACCAATACCGCATCCTGACTGGTCAGGACGGAAAACTGTCTGTCCAATCAGAGAAGGGGGTTCAGGAGAGGAAGTATGTTGACCTGTCACAGCTTATCCACGAGTATGTGAACCGAGGCAGTAATAACGGGTTGATTTGTGCTCTAAAGTATCCCGTGGAGGAGAAGAAACCTCCAGAACAGGCCAAGTTGACTGAGGAGCCAGATAGTGATACAGGTATTTACTGTAGAAGTGTTTGATTGGTTGTTGCCTTGATTGGTGAATTAATCTAAAAACCATATAAATAAAGCATATACCTTTCTGTTTAGTTTTTATGAGTAACGTCTATTGTATAGCAACAGACTGTGGACGTATGTTTAGTATTTAGATGAGATAAAGTTTTGAGCTGCAGATACCAGTCATGGCAGAGATCTATATAAAAGTTTGTTTTTGTCAGCAACAGGTCAACCTGCTTCACCCTATCTCTGTTTCTTAAAACATTTTTTATGTACAGACACAGTTATGTCTGTCTCATTGCCCTTGCCTGTGTCTGGTTGCGTCACCAGAAAGGGAACGAGCTGTGCACTTTTTAATATCTTTATTTCAGACGATGATGATGATGAGTCAGACTTTGAGCAGGTCCCTCCCACTGTTACATCTCCGTCACTGGAGACTGCTGACACTCTGGAGTCAAGCCCAAATGATGACAACATCACGCGCCATTTCCAGCAAAAACTGACAATGCTGGAGTTATCAAAGTAAGTGATAGTTCCAGTAAAATTAAGCATAATGCAAATCAATATTTGTATTTTTTATTAAGACTAAAAGGTAGAACATTGCATTTTTTTCTTTTGCAGTGTGGAGGGCCCATTTATTGGTGCCTTACAAGAATATGCTGACTATGGCGCTAAGAATGACGTCCTCACCATCAAATCAGGAACCAGTTCCCATCTCCCTGAGCTGCAGAGGCTGCTGGCAGTGGCTGCAGTGAACTTAGAGAGGTATTGTATCAGTACACATTGTGGTTTATTTTGTTACACTAGTCTTCTCCACATTGTGCTCTGTCACACCTAACACACTGAGTGCATCTCATCCACATTGTGTTCTGTCACACCTAACACACTGAGTGCATCTCATCCACATTGTGTTCTGTCACACCTAACACACTGAATGCATCTCATCCACATTGTGTTCTGTCACACCTAACACACTGAGTGCATCTCATCCACATTGTGTTCTGTCACACCTAACACACTGAATGCATCTCATCCACATTGTGTTCTGTCACACCTAACACACTGAGTGTATCTCATCCACATTGTGTTCTGTCACACCTAACACACTGAATGCATCTCATCCACATTGTGTTCTGTCACACCTAACACACTGAATGCATCTCATCCACATTGTGTTCTGTCACACCTAACAGATTTAAGGACTTTCCATCTGGTTTTTACGTGATGTCCAAATGTAATATCACCCGTTTCTCAGCAAACAAACCATATAAGATGCCAGTTCCTCATTGTAAACAAGTATCATGACAAATGTTATTTTTATTACTATTGATTGTTCCATGTATGTAGATTTCTAGCTTTGAACCATTTGTGAAATTTTGACTAATTTTTTAGTAAATTATAAAACTTTCTGAATCTTACTAATATGTTTATAAAACTTGTTTTCAGACATTTTGAGAATTTTATGGATAAAATAGAGTTGTGCCATGAACTGTTTAGTCAAACAGCCACTCAGAATAGTAAACCGCCCAAAGCAAGGCGCAGCAAGGTGAGAGAACATCATATGTTTTACACATGATCAAATAGTTTAATTCATTGCACTTTGTTGTCTCTTTTATGAAATATTTCATTGATTGAGAACAAAAGAGTTAAGTTTCTGCCAACAAAAATGCTACAATATTCAGTTGTGCTCAAAGCAGCTGAAACATCTTTTAGTTTATGAGCTTTAGTTTAAAGGCCTTTGCCTTTGATTTGAATAACATTGTTGAGATAATAATGATAATGTTAATTATAAGTAATGATAATAAGTGTCTTAAAGGTTATCACCTTTCTTTTTCTTGGTTTTTTTTTTTTTAATTCTTTCCCTCGTTTTCTTCAACAGAAGCAGATATCTGTGAATCTGGAAGAATTGTTCGAGAGGTTGGCCAATTTAAAATCTGTGACATCAGCCCTGGAACAGAAGGTATGACCAAGTGAAATATTGTACCATGTGACACTAATAGCTTAGTACCCTTAACCAAGTAACCAAGTATTGCTGTTTGATTCATAATATAATTGTTATCAAATTTGATAAGTTGGTTATAATAGTGGTAAATATTTCTTTATTTACTAATTCATCTGCATGTTCTCCTCTGCTAGATACTTATAACAGCTAGTATTTAATATTGTATGTCGGGTTATGCTTGAAATAAATAAAAAACAGTAATCAACTCACCTGCATCTCAAGCATCCTAAACTACAAAAGCACCCTGTTCTTTCACCTGCATGAGCTTTTACATATTGGTTAACAAAATGGAAACTTGCATTGAATGGATGAAACCCAGCTTAAATAGATGACACCAACTTCCATGATAAGATCCCATCCATTTGCTGTCACGGCAGTGGCTTTTTGTCTGTCCAGTTTAGCACAATTTGAAAGCATCTTCAGCTGAACTCAAAACCAAAAAGTTTTTAATTTTCAGGTGGCATTGCTACTGGTCAAATACTTTAATTTCCCAGACACAGTGATGTACGCTATTGGAACTTTTAAGTCTGTTTGTAATTAAACCTCAAGTCATATTGTATTCCTAATATATATATAATTCCAGGCCTCCTCAACATTAGCCAGTATGGCAGCAGAATTAAGCACATCATCACCAGTAAGGGAACATTCTACTTTATGTGTATTTTGTGTGAATTAATTTGAATATTTTAAATTACGCATTTATGTAAAATTTTTCGAATGAATTTCTCATTTGTTTTAAAGGGAACAGATGACCCTCTTTTTACATGGGAAAGGTATTCAATGAAAATGAAACTGATAGTCAATATCACATTAATAATTTGATTATATCATTAAAACTGCATAGCGTTGCATGTCATATTGTTTCCATATAGTTGAAAAAAGTTTATATTATTTATTTCAAAATTCTGGGTTATTTCCTCATAGTCACCTCTAACCTGGCACACAGGTGGTGGTTTATTTTGGTATCTGCACAAAGTTTTAACTTCATTCTTCTTCCATGCACTCACTTGCCTCCCTTGGAGAAAGTACTAATTTACGTCTGTATTATTTTTTATTTATTTATTTTTATTTTTATTTTTGAAATTGAGCATTATTACCGTGATAATAATTAAATATTTGTCATCCAACTGCTCAGATTATTATCTGACTTGAAATGTCTTATAAAGAGTGATCTGAAAATATGTGCCAGTATCAGAAAAAAAGTGAACCTAATATTGATTTTAAGAAGATGTCATATTTCAGCATCATCCTTATTTTGTATAAAGAGAAATGTGAAAATGTTAAATTAAGTAGAGTTTCAATAATCATGTTTTCATTGTATTTTATTTGTAATTTATTCTGATGTCAGACACTCTTTTTCAGTGCAAAACAAATTTCTGTTTTTCCTTTAAAGGGTATTTCTACACTCAAGTCAATGCAGGAGGAAATTGACCAATCAGAGGACAACCCCTCGCGTGTCTCATTCTTTTTACCCTCCGTTCCCATGAGAACTGCATCTAGGCGACCCAAAATACCACCATCACACTTTGAAGTAAGTAAAAAGAACAGTGTGAGAGCAAGAGACAGAGAGAATGCCACAGCACTCATTTCACTGTTGACCTACTCAAAAGATTCAAAAGTGGGGGGAATAAATAGAAAAGTTGAATTGATGAAAACTGAATCAAAATTATACATGCTTCAGAACTTATAAATCCCCCATGGCAAATTCTATTTTAACGCAAATTGTGGAAAACTGTTGTTAAGAAAACTAAAAAAAAAAATGGACCATTTTGAAAATTTGTAACCATATCCAAATTTTAAGCTCATGGGTAGGTATGAAATTTTCCAAGGGTGAAAAAGAAATGTCACTTATGGACAAAAAAGTATGTCGATATTTTGCATATGGTGTATTTCCAGGTAAAGATTATATCAAATCGCACCTGCAAGACCTCCAAAGCGACGGTCACAGTCGACATCCAGGCAGGAAAATTGTTTGCTGTCAAGGCATCTAAAGCCGATGCTTTGGATAACAGTAATACATTTGTCCATGATAAAAGTAAGATTTTACCACAGGGAAATTCATTTGTTGGAGTTTTGGAATGTGGGAGTTTTATGGAAAAGGCATATCTGGAATGTCATTGAGAAAGTGTTAGAAATAGTAAGATAATAATATTGTGAAATTTACTAGACTATAATTTTTGACTTTATTTTTATGGTCAGGTCACAGTGTGCAAGGTCTAATTAAAAAATTGGGTCTTAACTCAAATTTAAGTACAAAAACAGATTTACAAACACGCTTCAATATATGCAGTTTAAAAAAATGTTCCAAAAAATAAAAATCTGGATTTATATACAAACCTTAAGAATTCTAAATCAAATGCTTTCTCAAGGTCCTTTCATATTTGCCTTTCCATCAAAAACCACATATTATCTTGTAACAATTGCACTTGTTAACACTATGATTATAAAGGCGTGCATGTTCTCACAAATTAACTGCAGGTTAGGAACAATTCCTCAGTATGGGGGAAGTCCAAGAGCACGGTCAGGGCCGCAGTGACGTTAACGGTGGATGTCCAAGAGGGGAGACTGTTTGCCGTCAAAGCGAACAAGGCTGACTCTTTAGATGACAGCAACACTTTTTTACACAGCAAAAGTATATTACGTGCTCATTTTCCACACCTGTTTTCTCCCATTGTCATACACCCACCAAATTTTATAATTATAAATTATTCTGATATTTGGGAATTAACCCTGCTCATTTCTCGGAAAATTTACATTCACTATGATTTTTTGTTAATCAGTGGCCGAATTCGCAACCAGTTGAATCGCAGACTAACAGATCTGCTGATCAGATATGGCAAACCCACTTGAAAGCTTGTCGCATAATCCCCTAGTAGAAACAACTTACTGATTCCCCTTGGCAATTACTGTATGTAGCAAGCTTTCAAGTGGGTCAACCAAATTTGAACCACGGATCTGTTATTTTGTCATTCTGAATGTCATTTGAGAGAAATTGTTTAAGAGCCTTAGTAGAATATAACTTATTCGCAATCACAAAAATCATATCATTAAAAAACTTTTAAAGTAGTGCCTTAGATTGTAGAAATCCCCCTCCATCAACACTTAGAATGGATATGCCCTTAGTGTATCAAATAAATCATAGAATTCCCTTCTTTTCTGTAGTCCAGATAACTTCATTGGATCTTATATAGTAGTACTAAAATATACTTATCTGTACAAAGTGAAATTTGTAGTCTTCTAGTCCAAACTTTTGTTTTCAGAGTCCTTTTCCTTGGTGAAGCATTTGGTCATAATCACAGACAGTGGGTTTTCCAAGCTTCCATCTTAACTCTTTATTGAAACTCTTAAATAACTAAAAGAATTTTGAGAACAAAACTGAACCTAAACTGGACATAGACTGACTGATGTCATGAGAAGATCAGAATTGTCAGAATGCTGAACATGGAATTTCAAATTTTAAGGGATGTTGCCCCCCCCCCCCCCAAAAAAAAAAAAAAAAAAAAAAAATGGGGCATGATTTTTCAGAAAAACAGAAGGATAATCATAAATATGGGAATTCAAATTGCTACGCGTCACCCCTTGGTAGTCTATTTCTGGTCCAGGTTTACAGAACATGGTTCATTGTATATTAATTCCTTTATCCTTTTTCACCAACAGGCATGAGAAATTTCCATTTTACTTAACTTTATATTTTTGACTTGAATTTGTTTGAAAATTACATATCTCCATTCCATATGATTTATTCATTCTGACTTATTATGTGTAATCTGATCTAAATTCCTTGGTTTGTATTATACTTATCCTTTGATTGCTATTTGAGAGGGTATACTGGTACTGGTGCATGGCTATGGCATTTTTTGCACTGAAAACTATCAAGTTGAAGATGCACAGTCTAAGATTTTCCCACAAAATACTCAAATTGTCCTAATTTACCTGGGCTAAATGGTATTTTTTCTCCAACTAAAAATCCCTTGATCCTCTTTTCATAACTAGCCTTAACAGTCTAGGATAATGAAGAAAAGTCTTCAACCCACACCTAAGAAATATTTTTCCAAATTCCAACATTGTTTGTTACCAATGCTCAGACTGACTTGTGGATCCAAAAATATATTTTGTGCTCAGATAAGTTTAGTGAGAAGAAGTTAATGCACTTAATGTGAGTTTAATATTCTAGACTGTTGTGAAAAAAATGTGAAATATCAATAAGGAATTGATCAGATAAATGAGAATCTACATGTGAAATTTTTCAGTGATTTAAGTTGACAAAGGTCAGAGTTTGAGTGATTTATTTCTGATCTTGCTGCAGATTTCAAATATCTTAGAACCCATTTCAGGATAATTTTGCACATAAATTCCTGCATTATTGCTTGTGTTTTTTGATGTTACATTTGCTTGATTTTCCAGAAATGTTTAAACAGTAAAATGTGCTCCTACTCTGGGTTTACTTTCACAACTTACTGATATCTATAATGTTGAATTAACTGCCTTAAGTGTTTGACTTGGAAAAGCAAGATTATTATTTAATGATATGTTAATTGAATACTTAAGCTAACTTTTCTTTAATTTGTTTTTTATGTTTATATTGGTATTGCCTTTGCTCTCCCCCTCCCCCCAGAATGGTGAAAATAAACCCAGATGTACTAAGAATGAACTAATTATCCAAACCTTAATATAACTTCTTATTGTATGTTTAAAGAAATTAAAAAAGGGATTGATTTAGTTTCATGCTTCCACTTGATATCAACATTATACTTAGTATATAAGCTAATTAGAATGTATTCATGTTATCTTATCATAAATTATGTGTTAAATTCACAGTAACTGTTTTGTTTAACACTAATGATTAATTTTTTATACAAAAATGGAATTTCGTTATTCTAGAATTAGGATTTCTTTTATTGGCTCCTCTTGAGCTGAGTAAACAGTTATTGTGCAAAATAACAATAAATGCTTTCTTATTTGCTTATATTCATTCAGCTTGTTATTGATTTTGAAATTATTTTCTCCCAACAGTATTACAAGTAATCAAATCAACCAAGAATAACAAGCAGCTGGATATAGTGATAGAGGGGCGGAAGAAGGATGAAAGTTACGAGTTTGAGAACGTCCGTGAGCGGGAACGTTTCTGTCAGCTCATTCAGCAAATGAAGAGCATGCATTCTGTCAACCCTGAAGTGGATCATGTGTCGTTGTTCGTTGGCTCATGGAACATGGGTAAGCTTAAGTTTAAAATGCCATTCTTGATTCCTGTTGTTGTTAAAGACTTATAAACCTGTAATCCATCAATTTTTTTCTGCTAAATGCTGTTTGATATGGTCAGTTCAAACAAATATCCATTTGGTACACATATTCAGCATGCTTATTTTTTCTCATAATATACTTAATTAAATGCCTATTTTTTCATGAACTTAATTTAGTTTTACAGCCGAAAATATGATATCAAAAATATATCCTAATTGTGTTAACCACAAACAAAATTAATGTAAATAAAAAATGATAAAATCAACAATCTTCCAGGTGATGCCACGCCATTTTGGAACCTCACCCCGTGGTTCAAGTGTTATGGCGCAGGGAAGAGCCGAGATAAAACCCTGGGGATGATCCCCCATGATGTCTATGTGGTGGGAACACAGGAGAGCGCCCTGGCGGAGAAAGACTGGGTGAAACGTGTGACGGAGGCCATCAGGAATGCTTTGAATATTGATTTGCATACAGTAAGATTATGCAAACTTACTGCAGTTTGTTGATTTATTTGAAGGTCTACTGTCATGTGTAACTCCAGAAATGTCATTTTTTTGACAAATTCCTCATTCTTTTTTTTTTCTTTTTTCAACAGAAGATAGTTTGGAAATATCAAATTTATCTGCACTGGAAGTTGGTACCATTAGCTTAACTCTCTCTGAACCTATCGTCTTTAAAGATACCATTTAAAAAGTGCCAAATGGAAAAATATTTTAGATCTAACAAGAATGATGACTTGTAGAAAAATTGTGATATTTTAGAAGAGTGATTACCTAAGTTTGTGTCAGTTAATTTATATTTTTTTGACTTGTTTCATTATAACAGGAGTGCTTTTACTACAGTCTTGTCCAACTTAATCTACCACAGTATCTGGTCTAGCATACTTTAGTCTTAGCTACTGTAGTCTTTTTTTTATTAAACCATAGTCTAGTTTTCTGTAGTCTAGTCTAGTCTGCTATAGTCTTGTCTAGTCTGCTATAGTCTAGTCTAGTATGCTATAGTCTTGTCTAGTCTGCTATAGTCTAGTCTAGTCTGCTATAGTCTTGTCTAGTCTGCTACAGTCTAGTCTACTCTGCTATAGTCTTGTCTGCTATAGTCTTGTCTAGTCTGCTTTAGTCTAGTCTACTCTGTTATAGTCTTGTCTGCTATAGTCTTGTCTAGTCTGCTATAGTCTAGTCTACTCTGCTATAGTCTAGTCTACTCTGCTATAGTCTTGTCTAGTCTGCTGTAGTCTTGTCTAGTCTGCTATAGTCTAGTCTAGTCTGCTATAGTCTTGTCTAGTCTGCTATAGTCTAATCTGCTATAGTCTAGTCTAGTCTGCTATAATTTAGTCTACTCTGCTATAGTCTTGTCTAGTATGCTATAGTCTAAGTGTTATGTTTCAGGTGACAATCTGTAGCCTGTGGGGTATCCCTATGATGCATGCTCTAGTCTAGGCTAGTCTGCTATAGTCTAGTCTAGTTTAGTCTAGTCTGCTATAGTCTAGTCTAGTCTGCTATAGTCGAGTGTTCTGTTTCAGGTGACAATCTGTAGCCTGTGGGGTATACGGCTGTTGGTACTGGTGAAACCAGAGCACAAGAACAGGATCAGCCATGTACAGCACTCTACAGTCAAGACTGGCATTGCTAACGCATTGGGTAGGTCACTGTAAAGTGCTACTCAGAAGTGCACAATTTAAAAAAAAAAAGTTAGAAAAAAATTGGATGGGTACCACTTTGCCAACCACTTTTTTTCCGATATCTTGGATGTGCTCATGCAAAATAAACCAGATTGCCTTTCAAATAAATATTAGAAGCTGTAATGTGCCACTGAACACCAGTTAAATGCTTCAAATTTCCACCTTTGTTTCCTATATTGTTTGAGAATTGTTTCTGTTTTAAGGTGGTTATCATTAGATACTTACAAAAGAAGTATTTAGCAAATGTTATATAAAAATGACAAGAAATAAAAAGCATTTTGACACATTGTAAAACAACAAGACTTCGGGAATATTTTCTATTCCATGAATTAATTTTTTTCCACCATTTGCACAGGCAACAAGGGAGCAGTGGGAGTTTCCTTCTACTTTGGCGGAACATCCTTCTGTTTCATAAACTGTCATCTGACGTCTGGACATGAAAAGAACCACAGGTAGGTGACCTACAGTCAAGGCAAGGCAGTGTGACCTGCACTGGAAATATGCTGTCTGATGTCACCAGATAGACAAACTACTCAATGGAAGTATCATTCAATGTAGATTGATCCAAATCTGGGGGAGTTTGATCACTTAAATTAAATTCTAAGATTTTATATATTCCACAAATTTGTGCATTAAAGAAATCAACTCCAACCAAAGAAAAAAATGATCATGGAATTCATGTTTATTAACTTAATATTTTTTATCTCAGGAGAAATCAAAATTACCGCGACATTTTGAAAGGTATGTCGCTAGGCCAGAAACAGCTGAGTATGTTTGATCTGACCAATCAGTTTCATCATATCTTCTTCCTTGGAGATCTCAATTACAGACTGGAGGGGGAGGATGCTAATGTAAGTATTGCTAAAATGCTGAGTCATTACTGGTATGATTTGCCCAGTCAGTTACAGTGTATTTTCTTCTTTTGCAATATTGTAACAGTTGCAATAATTATTATAAATTGGAGGGGAAAGTTGCTTATAAAATTGGAAATGTTGTTAGATCATAATGTCAAGTTGATTAAGTTAGTGATACTGCTTTTAAGGAAAAAAACTAAACTAGTGCAAACAGGTTGCTGATATATTACAAAATGGTGACAATTTTAGGTTGATTTATATTTATCAAAAAGTATTTTCATAATATTGCCTTATAGGAAATCATCAATAAGATTAAAGAGAAGGATTTCCATGCTCTACTAGAGAGAGATCAACTGAGAAAATGCATGAAATATAAAGAAGTTTTTGTTAACTTTGGTATGTATTGGCATTAATTTCAAAAAACATCCCACTGTTTGTTAAATGTAGCTCATGACTAAAAACTATTACAATTTGGTCAAAAACTGAATCCAATATCCAAAATCAGTTTTCTTGACCACTTACTGTGTGCTTATAACATGATAGAAGGCAATACAACAAAGTCAGTTCTGAGATTTATAGTTTGATAGAAAAAGATAAACAAAGTTTCAGTTTAATTTTGCATATCTGCTAGCTTTGATTGCTTTTCATCTGCATTGATGGGATAACCTTGACATTTTGTAGTTGTCAGGTAATTTTTAGCTGGATGTCTGTATGTTTGACAGTTTTGTTGTCTGGTGTAAATTAGAAAAACAGATAAAAACAACATTTAGTTAAACATTGTTTATTGATCACATGTTCACAGCTGAGGAAGACATCACATTTCCACCAACTTACAGGATAGCACGGAATACATTGGACAAGTACGAGTGGAAGAAAGTCAAGAAAACCGGGGTAGGTGGATGAATAAGAAATGAACATGTTAAAATTTGCAGCTGATTGAAAATTTTCTAATATGTAGAATTTAAAGATAAAATTAAATGGACAACATAATATTGTTTTTTTTATTGTAATGTACAGTTATTCTTTTTTTGTAATTATAAATAAACAATTGAAAGCAAGTACACTACTTATATTTTTTATATTTCTTATATTGCAGTCAGGATTTTATTCCCAGAGCTGGCTTCACTGAAGAAATTTAAATTGTGAATTGTTCTATATTTTAAGACCAAAATTTTAGTCTAGCCCATGATAAATAAACCTACTGTCTTATAGCAAGCTACAAGGTCACCGTAATTGTGATGTATTTCTAGGTGAGAATCAATGTGCCTTCTTGGTGTGATAGGACATTATGGAAATCGTACCCTCAGACTTACGTCAATAACACAGCATATGGTAATATATAAAGTAGAGTTTCCAGTCTAATTTTAGGTCTACTTTACTCTGCCTTGTTATGGAAGTCACACACTCAGACTTCTGTTAATAACACAGCTTAGGATAATTTTAAATTTCCAATCAAATTTCATCTGCTTAACTTAGCCCTGTTTATACATGTAGTACTTAGCCCACATTATTAGGTTATCACTTTGGGTTGACATAATTCCATATGCCCAAGTAAGACCAAAGCAGTAATTTAAATAAAAGCTTGTGATATTACTACTAATACAGGCCAAAAGTATTGGCATATACCATACCAAGGACATATAATTCAATAAACATCCTTGACCATACTAAGAAAAATTATGATAAATAAATTATTAGGTTTACGCTAGCAGAATGCTTAAACGAAGTATTCACTTCATCTTTGTTGTTGTAGGTTGTGTGGAGGAAATCTGGTCCAGCGATCACAAACCAGTTTTCTCTTCATTTGAAATTGGAGTCATTCCGCAGACGGTCCCGGGGGCCCAGCGCAGTGACGACCTTGAGATTATTTTCCAAGAGGTCAAGATTGAAGTCAAGACATGCTCAAAGCCACACTTTCAGCTAGATTTTCATTCTAATTGTTTGGAGAGTATGTGCTTTAATGATTATGTTGTGTTTTATTTTATTTATTGATTATCGATTTTTGGAATTATGAAATATTTGATGGTGTACCAACAGGAAATATCTTTTTGGAAAATAACTTTTATCCTTCATGTTATTTTGTAATGGAGAATGAAAATTAATACAATTTATTGATTAGTGGGTAAAATCTGTAGATGAAAACTTGAAGATAATTATATCTTGCACAAAATTGATGATATGTAGAAAATGTTTATGTAAGAAACACTTGAAAGTCCAAACCAAAAATGGTGCAGAAGTATACATTCTATTTTTTTATTTCTGTTAACATGAAAAATATCTCAAATAAGAGCAAAGATTATTCATTGTTTTCAGGCCCAGTTGTCAGTCAGCCCAACAAGACATACGGCAGCAGCAATGACAATGCAAAATGTTATCCTAAGTGGGAGCATGAACTGCTACCAAAGGTAGAGATATTTGGGCACCTGTCACTTCTAATAGTGATGTGTCCATATTTAGAAGTTGAAAAGGCAACAAACAGGGAATGTTGATTGTACCCAACAACTTAATTATTTGCAAAGATTGTGGAAAAAGAAATTCATGGTTTTGATATATTTTGTACTGATGTACCTCTTCTTTTTTTGGTTGAAACTTATTTAAAGCATGGAAGATGCTTATCTTTTTGATTTCTTGTTATTTTGTTATTTTTGTGAAACACAGCGTAGTCTGATTAGTCATAGCAGGGTAAGGTTTTTGCCTACGGAATGATTTTTGTGAAACAGGCTCAGGTATATTATGTTTTTTATTTGATATAAACTCTTTTTATGCATTTTAGCTTCACCCTATATTCTCTGACGTGGACTACTTGGAGGATCAGCACATTCTAGTAGCTGTCAAAGCCAAGGACGAGTCTGACTCATACGGTAAGGTATATTCATATTTAAGAATATTTTATGAATTAAAAAAAAAATTAAGTAGTATGAGGATCAAGATGTGATGATTGCTTTGTCAGTTTTTGTTATGATTATTCAAATTTGATATTTTTATTTATGATATATTGTTTGCATTTCTCACTCAGTTTTCTGAATAATTAACTAATTAAAAGCTTTATGTTATTATAATTTTTATGCATATCAAAATTGTAAGTTAAAATTTTGCTACAACCTCTGAATGTTTGCCTGATACACCTCCATCTTGCAATATTATATCTAGAAACTTTCAGTGATGTGATATATATATATATATATATATATATATATATATATATATATATATATGTAATAATGATAACTTTTTCTGGACTACAAATCAGGCGAGTTTGTTGTGTCCTTGAAGCAGAAGTTCAGTGTGTCAGCTCAGCCATTTACCTGCTATATGTTACATCAGGGAGAGGAGACAGGCTCTGTGAGGTGAGGAGTTGGGTGATGTGAATCCACTCTTTTATAAATCCTCTGTTATAATTATATATATATATATATATATCTTTTTTTTTTTTTTTGATGTAAACAGCAAGTGGTACTTTTGTTAACATGAATGATTCGGTAAGCATATTTTAAATGAGAGATATGCCCATTTGTCTTTTTTTTTTTGTTAATTAATGATGTGACTGTTACTAGTGATATGCAAAATTAATTTGTACTTTACTATGTTTTTAAAAAAAATGTTTTTTCTGTTTCAGTGGATTTGTGCACATTGTGGCAAAGAATGCAGAGAGTACAAGACGTCATCAATCCAGAAAAAGTTATGGTGAGCAAACGATACAAGCTTAAAATTTAGTGAGAAAATGCAATGATACAATAATATCTAAGAATTACTTATGTTATTTGAAAAATAACAATTTCAAAAAAATGAAGGGTACTTAAATTGTTGTTGGCTTATTTTTTCAGTGCATAAATTTGCCAAAAGGTAGATTCTTTAATCATGAAAGATGTTTAAGCAATTCAACTTCCTACACTACAATGGGAGTGGAGTTAGTTAGAGATTTAAAAAACTATTGAGACGTAATACATGTATATGTGTAGGAATAAATATAGACAGTTCTTTTGTTACAAGTATGATGTGTATATGTATTAAACCTTTCAGAATGTGTGTACATGGACACGGACATACTGAAAGGACCCCCTACCCCGCCTGCAGGTCAGGCAATGCTTAGTCCAGTGGTTGAAGAACTCGGGAAGAAATTGTCGCTCACCAAATCTTCATCGGTGCCATTATCTGTTGGATCGGCCAAATCAAAAGACAGGGGGCCTCCTCTTCCACCAAGGCCTACAGATCTCCTTAGCGACAGCACTGTGGCCCCATCTTTTGGTGCAGTCAGCCCAGTGGTGCCATCTGGAGGTGGAGAACCAGTGGTGCCACCTAGGCCTCACAAGATGAGCCCAGCCCCAGTTGAACTCCCGCCACTTTTGGTTCCATCAGCACCACCCACAGATCATGATGATGATGATATTTTTGGCACTTTCGGTGGATTTTCGTTCTTAAAGCATGGACAACAGGGGCATTCCCCAAGGGGAGGGAAAATGCCACAGAAAGATTCTCGAAGGATGTCAGACGGGACCGCTCCACCTAAGTCTCCAGTGAAGAATAACTTGGACAGCAAGAGACTTGTTGATTTGAAGCCGTGTCCTTCTAATAAGCCTCAGTCTGGACTGGTAGGTCAAGGTCATGCTGAAGGTCATGATCCTTCAACAGCGGAAAATTATTACACTCATTTACTGACTCGGCAGGACTCTGACAGTTCTGAGTACACCTCTCCTCCTCCTCTCCCTGAAAAAACCAGACCCTTCAGTGATTCGGTAAGTACCCCATGATAGATGTATATTTGATTATCTTGACTGCAGTTTTCCTCATCCTCTCCCTATGAGAAAAAGGATCTTCCCTTGAACCACTGATACCTCGTAGTTAGAAGTTAAATGATGTTTGCATGGTTATTGATTATGAACCGATGTCAAATTACAGTTCCTCAAACCAAGTTAATGATGTTGCATGATTCTTGATTATGAACAAGTATAAAATTACTTGGCCTCAAACCAACACCTTTTATCCTGTTTGTAGAAAATAGCAATAAAAGCAACTTTGTTATACAATATGCTCCACAAAGATTTGTACATTGCATATATTTTTTGGGTTTATTTTGTGGGCCTTACTGTTTGCCTACATGTTATAACACATCTTTGCCTCACTTTTCTGCTTCTCTCAGTTATTCCTAAATGTAAATTCACTGCTTTTATATTATGTATATTTTTTTCTCTCCTAGGGATCATATGCCTCACTACGCACCCCTGTTACTCTAACACAATGGCTGCTTGAGCTCGGTCTGCCATTTTACAACGACATCTTTCTGGAAAACGGCTGGGACACTATGGCGTACATGAAGGACATGATGGAACAAGACCTCAAGGACATGAACATCAGTAATGCTGAACACAGGAAGAGAATTCTGTCAAGTTTGCAGGAGATGAAATAGGGGGAAATGTTCCCAAAATAAATGGCAGAAAAGGTGGCACGATTAATTTGGAAATATGTACAATTCAGTGCGAAAATAGCTGGATCTGTCTTTTATCTTTCAGGATTATAACAATGTTCTTCAGAGGGTCTATTATTTGATGAAGATCAATGCAGATGGATCTAAAACCAGTAGGAGTATATGGAGGCTTGCATAATTTTTACATACAAGTGTTACACTTATACCAAAATGTATATCGTTTGCTTCCATGACATACCTAAAACAGATCCTGTACTACTGGAAAGCATGCAGTGCATGGAGACAGTTGTAAAGCAGTGCTGCCACCTTTTAACTAAAGATAAAACTATGGTAAGCTTTACCCTGTTTAACATTTGGGACGTTATTGGCTACACAGTGGTCATGAGCACGAGTCTGGGTACAGGAGAAAAACTTGTCATATTTACAGTGACACGAAGGCAGGAATTTTGAGTTGGGAATTTTAGATTGGAAAATGTTAAGTTAAAACTATGAATGATTGCAGGATACATGACTGACTTTTGGAATCAGATTGAGGGGAATAACCTTTTTTTCTTGAAGAAAGTGAGCTTTAGTCAAGCAACAGACAAAGATGAGCTGCCGCCCATGTGAAGAAGGCTTTACAATTCTCTGTGCAATTGAAAATGCATATTCACTTTTTTACAGACAGATTGAGACCCTTGAGTTGCCATAATTTTGTTAAAAACAAAATTTCAAAATGGTATTAGTAAGAGTAATAACAGTAATAGTGGCATTGATGACCGATTCTGTGTCTGTTGTATGAATTTTATTTAAATTTATGAAATTATATATTTATCAGAACCATTTATCAAGTATTATTCAGTTGCGAGTATTGTGTTATTGTAAAAAGCAATAATCAAACACCTGTCACTGTCAGCAACTTTTTTATAAATCAGATTAGTTTTTACAGGATATTAGTATTAATGTATACAGTGTAGATAAGTTTAGAACTTATGAAATTGAAATACAGTTTTGAGATAAGCTTGACCTCAAAGCGTATTGACATAATACTTAAATACTAGCGATACGAGTATTCAGCGCTTGAAATTTTAGATAGTATATATACTTTAACAGTTATAATCAGCTGACACATTAAATTTCAGTCCTGACAGAACACTTGGATTTGCTTGCTGTTGAATTCAAAAAAGAAAATTGGAATTGCTTGCCTAGGTTTGTTTCCCAAAAGAACTGTACCGAAGTAATTGGTCTAAATTTTGGACAAAAATGTTAATGTCTTTCTTGCTGTAAAACAGGCTAATCATTTCATTTAATTTAGTCAAAGAAGACTAAAATTCTTGTCTTTTAAGTTAGGACCAATTCTTGGGAAATAAGTTATTTTTTAAACATCCCCCAGTAACAGAAACTAATGTTTTTGAATTATACAAGACTTCACACATTTTTGAAACCTAAGGTGAAAATGGGTCCCAAACAAAACGGTAAACATTTTTTTTTCTTAAGACATTTCAAGCAGTCAATAACTGGGCAAGATTGACACTGGACTTTCTGGACAACAGTATTAAAACATGGTCACCAAAAGGCCTTAATTATTGCCAACAATTCATCTGTTTTGCCTTCAGAATAAGTCTCATAGGGTGGGAGTAGTGGTTTCATGTGCTAGATATAATTTTGAATACAATCACATATAGTGTACAGTGAATTTTTATTATAAAGTAGGTATATTCACATTTCATATATCTATATATATAGCCCACTGTTCAGGGTTAAGGAACAGATAACATTGTGATAACTTTGCATTATTAGGTATATGAACTAATTATAACTTTCAGAAACAAATAATCTTTTAATTTAAATTGTACCGTAACTGATTCAAAAGTAGAATTACTAACATAACTATTTTTATCAACAGCTTTAAAGTGATCTCCTTACAATATATATACCTATGCAAAGTTTTATGAAGATGTTTTATATTCTGTTAATATACAGTGGCCTGCTGTACACTCAGTGTGTTTGTACTGATCACGTTATCATGCCCAGCACTTAATGTATGACATAGCAAGGGCTTTAAATATGTTTTAAATTCACACTTTTTATATGCTGAGAAAAACTTCTCAGTAAGCACAGTAATAAATGGATGATGAGAAAACAAAGAAGTATTTTTTCAGAATTTTCATCTTCTGGATGGTTTCATTTGAATTTGAATTTTTCAGTTGTTGCATTAAATATTTTTTGTTCAGTTGTACTAAAAATATTTTACTTTTTCCCCAAAAGCAGATATTTCAGGACATAAAAAGAAAACATTCTCAGAACAATCTCCAATCGACAGCCGGTACTGTTCCCACACCTTTCAACATCGACAAGTGCTTGCCAGGTCAAAAATATTCCACAGAATGTTTGTATGACGCAACCACCGGTCCTTTCAAAGACCAACTTCCACAGATATGAAAAAAAAAAAAAAAAAAGAATGCTTACAAAAATACAAGACATTTTTCACTTCTTTTCCTTGATTTTCCTCCACTCCTAGGGAATATACAAAATCCAAGAAACTTTCTGAATTCCCTTTTTTTTCACAGAGAAAGTGGGGCATTGTTCAAATGAAGATAATTCCGATCCCTTAATTTCCCAGACTTCGATTATTTCTCTCCGTGACATATCTGCTGCATGATGGTGGTACAAAGTCCCATGATCTGAAGGTACTCGTCTGCTCCATCACTTAGACATTTGTCAACAATCTGGAGAAAAAAACAAACTTTTTGGTTTCTTTATATAAATAAAACATCCCCAAATGAAATTTCAACACAGAAGCTGTTAAAAGATTGATAATCTTAACCAAACCAATCACCTACTTTTATTTTAATGATTAAATAACAATGAATTGATGGAACAACACCAATATTGACCTAATACTAAATTGTAAGAAACCCCATTTGTGACCTTTACAGAAAAACGAGGATACGAGAACAAGGCCAAGAGGGAGACAGCTACCGAAAGAGCACTCCAAAAATTTCTTACAAACTCTATCAATCGGTAAGAAGTGCAAAATCTACGGATACATAAAATTGTGTATATTAACCGTCTCCTGCGAATGAAAGCCGTTTAGCTGACTTGAATTTAGCCATAAAGTACTTTTTGACATATCTATCATAACGTATACTGTATGTAACTACATAAATGACACTAGATTGCGACAGGTGCGTTGATGAGTAGTGCTCACTGGGTAGCAATAGCTCAAGTCAGCCTTATTGCCTCAACAATATACATCTACATATAAATATAAACATATCACTATGAGTTCACACAGCAAATCAAAATACTTTAACATTAACAAAGATTCAAAGAACTCTGCTACAGGTAGAATGAAAATTACAGCTAATCAGAAATCCACCAGTCAACCAGCAAAAAGGAAGAAACATCTTTAATTTTGGCAAAACTAGAGGAAATTGAATGTGAAATCAGAAATACTGTTAAAGACATTGTCCAAGAAATAGTCGCAGAAACTGTTTCTAAACTTTTACTAAATTTGAAAGAAGAAATCCCGGGGGGGGGGGGGGGGGGGGACTAGATAAAATAGAAGACAAGCATAAAATGGACATTGGAGATATAAAGGAAAGAATTGATTTGCTGGAATTAGAAAACAATGCTCTTCAAAAACAGCTGGTAAAGAACAATCTTTCAGAAATTTATGAAATTTGTTCATAACCTTTGAGTTAGGCTGTTATAACCAACTTGGCAGTCAGGAATTTTCTTCCTCTCGAAGGAAAGCATGGAAACTTGTACTAAACTTACTGCTAGTTTTTCCATGATGACAGACTTCTGTTTGTCCCCGAGTTCTGGGTGCACCACTAGAAGTTCATGTAACTGCGTGATGATTTGGTACGCAGAGTGTCCTTCTAACATTATTTCCTGGAATGTACAATTTTAAACAATTCTATGTGATTTGGTACACTGAGCATCTTTCTAACATAATTTCCTTTCTTATTATCTCTGAATAATTATGGAAATAAATAATAATAATGAATTAATTAATCATTTATTATCTTTATATCAAAAATCTGTTCAAGGTAAGGCATCAGATTGGATTTCCGACAAAATATGCAATGGCATTCACTGTGGTTAACTGTTTCAATCTCTACAATTTCCTATAATTCTTAAAAAATTCAAGTCTACTAGAAAATAATTGCAGATGACCTTACCTTTACAAATGCCTCGAGTTTTTCGTAAGAGTCTGAGTGACAAACCCTCAATAAGTCATCTATTATATCATTTGGTATGACCTGCAAGAGAAATAACAGTCAGTAGTTTATTCATTCAAATAATATTTATATCAGAATTTAAAGCCTTCTTTTGCAATTTTCTTTAAAAATATCAGTGATGCTCAATGATTGGGATTTAAGATGTAATTCAAATTGTTATTAAACTTGGTCTCAATTCATAAATAAATAATTATAAAACTGTTCAATAAAAAGCTGCAGTAATGAGAAGAAATTAGTAGAGATGACCTTGAGCAGCCATTTGACTAAAATTGCTCATTTCTATATAAAATCAGTTTACCACCTACCCCAGCAATTTCAAATATATCTTTTTCTGTTATTTCCTCTTCTCTTTTTAACCTTGCCACGCTCTGCATAAAAGTGATAGCTTTCCTCATGTCACCTTCAGATACAGCTTCCAATGCTGAGATTGCCTGGAACAGAAAACATCTCTTGAGGAAAAATGAAAAATATTTTTTTAAAATAAAATCCCCTTCAGAAATTAATTTAAGGTTGATGCAGGTTGTTTTAACATTTAAATTACCTTACAGAAACACAAGAGGTTTCCACAAACATTTATAAGTTTGAGAATAAAAAAAATTCAATATTGTTTATTAACTATACATCTCAGTATCACCATAAATGTGCAAAAGTGCAAAAAAAAAAAAAAAAATAGAAGAAAAACTTTATCACTGTATTTCCTCACCTCATCAGATATTTTAACGCTTTCTAATTCCGCAATTTCCCTCAATCTTGTCTGCAGCACGTCGCTGGCCAGTGGTTTGAACCTGAACTTGGCACACCTGGATGTGATGGGTTCTATAATACGACTGACGTAATTACAGATCAGACAAAACCTGGTTGTTTTGGATTCCTTCTCCATTGTCCTTCTCAGGGCTGCCTGGAATATGATTTTAAATTGACAATTCTTTTCATACCATTTGGAAAAAAATTAATACAGTACATGATATGACTTTTATTCAAATTTGATTTAATAGTTTCGTTTTTTCTCTATAATTTCGTATTACAATCTGGTGCTATTTGCTGCGCCCCCACTCAAAATGCATAACTGTTTAAATATGTTAATGCATATAAAGGTCATATACATAGGCACACTTGCAAAAGTACACACACACATATCTACACACATGCAAGGACATACACATATTTTAACATTTCACAATCCCCTCACCTGTGCCGGCCCAGTCATAGAGTCTGCTTCATCTAAAATAATTATCTTGAATGGTGGACAAGGTTTCCCACTGAAACATTACAGATGAGATTGTGTCAGTAAAAATCTTATTAAAAATGTACAAGTTACATGATGAAAATATGTATGTGTGTGTAGACGATAAAAATGTTTGTGTGTGTGTGTGAGAGAGAGAGAGAGAGAGAGAGAGAGAGAGAGAGAGAGAGAGAATACTCACTCTGGTCTTTGTCCACTGGCAGTCAGCTGTGCAAAGTTCTTCACTTTTTCACGTATGACATTAATGCCACGCTCATCTGAAGAGTTCAGTTCTAGAATCCTGGTCTTAAACATCTCAGGGCTAGGGGGGAAAAATTAAAAAAATATACGAATATGGAATATAATCTGGGCATAAGCAGATACCCTGCCTCATATTTGTAGTAGTAGAAATAGCAGTAATAAATAAATAAATAAATAAATAAATAAATAAATAAATAAATGGATGAATGAATAAAACTACCAACTGCACAAATGATAATAATAATAAACTATTTCCCATAAATGAACTCCACTCACCCATACAATTCCCTGGCAGCAGCCAGTATGGTTGATGTCTTTCCTGTTCCCGGAGGACCATAGAATAACAGATTTGGCAGCTAAAATAGAAACAAATAAGGCATTTTTGATAAATAATATTGATTTCCTTGGACCATTTATAGCATATAATTGTACAAGGTATTTAATCAGTGAATAAATTTTCACAAATATATCATATTAAGAGGTGACTGCTCACAAATGTCAATCTCATGGATATGTTAGATGAGAAAGTATAGCAAACTGTGTCAGCTGTGTTATGTATACCAGTACAAGCAGAATGTGTTAGGAGTGCTGATATACTTACAATATGCATGGTGTGTTATCATACATAGAATGTGTTAGGTGTGACAGTGCAACAAGAGTGCAACTGAGTGTTACCTGTGCCAGCACAAGAATGTGTTTGTTATGAAAGTACAAAAATGTGTTAGTTGTGCCAGTACAAGAATGCTTTTGGGGTGCCAGAATATGATGAATGTGTTAGAAAAACCATTAAAAGCACAATTTGATGGGTGGGAAAGATTGTGTTTGGTGTGACCGTATACAAAGCACGTTATAGGTGTGCCAGTACATGAAGAATGTGTTAGGTGTGACAGGACAAGTAAAATGTGCCAGGTGTGCCAGTAATGACAGACATCTGTAATGACTTACATCTACTCCTTGTAAAGACTTCTTCAACACTGCAACCACTTCTTCTTGGTGAGCTACCTCCTCCACTGTTTTGGGACGGCTAAGAATCAAAGCCACATATTAAACCATCTTTCATAAAACTTTATATCCCAGTTTGCAATGTTAATTTGCACCCAATGTTAAGCACCAGTAAAAATGAAGTCAGACCATTAAAATTTATTTAATTTTTCAAGTTACTGGCCATAATTTCTGTTTTGGTCCATTAGATTCTTAGACTCTGGTGTCCAAAGGAATCAGACGGCTTTAAAATTTCGCACAGTCAAATCAATATAATTTTTGGTTTTATTTTACGTTATTTTATCTATTTAACTATTCACTTTTATTTTTTACATTGCCTTGGTTGGAAATGTCCATATAGTAATATACACATCTGAAATGCCATAAAATCACAACCACCACATTAACTCACTATTTTTCCACCCATGGCATGTGCTTCTTGGTTTGCTTGGACTGCTTTCCTGAGGTACTCCCTTTGTCCTTTTCTTTGGCACTAGAAGTCGCAGAGCCTAAGGTCCCTCCTTTCAGAAAGGCATGCATCTTGAAAACCTGTAAAAATCAGATTCCTGTTTTGATTGATTGCAGATAAGGTATTACATATGCGACAGGCTGAAAGATAAAACAGAAAGGCTGTCTCGTACACAATATGACCTGCACATTATCATACAAAAGAATGAAGAAAAATAAACTGTTGCAGCATTACAAGTTACAAGGAAAATGTGAGACTGACAATGGGCAAAAATCTGTGGATATTAGTAGTAGTATCATATTGTAGCAGTGTCAAGCATAGAGAAGAAAATGTTAACACGTGCAAAGTTTGTTTTGACATACTGTGTCTCCCCCTTCACACACACACACACACACACACACACACACACATCCTCTTCTCTCTAATCCACTGATTCAAGTTTATTTGTAAATACAGACACGTCGGGACTCATCTTAGTGCATTGTCACAGTCCCATAATCATCTCATTTTGATCAGATATTTCTCGTTCACACAAGCATTACAAGTTACAAGGAAAATGTGAGACTGACAATGGGCAAAAATCTGTGGATATTAGTAGTAGTATCATATTGTAGCAGTGTCAAGCATAGAGAAGAAAATGTTAACACGTGCAAAGTTTGTTTTGACATACTGTGTGTCTCCCCCTTCACACACACACACACACACACGCGCGCGCGCGCGCGCGCGCACACACACACATCCTCTTCTCTCTAATCCACTGATTCAAGTTTATTTGTAAATACAGACACGTCGGGACTCATCTTAGTGCATTGTCACAGTCCCATAATCATCTCATTTTGATCAGATATTTCTCGTTCACACAAGTGTGTTATGTAAATGTTCTTACTGTTGGTTAAAAAGGAAACAACGGACATAAACAATGTTCACTACTTACCTGCACAATCTTCACAATATTTCGCGGGGTTTTTCGCGCACGCGCGCGTGTAAAGGAAACCGGCGGAAGTCATCAATGCGCATGTACAAATAGATACCAAGAGAAAGAAGAATGAGGAAGCGTAGTATTTTGAAACTCAATTAAACCATAAATACTAAGCAGAATAGAAACCTGCAGGGTTTCTGAAAGTAAGTCCAAAGTACTTGATATCATACCGATGCGATGTGATACTTATGATCGCGTGATTTCTACTCTAACTGTTCTTGGATTTTGATGTACAATCAATCAATTTCAAGAACGAGATGTAGGTTTCCTAATCCTTATTGTTCTTACTATATCAGTAGATGGGAGATAAGAAAGTGTCGCGGATGCATCGATGTTTACGGACCTATCACTTAATTAAAAAACAGGTGTTTTTCCCACTCAGAGCAAAAATGAAATAAGCACAGACCCAGAATGTATTATTTATTCCCTGGTAAAAATTGTATCCGAAAGAGAAAGTGAATGATTGTTCAACTTTTAATAACATAGATCAGGAAAAGTTCGAGTTCAAACATAAGCATATTTGTGAAATTAGATATCTGCATTAATCAGCAAGCTTTTCTGAAATTGGTTTTTCAAGTATTAAAGAATAAAGAGGAACCGTAGGGGGAATGTAAACAAGATCTTCGACTTGCCATACCTTGACAAAGTTAAACTAGGAGTAGAAATTCTGTTTGTGGTGCAATCTTTATAAAGCCGTTTCATTATAGATTCACACCTTCTGAGAATTTATATTTAATGGTGGTATTAAGATCTTAAAATAACATGTTTTGAACACACTAATTTTTATGCCTTTTTTTTCTTTGCATTTATGCAAAATTGCTGTTTCATACATCCTTATTTAATTTCCCAGTTTTGAGAATGACGGCTGCTGAGGACAACAAACTTGCTGTGGACCCGACACCTGATGCACCAGAAACGTCACACCAGGGGTCACCACCATCACCACTGACTCCAAACACTGCAATACCGCTGCCGTATTATACCGAGTCAGTTAACACTGTAACTGTACCTAAAGGTAGGCAAAGTGTAATTAAATGTGGTGCTTGAGTGTGTGAATGTAACCATTTGCACTTTATCTTAATTTTCTTTAACAGAATTTATAAGTTTATGACCCAAAAAAGTTGTTGGGAAACAAGAAAAAAAATCCTGTCATCAACATGTTTTGAAGATTCACGTATTAAGATTCAAATTATTAAGCAGAGTATAAATTCCTATTCTGAAAGGACATTTTTTATTAGCAGTAGACTAAAACCAACCTTAAAATACACCCAATGTTTTCAGCCCAGCATAATAACAGTCCAGACCCCAACAATGAACCCCTGTCCAAGTCGCTGTACTTACCCCCCAGTGTGGAGCTGTTACCCTCCTACTACCCCCCGGGCCACCAGAGCAGCCCTCAGGCTCAGGGAGAGGGGAAGGACGCCTGCAGCAAGGATGTAAAGGGTAAGATAAGTGACTGTTCAAAAAAAGAGGGCTATTTTTTATCCAAATATACAAATACATAAAAAACAACACAATTATTCCCATAAGTCAGAGCAAACACTAGTGGGCTGGATTTGGTCTTAAAGTGCAATTTAAGAACACTAGTGATCTTACACGATCTTTATCATTACATCAGTAGTCTTCAAATGGACTGAATCTGCTTTTAAGTTCAAAAATGATCTAACATCTACTTAAGTGGTCAAGCAGTTTCCTCCCCTCACAATAGAGGACACCTCTGCTCACAATAGGAGAATGTGTAAGGGGAGACAACTTTTAAAATTGGATGTTAGACCAGAAATGGTCTTACTCATGGTTTAAGATCATGTAAGACAATCTGTGATCTTAAATTGCACTTTAAGACCAAATCAAGCGCACTAGTGAAAGTAGTAATGGTGAAAAATACATTTCTTGTGCAGTGCATGATTTACAAGTCCGTGCCCCCATTAGCCTTGTACAGTTTTTACAGAATAACAATTATAACATTTTCATCTGTCATACATTGAAAAAGTCCAAGCATCCTCCTCCTCATATTCTTCTTCTCTCCTCAGATTCCAGTGCCACCCCGGGAGTGTGTGGTCTGCGTAACTTAGGCAACACCTGCTTCATGAACTCGGGATTGCAGTGTGTGCTCAGCAACCCCTACCTGGTCAAGTTCTTTGTGGAGAATTATGTAAGTGAATCAGGGTCTGGTTTGGTTGTTATAGTTTTTTACAACAAAAGTCATTTCAACAAAAAGTATAAATAATGTCAAATTGGGGTATGTGTGTATATGAGAAGTGAATCGGTATTGTTTTGTCCATGCTTATTTCTGAAGTTTAAAAAAAAATGTCAAATTGTGTAATCGTGATTATTTTGTTATCAATTGGTCAATCTAAGAAGCAATTACAAACAATAGAATGAGAGAATTGTTTTTAAATCTCCACTTTGGTAAGTTCCCTTTCAACTTAATAACTTTCTTGGGCAAAACTGAAAATTTAATATCAAACTTCACTATCAATTTCCCCAGGTCCAGGGAAAGAGTCTGACTGAGGACAGTACGCTGACAGGCAAGTTCTGTCATCTCCTCCACAAAGTCTGGTGTGGACAGTTCTCAGGGATATACCCTCTGGACTTCAAGGAGATCCTGGGCATGTATCATCCTCAGTTCAGGGACTTCAGGCAGGTTAGTAGCACCTGTTAAAACTCCTGTCTTCAAGATGTAGTTTAGTTTTGTTTTCAGTTGCCATGTTTTTATTTCCCAACCTGGTATTTAGAAAGGGTGTTTTCATTTTGGAAAATTACTCAACGTGGCATTTTCATTTGGGAGAAGTCCCATTTTGTGACTTATAAATGATTCTTGGATTTTGTGTAAATGTTGAGAATTGGGAAATGTTATTGCACCTTTGTTTAGAGGTCTCATCTCTTATACCTGTCTTCCATTGTTTCAGCATGACTGCCAGGAATTCCTGGCCCTTCTTCTCGACACACTGCATGAACAGCTGAATGTGGCGTCCCCACAGAACAATACAACACGGGCTGCCAAGCTGTCCACAGAAGAGGGGGTGACAACTTCTAATGCAGGGGCTGGAGTTGCCGTCAATCAACAAATCAAATGCTCAAATGTAGACCCTGTTTCCATGGAGACCAATATTGTCCATGACACCATTGAAACAGAGCCTGCTACCATGGATACCATGGAAACAAATACTGACCAATCATCAGATGCAATCAGAGATGACCAATCAGACGTGACTGACGCTGGCACCAATCAGTCCGACGTGATGACAGACAATCAGTCGGACATCACAGAGATTGGGACGGAGGGTGACCAGCTGGACGCCATGGTGGAGGATACTGACCGTCTGGTGGCTGCCCACAGTCAGTCTCAGTCCCCAGTGGATAGTCTTAGTCACCTTCATTCCGAGGACAGCAATCACTCATCTGCCTCCCTGCAGAGCTCGGACTCTCACAAGCTTTTGGAGAACTCCTCGTACAGGATGCAGGCAGTGCCGGAGGATATTAAAAAGAGGGCGCTGACAGAGAGTCCGGCTCTGGATCCAAAATCTGTGACCATGATTACGGATCCATCTTTGTCTAACAATAAACTGGAGAAAAACGTGATCTCAAACAACAAAGCTCATTCAATCCGTCTCGTTGGTCTGGAAGAGATGTACATGAAGGACACGAAGACGAAAAACGTCAACGTGCTCGCTAAGGAGTTCATGGTAGAGGAGGTGCAGACAGACAGCGAGAAGTTTGCCAAGCACGACAACCGACAGCACGAGCAGGAAATGGCCCAGAATACCCTGGACGAAGAGATGATGGAGGTAGAAAAACACACGCCGAAGAGGATAAAAATGACCAATATATTTCGTGATCTTGACGGAGATGGTTACGCTCAGCATAATAAAGCAAACAACGAAGGTGATGATAACAGTATTAATAACATTAAAAGGATAAAAATTGAGGAAGAGAGACACAAAGGGCACAAGACTAGACAATTAAAACGCAAAGTCATTACAGCCAAGAATCCAACAAGAGACCTTGACCTTGAAATGGACCAATCAGATCAGGGCTCTCCTATGGCTTCAGAAGAAGGAGCATGGGGCGTCTCCCCCGAGGAGGCTAGCAATTCTGACCATGTGATAGGGACAGATTTGAAAAACACAGTGGCTTCTAAAAATGAGTCACTAGAGCATCATCGCTATGTTGAAGCGGCGGAAAAATCGTGGAAGGAGTATCTGAGTCAGAACAAGAGCGTGATTGTGGACACATTTCAGGGCCAATTCAAGAGCACTGTGAGTATGATTTGGTCTTTGTTTGGTCATGGTTTTTGTGGCAGAGATGAAAGGCTTCTGGATTTATCTGGAAACTCAGATATTTGTAAAAAAAATACCTGTTCAGAATTTTTCAGGGGCATCCCTCCCTCAACTTTTCATATATGCCTGCACTCATTAAGCACTAGCATTTTCAGCATTTACTAGTATTTGAATTACAGTCCACTTTCATCTCTGTTATTGAGATGTTAAGAAATATCTGTTTTGATTTGAAAAGATTTGGAGAATCAGCCAGTGACTGACAATTGGAAAAGTACCTCAACTCTTACCAATCATCTGGGACCGTGTCTTCTATTTATTACTACCATTCCTGATGCACTGGTTTCAGGAAGCTCTTGCTGTCAAAATTTCTTAGCTACAGTATCAAATGCTAAAATTGCTGTTTCACTCATCCTTTGTTCGGTCTCTCTTGCAAATGTAGTGGGTGCATGATTCATGAGACCAGTTGATGAATATGGCGGACATCATCTTAATTAATTGTCCATGTTTGACTTTCAGGTGATTTGTGAGGAGTGTCAGCATATATCTGTGACCTTTGAACCCTTCATGTACCTGTCTGTGCCCCTCCCCAGGGCAATGGAGAGGCAGATAAGTAAGATGATCGACTTTTTTCTGTTTGTTTAAATACAGTTATATCCTTTTGATTTCAAGTTAATACTTTAGAAGTTATACACAGAGCAATTTAATTTCTGAATAAGCAGCTGAGAATGCATAACAGATAGCATTAAAGTAACCTAAGAGTCAAAAGTCTGAAGTTGAGTTTGTATAAAAGAATCTAAATGAAAGAAAAACTGTGAAATTCGATTTTTGCATAGAATTTGAATGACAAGTTTATCTTGTGTTGACATGTATATTGTTTTGATATAATATGGTTGTACTAGTATTAATACTTGTATATGTTTTACTACTTTTATTTTCAGTTGTGACATATGTGGCCAGCGAGAGCAAACACCCAGTACGCTATTGTTTAACACTGTTCAAGGGAGATTGTATCAGGAAACTGAAGGAGGGATTGAGGACTATGATTGGCTTAGATGAGTCATGTGATCTCATAATTGCTGAGGTGCTAGAAAATCATGTCGCAAGAATTGTGGTAAGATTTTTTTGTCTGAATTTAGGGAAAAAATAGATATTGGTGCTTGTCGATTGATATTGTGTGCCTTAACTAAGAATGGGAGTTGGACAATAAAAGATCCTCACATTATGAATTGGTCAGATTGTTTAAAATGAAATAAATGGACCACTTTTATTTGCTGCATACACCTCCAGAGAGACATTGCCTCTTGCTGTGACAGGAAGCATAAAGCTGACAGCAAGAAACTTTTCGTGATGAGACAAAAATTAAAAATAAATGAACAGTTCACTTTCTCCATTGTATGCCATCATTTTAGTTCTGAATAAAAGATATCTGATTAATGTCTTATTTCAGGATGAGAACACAATGCTGCGCTATTTAAATGACCACAACAGGAAGGTGTACGCCTTCGAGATGCCACCAGCCCCACAGTTTGATGACATAAGCACAGAAAACAATGACATCAGCACAGAAACTGGTGATGTCACCCCGGTCATGAACAACACAGCCCCACTGAGAGCTGGTGTCTCTATGGCGGGTTGCAGCAGTGGCGGAGGCGATGTGTTTGCTAACATGGGTTACTGGGGACTACAGGCGCCCCATAATAAAGCCAGTGCCGCCCAGGGCAGGGCTCCGAGTGAGGACTCATCCGACGTTCGATGGGATGATCCTATTCCGTCCACCTCTACGGCATACAGGGAAAGTGATGTAAGGGACAACAGTGCAGTGAATAAGGGTACGGACTCGGATTTGTGGCCAACCACAGAGGATTCGAAGCCACTAAACTGGGACCCTGATGACATAGAGAATCAGAATTATTTCTCACCCTCAGGAACAGTGAGTGGGGGAGGGGTGTGGCAGGGTAGCCAGGGAGACTTGGACGGAGACAGTAAAGACATGGAAGGAGGGCCATCATTGGACTCTGGGTTCGGACTGCAGAGGAATCCACTAGATGTCACCAGTGATGCCATCTGGGGAGCATTTCCGTCTTCTGCCACGGGAGCGGGGGATGACAGCAATGCCACTTGGGGTAGTGATGACAACAACTCGCGCAGCGGTGACTTCTCGTCTGGTCCTGACGTTTGGAAAGGTTCCGCCAGCCCCGAAGACAGTAGAAATTGCGGCGATTCTGTTGATAATGACAGCCTGGCACCCAAGACGAGTTGTATTAATCTGTCCACGCAGCAGTGGAAGACTTGTGCAATCTGCCTGGAGGAAATGGTGGACTCGGAATTACTGGTTCACCTCAGCTGTGGGGGAACTCTGTGTCAACCTTGTCTAGAGGTGAGGTCACTGCCAATGTCAGTCAAGTGACCAGGCTTATGTAAAGACCAATTTTAAATGAATAGAATTTATCTGAACTAAAAATGCCTGTCTGAGGGTGTTTTTCATGACTTTGATATTGATAACTACTTTGCACTTTGGAATGATGAAACTTATGGTTATGGCTATGAACTATGAAATTTTCCAATTTTATATCTGGACTTGTCTGTTTGTCCAGAGTTAAACTCTGTGAAGTTGATCTTGATCCCTGCTTACTAGCAAAATGGGAATGATGAAGCTAATGGTACTGATGGTAAAGTATGCCATTTTTCCTTTTGCTGCGAAATTGATTTTGTTTTCTTCAATTTCAGATGTCATTCAAACATTATGGGGAAGCAGCTCTGAATTGTCCAGTAAGTGTGCTGAATTTGTGTCACTCACCAAACCTTTCAAATCCTCTTTTATTACTCAGTTATTCCTTACAGATTGCTTTGTCAAATACAGTAGAATTATCAGTTTAGTTCCAGTTTAGTTAGAACTTTCCATGTTATTAAGCTATCAGTCTTGATTTGAATTTGATATATTAAATGGTCATATTTCACCGACTGACGTTGACAGGTTTGTTCCTGTGCTGTGAAACCTGCGGAAGATTTTGTGGTGCTGAGCAGTGTGGGGGACGGAGGACCTAACGTTAGGTGAATACTTATTTATTTATTTATTTATTTATTTATTTATTTATTTATTTATTCACAGACATGCACGCACCACAAACAATAAATTGAACATAAATACATCACCTGGCTTTCATTACGTGACCTCGGAACAAAGATATCTCTTTCAAAGCTCACCATTTAGGACATTATTATATAATAATTGTGAATGGGAAAGAAATGAAAAATAGATGTTGAGAGAAAAAAGAACCACTGTCCTTTGGATATCACCCATGTTGGCATTTCATTTGGCTGAACAGAAAGTATGCAAGGTGAAATATTAATTTTGTATCGAAATATCAGTTCATATCAGTAATGCCATGATTCTAGGGAAAATTACCTTAATTTTTCAATATTTCAGGATCCTCTCTATGCCTGTGTTGTACAGATACGACCAGGTTGACCCCAGTGACGGGGAGGTCAAAATGACCCTATTTGGTCACCCTAACATCCTGTATGTCCCCAGTGACCTCACCGCTGACCGTCTCTATGATTTGGTGGACAGGACAGCTCCCTTCATTGGGACCTATTCTTTATTGCTTACAGATGGACAGGTAGGGTGGCAACTCCAGTTTTTTTTTTTAATGTGTATATATTTTTTTCCAAATTAAGTCTGTATTATTGCAGGAGGTACATAGATTGTATTTAAATTATGGAGGCCGGTGTGTTAGAGAATGAATCAGAAAATAAAGAGGATTTTGATTGTCCCTTGAAAATAAATATTGATATCTAATAAAAATATTTTACAATGACATTTTTAGAAAGTGTATATATTTTAAATTACGAAAAAGGGTGATAATAGTCATATGTTTATACCTTATCAACTTTCTAACTTTTGTACAGAAGTTGTAATAAAAATAAAATAAATAAGATTATATTTACTTGCCTTTCATAGAAAAAATTCACGAACACCAGTGATATTTTGACCTTTTCAGGGCTACCGTTGTGCACGCTGCATGTTTACTGACCACTGTCGTGGTTGTGAGATCCCTCGTGAGGGGGAGGTCCACTTCGCTCCCAGTGACCACCTGGCCGTGAGGTACACCGAGATCTCCCAGGATCAACTGGACACTGCCCTGCACTGCCTTGACCACAAATCCATGGAGCTGCTACGACCTAACAGGCCTTTAACACTATTTGAATGCTTTGAGGCATTTACTGAGAGGTGAGCTTGTCTTGAAGGTGTGTAATATTGTGCTGACATTTATTGTCGAGAAAAGTTATGTTTGACTCATAGTTGAAAGATGTTTGGAGTGTTGCTATGGTGTCTTGATGTGTGTAGAATTTTATTTAAGTGGCATGCACTATGTACTATTTTAATCAATGGCAAAAGAAAAAAAAAAAAAAGATTGAGTAACTTAAATGAGGTTGTCGGAGGGGTAATTGAAAATTACGCATTTGTGCCACTTATGCAAATTCTTTTAATTGTAAGTTAAGTGTGTCATGTCAGATTCTTTCAAAAACCATAGTTCTTTCCAATGAAATTGTAAGGAACACAACACCTTGTGTTTAAAAATTGATTTCATCTCTCTATACTCTCCAGTGAAGTCCTTGATGAACACAATCCCTGGTTTTGTCCCTGCTGCAAGAGAAATCAGTGTGCCAGGAAGTCCATGACAGTGTGGAGTCTCCCGGATACCTTGGTGGTCTATCTAAAAAGGTGAGGACATTCAGAAAGTTGTGGGGAGAATATGAAAGTAGTGTAACCCAAGTCAGTGCTCATTCTGTTGAGCCTAAACTTGTAACCAAAAGGGGCATTTATGATATTGATTCATCAGTAATGGAATGTTTTTCAAAAGATCCTGTATTCTGCTAGATGCAAGTTCCAGTATCAGAGTTATTCATGTTTATCATGTTGCACAATATTTATCATAAAAACCCTGTGTTCCCTTAGGTTTGTGTTCCACGAACGAACCAGCACAAAGATAGACACCAAGGTCTCCTTTCCAGTGGAGGACCTTGACCTGTCCACTTTTATCTCAGGACCACAGACACATGATCTGACCTTTGATCTCCACGCCTGTGTTTGCCATTTTGGAGGTAAATTTATTCAGATGATTTATAACTTACATTCAACTTTGAACTTGTCATTTGTTAGGGTATAAATAGATTTTTGTTTGTTTGTTTTTGCAATTTAATTTATTGAGTCGGCATCATACACAGCAGCATTTTGCTAATTTTTCATCTGTATTGACCTTTCACTGACCTTGACCTTGTATTGACCTTGACCCTGAATCAACCTTGACCCTCCCATTACTGCTCCAGGTGTGACAGCAGGGCACTACACAGCCTACAGCAAGCACCCTCAGCTGAACAGGTGGTCTTACTACAATGATGAACTGGTCACAGAGCAGAGGCCCACTGAGGATGACTACAGCAATGCTTACATCCTGTTCTACCAGAGAAAAGGTAGGCGACTCTGATTTTAATTTTTTGCACTTGGTTTTAACATCCGACCCCAAGTTTAGATCCAACTGAAAATAGTGTTGAATTTTTGAATGGGTGGTAGTTGAATGAATAGATTGAAAACCGTTTTCTTTCTGATGCGAAAATTAAGATTTTTTTTCACATTGCACTTAATGATGATTTAATTTTTAAGTTCTAACAAATGACTGAATAAAGAAGTATATGGCTGGAACATCTTTGGTATCAGAACAGCCTTATCCCTGGTCCTATAGTGAACAGTATAATGGTACATTGTTTGAAGAAATAATTCATTGTAATTTTTCTTTTATCAGGCACTCTCGTCAACTTCCGTAAGCCAGTGCCTCCTCCTCTGACACTGGTAACGAGCAAGGTCGGCCCAGATCTTCAGATGGTGCCGTATCAGCCAATCACACAGGAGACCATCAGCCGAATACTGGACGACTTGGCAAGAGATGGACAGAAACGAGATGACGCCAGACCCAAGGATGTGGGCACAAGTACAGATGATCTGGGCAGCGAGCGAGGCAGTCAAGACACAGTGGTCGGAGATAATGGGCGTGGGGGAGGTATTGCTGCAGGAAGTGATTCAAGGACCAAGACTGGTGGCGGCACCTATGGGGAAGGTGATGCCGAGCCAGTAGGGGGCGGTGCTGTAGAAGGCTTAGAGTGAATGAGAAAGAAGAATGACTCAAATTGTAATGGGTAAAAAGGTTGACAGTGGAGAAGGAAAAATTCTCACAGACTGAAAAAATGGGAAAAAAATGGCTGGGTTTTTGGATTTATCTCAATCAAAAATTGTGACTTGGGTAAAAATGAAAAATGTGGAAACTCTGTCAGGATTCTGGAGATACAACTCGGGTGCTATGATGTAAGATATGGCTAAGTATTGAGATTACAGTTGGTTCAGGTGCTTTGAAGTGACAGACAAGTGATGTGTACTCATTGGTAGAATACAGAGATGTTTACTGAAGAAGAGACCCACACATTCAGTAATACTGGGTCCTGTTTCACAAATCGTTTAAAAGTCAATTTTGGGGGCTAAAATCATTTTCTTACTACTAACACTGGGTTGTCTTTGTTGCGTTTCCAAAAAAATTTAGAAAACTCATTATAATTCAGTCTTTCAGCTGAGCCCTTGCAGCAAATTAGGATCGTCTCAACAAAAGCTGACAAAAGATCATTAGCTAGATATTATTATATAACTCTTACACTAATGTTGCATCATGAACCTTACATAGTCGGCTATCATGGTTGAGCAGTCTAAGCTTGAGCCAAGAACTTCAGACTTGTGAAACAGGCTCCCCCTGGTGGCATACTAGTATGATAATAATGACATCTCTGTTTTAAGCTCATTATGACAGCAGGCATCCCATTTTGACTGTTTCTTTCTTTCTGTGTTTGAAAAGGGTATGCTCAGGATGTGACCCAAACACACACATGCACGCACACATGCACGCACACAAAAAAAACATATACACATACAGGCATGTCTTGTGGTTAAGTATGCCCAGTGATATGGGAATGTTTAAAATTCTGAAGCAACACAGAGTGTAGTATGTGAGAATATATGTATGTATGTATGTAAATTCTTGAATTGATGCACTTATTTTCAAGTTTCACATTGTAGTGCTGAGAGCAATTGTACAGTATAACTTTCCAGTATTACATGGGTTCTGAATATTGTGATGGATTTTGGCAGTAAATTCTAGAAGAAGATAGATTTGTCACAGGGACTTTCCCTGACTAAAAGTCTCACTTTAGAAGTCTCGGCTTAACCCTGGTGCTGTGCCTAAGAATGAGTTCTGCTTGGTGTGAAAAAAAGAAAAACAAATTAATTTTAGTGTAAAAAATCTTGAAAAAAAAAAAAGATGTTGGTACGACAGCAAAGGGGAATTTAGCCCCAAAATTGAAATTAAAAATGTTAGCATCCCAATACAAAACATTCTATCTTTTATCCCACATTTCACAGTGATGGATCTAGGATAGAAAAGAGAAGTGGGGGGGGGGGGGGGGGGGGGTGTCAGATATTGTTCCTTTCTCTACTCTTTGCCTCTTCCAACTACAGAGATATTTTGCAGACACGAGAGTGTGAAATGTGCTCCTGTATAATGTTTTTTCCCCTTGTTAGAGGCTGAATCTGAAATTCTATCTTGACTTGAAAGATTGGAATGAGTAATTGTTGTCTACTGGTCAAACCATGCCCCCTCCCCTTAAAAAGTGACAGATTGGTTACTGGCATAATACTAAGAGTGAGATATGGAACTAGGACCAGAGTTCTTTGTCGTTAAGTTATAGTATTTAGTATCTAAAATCCAGTGTAGTCCTAGTGAGCCGTGATATAATATTATTCTTTAACAGTGGTCTATATGTTTACTTTATTTTTGTCTTTATCTTTATTTGGGTCGTAAAAATAGATGTAGATTTGTTGTAATTTTCTTGTATATCCTTTAGTTATTTCTTTATAAAAATAGTTATATAAGTAAGATTACTAACTGTATGAAAAATGTCATGTAGAGATATAACTATTTACTAGCGAGGAAGTACCCATATTGTACTGGACAATTTTTTCTGTGGGCTCTGTGGAATTTATACTTTTACAATTATCCAAAAGTTATGGAATTCAAACCGGTCATCAATGATTTCATCAGTAAAAAGGATACCCATTAATTTTTCGTAAAAGATCTTATGCGAGTCAGCAAGGTGGATGAATATCTCATGTACCTCCCTGAAGCTATGACAGATGTCAATACTAGAAAACTTGGATGCGGTGGAACTTGCCACCTTGCACAGTGTGAGTGATACGCCATCTACTGGATAACTTAGCATTAGTTTTTATATATTGACACTTTTTCTTTGAATACTTAAACATGATTAAATATGATGTACCAGTTAGAGGAATTTTGAGGTAGAGGAAGTCAGTGTTTCAAAAAGAAATTTATGACCATTATTAAGGATAAGTTATAGAATTGAAAATTGGAAAAAAGCATGAAAAAACGGGTATGAGAAAGTTATAACAAAACTTACTATGCTGTGTTATTCAGATTTTTTTTTGGGGGGGGAGTGGGGGAGAGAAGTATGCAGTTCTAGTATTGCCTTGAGGTTATTATTATTATTATTATAATTATTATTTTTTTTTTTGGGGGGGGGGAGTAGGGTAGAGAAGTATACAGTTCTAGTATTGTCTTGAGGTTATTTATTTATTTATTTATTTATTTATTTTTTTTTTGGGGGGGGGGGGGGCATATTTTAATGTAACCTGTGTGCGGAGTGATGTCAAACCTGTGTAGTGTGCATATATTACTTTCTTGTCTAATATTAAATAAATGTGTACCTTGTTCATAATACAGATACACAAGTTATTTACACTTAATTATGTCAGTATACAAGGTTTCTATTTATAATATAATAGCAACAAGAGAATAAACTAATATGAATTTATTTGTAAAACTATTTGAAATGTATGCCGAGTCAAGGTGGAGTGATGAAAATAAAATGGTAATCATGTTAAGACTGGTCTTCTCATTAATTCTTTTAAGGCAAATTAAAAAATCCCCATTTTTATTTATCTTATTTTCATATGTCAAAGCTATTGGTGGTGGTGGTGGGGGGGGGGGGCATGGCTAGATTTATATAAAAAAACGCAACCTAGGCAGAATTAATATGAAATAAAAGAAGAGAATCCTGTGTAACTTTATTCAGGCAAAAGTCTGTTTATTTTTAAGTGAATAATTATTGTGTATTTAATACTTATCATTCCAGGGGTCAGAAGGGAATTCACACGTCATATAAATTTGGGAGACTCGTTTTATTGACTTTAACACCTGACCTTCATTTCACAGAGTTATCAAACCTCTTTGATCTCCTGTATAGCATTATATAATCTCTATAAACCTGACTCACTGTTACTTGACAGCTTTTATCGCTTGTGTAAAATATACATTTAATATGTACAATTAGAAACTTACATATAACACTTTGATTCTTATCGACACAGAACATGAACCCATGTTTCTGATGCATTTGTACTTAACTTAAAAAAAAACAAAAAAACGTGCATTAAAACAGGGGCATGAACATATTGCCATATGATAATTTTTACAACTGAAAAAGATCATCTTGCATCTGTTTAACAGCCATTTTATTTAAAATAAAAAGCTTAATTTGCTAAGGCAGAAAATGAATTCAAGAAAATACTTAAATTAGACAACATGAGTCTTATATGACTGTCCACATAACACTCCTAAGCTTTTCATTTCCCATATTCAAATGAGAAACTATTTCAGATCAATGTGATAAAATAAATAATAAAATTTATCAATTAAATAACAATAATACAAGCATAGCATAGGTTTACCAGTACCATTTTATCTTACTTCTGTCCAAGTTGATTTCAATCTTGATTGTTTATATTGAATTTCACATATAATCATTTACATGATGACCCCTGGCAAACACCAATGATTCAACAACATATATTTACCATCTATGACATCCCTAACAACATGAAGCAATGAACATGACATTTTCACAATCAAATAAAAAATGGCACCCACTCAATGAAATATCAGTCAGAAAAATACTGGATCTCAAAAGGCATGACAACAATTTTGCTACCATAATTTTTTTTCATATCTAAATATGAGACATTTTTATTCAAAACAAATTAGTCGACAAGTATTTTTATGTAATTATGATGGTTTCATAGGTGAGATCTTGCTGGTGGTTATGTACCCAGTTTTTACTGAAACATTTTTCAAAATTTTAAAAATATTAAATTTTTTAAAATATATATTCTCATCAGCTGTGATGTCCATAAACATTGCACTCTATCTTGAATATTTGGTACCCTGATGAAAGGAATCTTTATACAGGCACTATACTTGTACTATTCCTGTTACTTTTGTAACAACTGGAGTGAGACTTAATAATAGCAATATAATCATCTGTAAAACAGATGGGAATCGATTTACGGTTTCCTCTGAGATGATTTCTTAGTCCTTTTTGTCTGCAGTAGGTTGTAATCCACAAATGTCACATATCTGCTGGACACAAAGGGGACAAAGAATGCCCGGAACAACTTATGAGACCTGAAATAAAAAATGGAGTATAAAATAGGTTTGTTTATGCAATTCCTTGATCAAATAAAACAGTTTTTGCTACTCTGCACAGAAAACGTGTTCTCATATTTAAGGTCTACTACATCTTGTTTCTCTGCAAACATATTGTTCGTCCTTTAATCACATCTCATGTATTGTAAATCACACACTGTCAATGAATTTTAAAATGTTTATACAAACTAAAGTATGTATTATATGAAAAAAATTTCATTTTACAGATACTGCATTTTAAAAGTCATAAATTTGTAAATTTCGAATATTTCTGCTGAGTGGTAGCAACCAAACAGGAGAGCAGGCTACATACCTGGAAGGATCAAGAAATTGAGTGGTGGTTAAAACCTTCCAGTTGTTCTTCTGTTGGGAGTATCTTGGCTCCAATTTAGTCTCTCTTGGGAGGTCAAGGTCAATCAAATAATGGCACTTGGAAATATTGACCTGTAAACCCACACATTTTACCATTAAAAGTGAAATTCAAGTTTCTAATCCCATTATGAAAATAGCAAAAATATACAAACGTAGAACTCACGAATTAGTTTATAATTTGTAATGTCACCAATGGTTCTGGATGCATGATACACTTTCAAATTGGTGATAATACAAATTGTTGAAATTTCCAGAAAATAATTAATTTATCCATTTATTTATTACTTTTTTTTCTGTTACAGTGAAGTATAAAGATCTAATTCTTATTGTGAAACTTCAAGAAAAAAATGTTAAAAGTCCAATGAATAACAGTTTACTGGGAGCATTTTGGGACAATAATTCACACCGATAAACCAGTCAATCAGAATCTTTATATTATCATATCAGCATGTCTTACATATCTATCTGGTTCCTCACGATTCATGTCATTCATGTTCTTGGGAATGATCCTGGTAGCATCTGGTCCTGAGGCATAGGGCTTGGGCAGCTGACCTTTGAACTCTGACTGGATGAACTGCAGGTGCCATCTATTGACAAAATATGTACTATTTAGTTAAGCACCAAGATGAAAATCTATTGATAAAATGTTAAGTGTGACACAAAATGGATAAAAAGGAGAAATGCCATTAAAAAATTCTCAAACAAATGTTTTCTAGGGGCTACCGATAAGCAAATGCCAAATTTGAATTCCACAATCTTTCTGAACTCTCATACTTCAAGATTACTTGCCCAACACTACAACATCTCACACTTATTTATACATTCATAAATAGTTCCTAACAACAGTATTCCAGATTATCTGACATTGCCAATCATATTCATATGGATTACAGTCAAAATTGCACCCAAACTCATGCTTACTTCTTGGAAGGCAGGAAGAAGCTGCTGGTAAATCTGTACCACTCCTTCCCCACACAGACGTTGATGTCCTTGTCTGCGGGCAGAGTGTGTATACTGGGATCTTCTGACACTCGCGTGATGTCAACATACATGTCCATTGGAGCATGATAGTCTAGAAGAGAAAGTGACATGTTTATTGACACTGATACCTTTATAGACACTTTGACGCATTCATAACTTGTGTGACACTAAGTGTTAATGTACAAGTCCATTGGAGCATGGTAGTTGAGATACAAAAGAAACATGTGGATGGTCAGTCTGACATGTTTATGGACATTGACACACCAGTAATATCAACATACATATTAACTGTAACATGGTAGTCAAGAAGAGTAAGCAGATTCTTAGACTTGTGTCTCAAAGGGCCAGTAAGCCAAATTGTTTTTGGCACAGACCGATATAATATTAAATGTGGCTTATACTGGTTCAGTTTCACTGTGTAGAGTTTGACTGTATGGATTAAGCCAAACTGTTTTTGGTACAAAATGATGCTATATAATATAAGTATTAAACTATACTACATATTATACAACATGTGAATTACACTGGTAGAGCGCCACTGTCCTTGATACAGAAATGAGTGAGATCAGGATGATGACCACTGCTGACAACCAGTTGGACAGCTCTGTATAGTGCCTGGCTCTTCTACTGGTGAACAGGTAGCTGTACAGCTTCTGATAATAATACAAAGAGGTTTTATGCTTAATTCTTACTTTATGGAGCCAATTAGCTTCTTTTTTAAATAACATACACAAGTTAGATGTAAAAAAGACTAACAAAAATATTCCCACTTTTCATTTCCAGAATGACCATTTTGCTGATGCTATACTTGAACACTGATTAAATGTAGATCTGCATAAGAATACTGAATCTTTTTGTGCCCCACTGATATTGTGTTAGCTATAATTCTAATTGTGCTAGCTGTACTACACTGATAAGGTATTATTCTCATTGTGTTAGTTGTGACACACTCATTGTGCTGGTTGAGATTACCTGGATGTGATCTAGAGTAACAGCTCCACATACACAGAACATGGGGTAGATAGGAAACAAAAATCTCTCTTCCTGGAATTTTATAACAAATATTTGTATGTTTTCCTAAACAACAAAAAGAAAATTAAATGACCAAATACTATATCAAGCTGTGTTTTTATCTATAACCTAAAGAACTAAATAATAAATAATATGTTGATTTCAAATATTATGATGAATACATCTAACCTATCTACATTTACCTAACAAAACCTGCAAGCCTATATGCATTGACACATACTATATATGCAAATTATCAATAAAATCAACATGCATTAAGTTAAAACTGCTATACAATAATCAGAAGTCTACCTTGTGTGGCCTTGTGAAGAAGATTAAGATCCATATATACATTGGTGCTGTGCTCAGCCAGAGAGGAAGAACTGAAAAGACGTGTGTGAGAGAGTCATATCAGATTAGTGCCTGAATATTTCAAAATGATAAAACATCATCAAGTAATGTTTTTTATTTCTGATTGCAATGAGTATGATTAATAAAACTTTTATGTGAAAAAAAATTAAGAATTATTATGATTTAAAATATCTCAGTATGACATATCAACTTTTGCTGTAGTTGTTGATTGTGATAAGTCTGATCAAAATCTGTCTGTAGTTTATATGCAATTGCATATATCTATACAGAACAAGGTCATAAAATATGTTATGATGAATACATCTTACCTCTATCAGACTGCTTTAAAATGTGTTTAACAAGAAGCTGCAAACAAAATAAGAAACATTAAACCATTATCTTTTTTTAAGCTTTATGACTTTATATAAACATAAATATGTATAGATGAATCACGTATAATCATGAAGACTCTTATATAAAACTTCCTAAAATAAGCAGGATGTTTCAAGGTAATATTCACACATGTGACTAACTATATATTAGACTGTAAAATCTAAATCCTTCATTGACTTCCTTTCTCTGTAGATGATCAAATATGCAATTATTGTGCAAATTAGTGTCTTAAATTAGTAATTAATTAAAAAATACTTACACAAAATGGTAATGTGATGAGAGCCATGAGGAAGACAAAATTAAAATTTAAAAATCCATTGATGAAATAAAATGTCCAAGGTTCCACACCTGCAACATATAAAAAGTCCCACAACCATTGTAGAAATCATCATATGATTTCATACTTAGTATCATTTTGGATAAAAAAGAACAAATATTTGAAAACAACATCTTAATATGGGATCATTGCTGTATTATAATTTCATCTATCAACTGAAGATCTTTCATAAATAACTAATTTAACTTAAAAAAAACTGGGATAAAGTATCAAAAGAATTCAAAACTTTCTACTTCAGTCATGTGCATGCTGATATAATATATATATATATCTTAATGCAATACTAAAAATACAATGCTATTATAAAGCACTTGCTAATTTGTCCTTACCATATATATCAGGTCCATGTTGACTGAATACATTGTACAGTACAATATTCAGAGATGCTACGACCAGTTTCCCATAGTAATGGGAGTCTATGAGAACACTGGGAACTAGGAACAGCAGCAGTGATATGCAGCACCATTTCAGGAATAACCCTATCTTCTGTCTTCTAAACACTATGTCAAAGGCTATTGGAATGCTGTAAAAAAGAAGATAACTCTTTCTCAACTCATTGTTGATTATTTATGGTATGTACTATATTCCAAAACCATAAAAGATTGAATGCTTTTTTTATGTCTCCTCCATCCCAGTGTACCACAAACTTTCATAGTCCCATTCATAACAAGAGAGAAGGCTACAAAGACCATCAATTGTTCGTGATTTGGCCAAACAAGGCCGCTTTTATTATATAAACTCACTATCCTAATAATTTTAACAATAATAACAATGTAGCAAATTGTTGCCTGCATTAAATGTTATGGCCTTAGGGATAAAAATTATATATGAAATATTCAATAAGACTCATCTTTACTGGAGTGCTCTTTTTACATGGAGATTCCAAAATGGAGAAAATGCATCAGATATGAGGCTCATGATAGATAAAAACTAACATGTAAATAAATATTTGAATCTTCACACACAATAAATGAAATAACTAGAGCTGAGACGTGCTCACCCTATAGCTCCAGCAAAAGGCCATCCTAGGATTGCACTGGCCGCTATTGCAAGAATAGAAACCTGAAATTAAAATATGTACCATTATCTTAGGATGACCTTTTTTAATTTAAAGAGCAGATTAACGATAACTAACATTCTCCAGGCAACCTTATTTTATCAAGCACCAACATTTTTAAGCTTAATGTGCTTAAATGTACCTTAAATTTGTACACTGACAGATACAACAATTTACAATGAGTATAAATAAGCTATATATAATATACACACTCTCTTCAACTGAGATTTTAAATGAAATTGATGAACAAAATAGAATAGACATACTAGTGGCCTTTAATACCTGATAATGTTGGTACATCCAGCCAGCCATGGCCAGCAGAGTCATATACATGGCAAAACTACTGGGGAGGTAAGCTGAGCAGGAGATAAACATCCCTGTGCTGAAGATGAGGAAGGCCAGGGTCAGACGTCCTGTGTTGCTGCCAAAATGACGACATACCCCTCTGGAATTGTAATAAGTCGATCAAATTTAAACTGAACACATATAGGTGTTACTCTGTTAAATGCTATAACACATACATGCATGCACACACGCACGCATATACTGCATGCATGCCAAGGTATATTATGACTTATTCAGGAACTTCACTTTCCAAAAGGTATCAACGTGTCTTTAATTCCTTACCTGTAAAAATAGACTTCACACAAGGTGCACACAAATCCAAGAATGCATCTCAGAAAATATAAAACTAGCAGCTGAAATGGAAAGGTATAGTCACTACAGAGTTATGAACTAGTTTTAAAAGTTTGTATTAAATTACTTATGTTCCAACCAACAATAAAATTTTCAAATATACAAAAAATCACAAAAGTGAAAAAAAAATGTATAACCAGTAAAGAAAAGGATCATTTCACATCTTTATAATATTTCACTTTACCAACTGAATTTCACTTCTTCGGGTACTCACATGTGATTGAAATTATTAAAATTTTCTTAATCAGTTTTGAAAAACTTCTCTCCATTTAAAACAAAAGCCAGCTTGCTAGTTTAATATCAACTTTACTAATTTTACAGAGGTAAAACATTACCACCTACTTTATTAGCTGACAGTGCAGTGGCATACAGTTTGATAGGCAGAGCATGTATCCAGAGGTAGGCATAAGACCTGATTGCATAGGCGGGGGAATACTCCCAGGTCTGGAAGCCAGTGCCGTACAGCAAATAGTGGGTCTGAAACAGGGAATATTTGTTAAATATTAATAAAGAAGATATGCTTAATAATAGTGGGTTTGAAACAGCAATACATGTTATCAGTACTAGTAAATTTAACTTTTCTTGTAACACAATAGGAAAACTTGCCCAAGGCAATTCAAATTCTGTTTAAAACAACTTGTTTTTTTTAGTGTGTGTACTAGTAAGTGTGTGGATGCATGACACCACTCTCCTAAATTTGTTTGTGTAAGTGTGAAGTGAGTATGTATTGCTTATGCACTACATGTGTACACCAAGCAACGCACATGTACCAATGTAACACTGTTTGTAAATTTAATTATTGAATGATGCTGATCTCACAAGGTTTGTGCAGCATGCGTACAAATTACAAATATCAAATCACATGACACTGTGTGTTTACTAGTACAGTAACTCTACAAGAATCTCACAGGTTCCCAGTAGTTGAATGTCTCATCACAGTCTGAGATGTTGCTCCATATGGCAGCACACAGTCTGGCAGACATCAGGGCTTTGAAGGCTGTGTAGGCTGTAGGGGTCCAGGGCTGGAAGTCTCCTAGTTCTGATGGCCGCCTGGCAATGTAATTACCAGTGCCATATTAATATAGTTGGATATATTACAATATTATAAACTTCTAATTCAATTTCTAAAAGAGAAATGAAGGACATTTAAAACAGAATTGCCTTAAAAATAGAAATTAAGTGTAAATGTTGTTCATGGAAAATAATCATGACCAATGTTATTTATCTATTTATTTATTTATTTAAAATGTATTTATGATTTTTAGTGTCACAGAGGAAAGAATCCAATATGCAGCAGAGAAAATACAGAGAAATGTCTGGTCTGGACGGTATTAAGGGTTTTACATATACCTTATGCTTTGAGTGTGGTATGGAGCGTATGGAGGGCGGTGGACATAGAGGAGGAATTGTGAGGGGGGGGGGCAAGGAAATTGAGGGCTCTCACGTACCCTTAAATTAGCTTTGAAAGATTGTAAAATAGTAAACAGTGCTGCTGAATTTGTTTTTTTTATGGTGGTATGGATCCTGTCCAAAACCGCTTTTACAAAAAATATAAGACCAAGTCTACGAGGAGTTTGCTAAGATATTGGTTTACCTCAGATCAGTGGATTTCACCGGAGGAGGAGCCGCCTCACTCTCCCTCTCGGTCTTGCTGCCCTTATTGCGTTGCCTTGCCGTGGAAGGCATTTCGATGTTGAAATGCACGCTTCAATGAAAGTATGGCTTTATCTACAAAATAAACTCATCTATACGACCGGCGACAATATCATGGCGAATGCTCGACCGGCCACCGGCTTTCTATTTATTATCAATATTCCACGAGTGCCGGGTGAAGGAACGAAAGATGGCGCATATTTCAAGAAAATGTGCGAAAAAATACGTTGTTTTTTTACCGCTTTACTTCATCCACTGTATTTCTTTGATCTACAGTATTTCATTTAAAACGTAAATGCTTATGAAATATTTAATTAATCAACAAGATTAAAACGAATTTATCAGAGGAATGTTGGGAAGTTTTTCTTGAAAACTGCGCCACCTATTCCCTTCTATTTGTTTTCCTCAAGGTTAGAAGGTAGGCAAGATGTCTTTGCTGCGGTTTGGGACGTCGTTCATCCCTCGTGCACTCAGCTGCCAACTGCCATGTACGTCCTACTTGCAGCAGCGTTCAAGTACGGACTACTCTTCGTCTCAGCTGACGCTCAGAGTCCGCAAGCGCATAGAGGAGACACGGGAGAGGGCGCTACAGGGAGGAGGACCCAAACGCATTGAGAACCAGCATAGGAAGGTCAGCTCAATGACATGATGTGTGCCTGTGATCCTTGTGCTTAGAGTCGGAAGATATCCTGACATCAAACGATATCTCAGTTATATCTGCAATAGTAGCACATAGAACCACAAATAACTTGTTGTTTAGCTTGCAGTATTTGTTGCACTAAATTAATTTTAATATTTAGGCCAGGCCATTCTGTTGCATTCATTTAATATTAACAGTTAGTATGGTAAGCTACACATTTAATTTACCATATTACCGCATGTTGCGTTCCAGGGTAAGTTGACAGCCAGGGAGAGGGTCAACCTGCTACTGGATGAGGGGACATTCGTAGAGTATGACAGGAATGTGGAGCATGACTGCACTGAGTTTGATATGGAAAAGCAAAAGGTAATAATGCATTTTTAAGTATTTATTTACATTTCTGTGATATCTTTACCCCTTGGTTCATGTGTTATTTTTCTCCTTTGTGAATGTTTCTGCCATTTCTGCCCAAACCAATTTATCCAGAGAGGTAATAGCAAGTGATATATATCTTTGGACTATTTTAAAAATTATATTTCTTTGAGGTCCTTTTCCACTCTGTTACTAATATGCTTTCCTGCTCATTTGAGGATCTTTTCAATCCTTTTATCCTTAGTAACTTTGCAATAGAGGGAATGGCAGTTAGTACTCCTTATTTATTCTGCCTCTTGCAAGTTATTGTATCAGATGGGTAAAAAGTGTTTACAACTTTTAAGAGGAAGAGTATTTCTCCTTCTGTCATTGTTATTATCACCTTGCTGACATTCAAACAAATATTCTGTTTTTTTCTCCACTATCTTCAGTTTCCTGGAGACAGTGTTGTGACTGGCCATGGCAGGATCAATGGAAGAGTGGCCTTTGTCTTCAGTCAGGTATGTTTATACAGGCATTGATGCTGGTCTTATTTAAAATAACACAAAATGTTGGGTTTGTTGAATTCATGCAGTGGCCAAAAATGAAGGATATGATTGTAAGAGAAAACAGAAATGAGACACACGACTGTGTAATTGTAGTCGTTTGCTGAATAAAAAGTTAAAAACATTGTTTTTTATTGAAAATTAAATCTTTTAAGTATATAATGGAAGATTTGTTTAGTTACTGGTCAGTGTTTCAGCTTTAGGCCAGTAGTATCTTATACCCTTGAGTCCCAAAGGCCCACTAGGCTGAAAGGTTATTGGTACAAGCTAGTAAATGTTCGAATTTGATTTGATTTTAGGATTTCACTGTCTTTGGAGGAAGTTTGTCCAAGGCCCATTCTCAAAAGATTTGCAAGGTAAGTTTTATTAAAAATAAAATGAACAGTAAACTTTAAGGTTAATGTAAAATTAATTGTTCTTATTTTAAAGGAAAGTTTGTAAAGCAGTAATTACTTTGCAATATCTTGCAATGAAAAAAAATGATACTCAGGAGTACTGTGTAATCTATATTGTACTAGGCCAATCACATTGAAGCATTTATCTGTGTTAGGTAATGGACCAAGCCATGCAAGTAGGAGCTCCTGTGATTGGTCTAAATGACTCTGGTGGTGCCAGAATTCAGGAGGGTGTGGCTTCATTGGCTGGATATGCCGACATTTTCCAGGTAAGAAGCTCTTTAAGGGGAGTTGTATTATTTTTAAGGATCACAAAGTTATGATATAGAAATAAGTGAACACTGTGAATTTTATTTAAGTTTTTCAGAAAAAAAATTTTAAAATATAGAGATGTGACAAGGCAAGATCTATATTTAGTAAGTTTTTCACTTCTGGTTTCAGCGCAATGTGATGTCATCTGGGGTGATTCCTCAAATTTCCCTCGTCATGGGGCCATGTGCAGGTTGGTTGGCAATTTTCAAGTATTTGCTTTCTATCTTACATTGTACAGAGTTCTCAGCAGCATCATCATCATTTAAATGTGTGTGTTAAGAATCCCTGAGGACATATTTGTCTTGCCAACAATCATTGTCTTCACCTGATGTTGGAGGACCCTGTTCAGAGCAGTGACCAGATTGTGTTAGTTGAGAAGGAAAAGCATTTTTGCTTATCTAACACATTTTGTATATTTACAGGTGGTGCTGTGTATTCTCCAGCTTTGACAGACTTCACTTTTATGGTCAAGGTAAGAGAGGCTTCTAAAGAGATATTAATAGAGTAGATTAAAAAAACACTGCCATTTAGAAGAAAAAGAAAAAAAAATGAATTTTCCTTTAGTTTTTTCATTGTTAGTCTGGTGGTTCTCTTCTTAAAGAAGACTTCAATTTTATTAATAATATCGGTAAATATATATTTTGTTTGTTTGTTTGTTTTAGGACACTTCCTATCTTTTCATCACAGGGCCAGATGTAGTCAAGGTAAGTGTGTTTTGTTGGATATTTTGGAAGTGAGAGCCCTGTATCACATAGCAACTCAAGTTTTTTTGGGCATAGTTTGACTGCTAAACTTGGATAGCCCACTGTGTAAAGCTGATTTTGCAATATTGAGAGAGACTGAGATAGGAAGGCATAAATTTATATTTTTTTGTGAAATTTAGTTATCTAAGATATTAAGCAAGGTTTAGCTAAGAACAACTCAGGAACTCGGGTTTATTTGTGAAACTGGGCTCAGAGTTTTTTTAGACTGAAACTGACAGAGTTCATAGTGCAGTGCCTCCTATACATGAATTCTGTTGTCAACTTGAGAAGGTTCAGCAATTCCATGAAATATCTCTCTTGATGAAGAAGACATTCCAGCCTCAAGAAAATGTCTCGTTTGTCCTCGTTTGCTGTGTTGAATTGGTTATTTTTGTTTTCTTGTTTTTTTTTTGTTTTTTTTTTTTATAAAACGTGGCCTGTTATTTTTAGTTTGCTTTGACTTACAGTGGAATTTTTTTTATTTTTTTCTCATTGTGTACAATCTTTATTTAAATATGTATGATTTTATTACAGAGATCATTCACTGAGAACCTCTCAAATGAATCCTCAAACTATTTTGATGTGTATGATATTTTTCAGAGGAAGAAACGCGGCAGTAAATAGATAATTAATTAATCAATTTTGACAGAACTGCATCTCTTATCGATTGGTAAACTGTTTGGATTATAACCTTCAAATGTAATTTTTGTATTTGAGAACTGGAGATTAACTGATTTAGTCAAGTCCAATGCATCTGCAATACTACCCCAGATAAGCCTAAGATTTCCCTATCTTTTAATCATCCCAAGAATTCTAATTAAGTTAAAGTTCTCTTTCTCAACCCAGCTGTCTTAAGATAAGACAGTTTGGATTTGGTGGTTAGGAAGCATCACAACCAGAGTAGTAAACCAGAAGTCTTTTTACCAGTGATTTGCAACATTTGTGTGCCAAATGATCAAATTTGAAATCCTGTGTGAATTGCCAGGATTTGGGAAGCTAGATTGAAAAAGTTCACCAGGTTTCACTACTTAAACCTTTGGCAATTGGAATTTAGAGCATCATTCATGGGGGGGGGGGGGGGGGGGGGGGGGGGGAGCGAGGGCTTTATATTTTTCGCATAAAAATATGTGAAAGTCAATATAATGATTACTTATTGAATTTGAGCAAAACAAGCGAATAATTATTTGCCAAAAAAAATTGCTTTTAACTAATACTTTAAAATATTGATTTGGTAGTTTTAAAAGGTGGGTTGACTTCGTGTGTACAGGTATTGAAAACATGAATGCTTTTGCTCTTACTAATTGTTTTTTATGTGGTTATTCCATGCTCAAGGCAGTGCTGGGTTATTTATGGAGGTTTAATGGTGCAGTAATTTTATTAATGCTCAAATAGCTCCTTTGAAGATAACAACATGCTTATTAGCAACAGTTGCCACAGGGAATTATGTCATATAGGATGTCTTACACGTTCGTTTCAAGGTGGATGCTAGGCAGTAAGGGCCACTTGTATTAATCAAGAAATTATGATAAGAATTATAATTGTGCATATGTTTCAAACCAGAATATTGGTCACAGTGAAATTTTAAAAAAGTATTTTTGGGAAAAAATTTAAATAAAACTGTAATATTCTAACTGAAAGGTTCTTTTTCGATGTCAGTTGCATTTCCATTAAAATTGTCTTCCTCACATTTCTTGGAATTTCAGATTTTTTTTCTCTTGTGGGTTGTGGTTATATATTTATCCTTAACCTTTCAGACACACAATAATCTTACTTGAGAACATTCAACTGGGTGTGTCATCAGGGGTGTAGAAGAAGTAGTATATTTACTTGTTGAACAAAATATTGGCCCTTGTAAATGTCCATGTAAGCTATCCCTAACTTGACATTTGCATTTGAACATCATGCAGCCCTTCTTGTGTGTCATCAGCAATAGAAAAGATGTCTGTTTATTCACTGAACAAATTTATTGACATTAATAAATGTGCAGGTGATAGATTAGGACTAAAATGACAATATACACCCAAAGGGAACTTTAGTCGTGGCATCATGTTAATAATACAAATTAACACGATCAGAATACTGTTTATTAGTCTCCTAACTGTATATGATGATGTTAGACTAGATTATTGCTTACATTGGTCAACAAGACCATAGGTAGTCTACCGTTTGATGGATATAGAGATCATTTCATTTTATAAATTCACACAGCTAAAATATAGCTTATTAGTTCCGTTTTATTCGGAACGGGGGCGTCTCGATAGTCCGAAGGTTCATTGGTCCGAAGGTTCAATGGTCCAAAAAACGGAAACATTTTCATCGGTTTTTTAATCAAGGGTTCATTGGTCCGAAGGTTCTGTAGTGAACATTCTGACCAATGAACCTTAGGACTATTGAACCTTCGGACTATTGCTACGGCCCCTTCGGAACAATATGTCAGTTGTATTCGATGTTCATTTTCTCCTGATACGTTTGTGACTTGCGTGACATAAACCATAATAATTAAGCTGCCACCAGCAAGGTAACATTTGCCTGTAATAGAGGAGCTTTTACACTTAAAAATATTACAAGGTTCAGTTTTAATGGTTCACTTGCTGATTGGTTTGAAACTGATGTGAACCAGGCACGTACATCGAATTGATTTCATTTGATGTAGTGTAAACATGACATTCATGTCAGAAAAACGCTGATAGCATTATCATGTTTTTGGATCAAGTACATCAAAAGGGATGTGGAGTAGGCAGTTACGATGTCAACACATGTTTTCCTACAGCTTTTTTTGTTGTAATATCGAGGTATTTTTTTTCTGTCATTTACATAGTGCCAGGGTGAGTGAATTATCTTTATCAAGGTGGAATGTATGCATCTGAATTAAGCGGGCCATTGTGCCAGTCTGCTAATTTATAAATGAAAGGCTAATTTCAGAAACAAAGTACAATGTTCTATTCAGCTTGATGCATTCAGCATTCATCCACCTTGAAGTGGGATTAAAATTATTATTTTACTTTTGCAAATCAACCTAATGCAGTCATCTTGTTAAATGAAGTCATTCCTTTATTATATTTTAATAAGCATTGTAACACACATGCACACACAAATAACTTTCCTTAATAAAAAAGATGACACTGTAATTCATGACATTTAGAATTATTAGTTATTTAGCAAAAAATTGAATAGTGAACAAAACAAAAGAAAACAACAGCTAAGAATTATCATAAATTTTATTTCATTTTGAGCAATGCAAGCACAGCTTGCTGAAAAGTGACTACATGACATGTTACTAAGGTGCCATTTGATGGTGATTACAACAACAAAATACATGAACTTGAAATGACAACAACGTTACTGGGACACAACATTGACGATAGATAATGTACAATATATATGATTGTACTAGTAAACCAGTGATTAAAACATTGAAGAGTAAAAATTGGATTCGAGAACAATGGGTTTGGAATGAGTATGAAAATGTTACAAAGACAATATAACAACAATTCTAAGTCATTCTTTCGGTATATTTTTATGATTTTAATGGTGATAATCACTTACTTTGGAACAAAAAAAAAAAAAAAAATAGTGAAACAGCTACCAAGTACAATTTGCTCTTGTTTATTTTTATTTTTTGTTTCTAAGTAAGTTATTATCGTCACTAAAATCTTCAATAAATACAATTCCTAGGAACCATGAACAATCTTATTGAAAAAATTTTTCTATTACTTTAAGCACAACTAATTATAATACTTCTACAAAGCATGTGACTCTCAGGAAATGTCAGTGAAGAATCCACACTTCCACCAAATCACCTCAAACTGTCCACTACTTAAATATAAGTTGTAGCTAGCCAAACGCCAAATTTGAGAATTTTTTTTCTGACATCAGATCCATTGACAGTCAAACATGATGGATGAAAAAAATTAGAGGCCGTGCAATTAATCAGAGTTTTAGACTCATGGTAGAATTTGGTCGTTTAGCAATTGATTTTTTGAGTGCTTGAAACATTTCAAAGTAACAAGCCATTAAGTGCAGAGGGCGTAATGGTCTGTATGCTCTCTTAGGGGTTACTCAGTGTATTTGTTGCTTCAGGTACTACATCCTGAGCAATAACTGATACTTTATATCATAAAATTTGAAATAACTTAATGATTAATCTTTTACTCATGATGGGAGAATATGAAGTAATACAGAAATATTAGTGTATCAGTTAAGGGGTTTTGTGTAAAAGTAGTGTGGGGGCATTCTGCTTTTAAGCTTAAATTTTATGGAATGTTTCTGTTTTCTTTAATGGGTTGTGCATCGCTTAAGAATACACCGCTAATGACAGTTTCGCACGAAATCTGCCAATCATGAAGTGTTTGCTTTGTGCTTCAAGGAGTTTATGAGAGATAGCTTATGAGTTGAGGTGCTTGGCACTACTGAACTTCTCGGAGCAGCTTTCTCAAGAGATTTTAAGAATTTGATATTCTTTTCCAGCATAATAATTATTATGATTAAAATAATTGTGCTGCATTTTTACACATACCTCTAAGACATTTAGATATGAACATATTCACTTTGGCATCAGCAGGATTTTTGGCTATTATAACTTGTGAGAAAACATTTGGGATAGTAACACAGTATGACAAATAGGATAAACGTGAAACTATGATGACATTATGTGAGACATTTTTCCACAAGAATTGCACATAAAAAATTGTATGTTTGTTTACTATGTACATAGCTGTATCCAAGTAAACTTAGGAACTGGCATCCCTCCTGTTAATAAAATGTCAAAAAAAAAAAATAATAAATAAAATAAAATAAAATAAAAAATAAAATAAATAAATACATATATACACACTGTGACTCACAGCCACTTATTTCAGGAACTCTACTTTACAAAATGGCCCAGTTATCATTATCTTTTCCTCCTGTATTTTATGCCCTGGATCCACCAATAATGAATTCGTAATTATGATGCAGTTACAGATATTATGAAATATCACATATGCAATTATTTCCATGTCTGCTGTACTGAACTTGGGGACAAGGTGGATATGTATTCATCAGGCTGTAATCCCACTCAGAAAAATTCTTCATCCAAATAGACAGAATATCACGTTTGGATAATAATGTTAGACATTGATCAAACGTTTTAGGAAAAATATTTTTGATGGACTATGATTCATTTTCTGTATGTTTGTAAACAGCCTAGCATTTTCATGCAACAAAAGCCATATTTCTAACCAATTTGAAATTAGGAATTGAATATGCTTTTTGCAAAAAATTTCTTACTTTTTTTTTACTGTTGGGTAACTCTCTGTCCAGACTTGTAGAACTGATCCAATATATCTTTGTAGCGCTCTATAAAAGCAGCTTTATATTGTACCAGGTGGGTGTCTGAGATATGTGTATAGCAGTCCATGGAAGTCTCAAACTCAGTAGTACAGCTCCTGTAGTGATGTATGAGACCAACCTTATCACTCACAACCTCCACGTACTGTTTATGCAGCAATGGGCGGCTAACATGGTGAATTCCTAGCTCAAATATGCTGTCTCCTTTCACAAGTACTTTTTTCCGTAGACGGCTTAATTTGGCAACGCGCTTTGTGTTTTGGGTGTAAATAATGTCTGTGTTATAGGAATATCCCTTTGCTGGCAAGAAAAAAGCACTCTGGAAGCTGTATCCAACAACAGATGGCGTTGCAGGCAACTGTGACAGCATAGCATGCCAGTTTGAGGCGTTCCTCGGCACCAGTAACTCATCGAGATCATAAAAAGCTGTGTAGTTGAAATGAAACATGTTACGATACAAACAGTCATTGATTGTCAAAAGCTGCCCATAATACCACACCTCTTCCTCTTCAGACACAGGAATGTCCCACGGAACCACTTCGATTTTCCCCTGCTTCTCGTAAAAATCCAGAATTTTGTTCACAACTTTGGTGGTGTTGAAGTTGTAAAATGTTATGTGGTCTGCTCCCAGCAGCCTGTTCATCTCTATAAACTGAACCAGGCGATAGGGATTCACCTCGTCAAACAGAGGCGGAGTGCATACGCTAAAACTTCCTGAGGTTTGCTTGGATGTGATTGGAGAATAAACGGCCACTGTTGCAGATTGTTCTAGGGTGTGAGAAAAGCGCTTCCGTCTAAAAAGTTGAATGGAATGTGGTGTATCCTCTGTTGTTGCTATTGGAACCTGGCATGACAGAATCCAGCCGCCATATTGTTTCCCGTGATTTTCACACATTTGGTACATGATAACAGGGGACATATATTCAGTCAAGTTAGTTTTGCCTGCAACATGTTCAAAGTCTCTGTTTGATTTTGGAAAAAGGCAATAAAACTCTTTTCTAAAGAATGTGTACCGATGCATCATAGCAATTAACCGTACAAACTTTGTGTTATTCCTATCATCAAAGTAAGCCGAATACACGTAGCCATTGGGAATGTTTTGAAACCGCCATGATGGTTTCACTTTTCTCAACGTCCTCTCATCTGGGTCATATTTCTTCAAGTTCCGCTTTTGAGAAAAATGTTCCCTCGACTCCTTTGGAACATCCTTAACAATGTTCCCTGCTTCTTGAACCAGGCCTTTGTGGAATAGTAGAAGTAGGAGAAGGTAGGACAGCAAGAAAAATAGCAGCGACCGCTGTACAAGTATCCTCAGAGTCGCCATGGTTGGGCTTTCATGGTACCTTGAGCTCTGGCGGCCATTACTCTGTTCTATCTGTGTGGTAGGGTGCCTTCTGTATTACTGGGATATCATCAATTCTAATTATCTCTCTCTTCAAGCCTAAAATGGGAAATGTGATGATGTATTACTCTTATGGGAGTGATTTAGAAAGAAATTCTTGTATAATTAATTGGAGAGAGCGAGAGAAAGATAGTAAAACTGCACGATTAGGAAGGAAGGGTCAGTAGAATAATTAAATAACTGAAAGAAAAAATGATAGATAAGACATTGCCAAAAAAAGGTTTTTGTGGGCACAAATTTGCATGACAAACTCCATCCTCTATATTGTGCATACTCTTCCAATAACTTCCATCCAACACATTGTAGTCATTGTACTAGTCTATTACCAAGTAATCAGTAATTACAAGGAGCATTAGCCACCCATTAGGACACAGTGGGGTGGTGGAAAATATGTAATTTACATCATAACTGACTGTCTATTGCAGCCCAAATAACCAATTATTGTGATAATGCTGGAAAATACATCCTGAATGGCGCCTTGTTATTCATTGGTAGTTCACATGAGTACCAGTAATTTAAAGTTTGAAGAATTTGGTTTCGACTTTGTTTGTTTTTGTATTAACTTTCATAAAATAGTTTTATTATTGACTTCAGTGAATATTATTATATTAATTTCTTTCCTGTTTTAATATTGTCTTTATTTTATTTATTTATTTATTTATTTATTTATTTATTTATTTATTTGATGTGTGTTTTTGGACAGCATTCAAGACACAGTGACTGCCTCCAGTTACAGTTTTGAACACAGTCGATTGCAGAATAAAACTCTTCTAAATTCCTATTGATAGCATATTAAGCCTCATTTGCCGCAACAGCTAATGAAATCTGCCAAGGCCTCAGTCAGCCTTTAAAAATGGATTCATGTGTAAATGAATAGCATTGAATCTGTATCCATTTAATGCCATTAAAGACCAGCACGGACTTCACTCAAACAATGGTAACTGCAGATAGGAGAATTTGCTGCCAAATTCATTAACTAATGGATTACAAACTGCCTGTAAGGAGACTGTATGGAGACAAGGAGAATAAGCTGATATGTACGGGACTTTCCATTTTAACAGGACTTTTTGTCTGGAACTTTTTTCCTCTGTAACACATTTAGTATGTACTATAGAGATCTATTTCTACCATTAAAGTTTATCAGAGTTAATGTGGAGAAATTTTTTCCAATATATATATAAAAAAACTGTAAAATATAAAATTGGCCTGTAGCCAGCAATTTCAAAGTTGTGGATAGTTCTGTTTCTGAAAATGTGGATTAAACAATTATTGAGAAACTCATGTGTTTCAGTACTAAGATAGAACCTAAATCAAATTTTGATGAACAGTGTAATGATCTTTTCCTGGCCCTCTCCTACCCCACCCCAACCCACCCCACCCTACCCCACCCCACCCTTTCCTACCCCCCACCTACCAGCTTGAATTAATACAGCTATGAATGAATGTCATTATTGGAGTTAAAATATGTAAAAGTTATGCAGTGAGTGTTATAGATTTAAATAGCTATAAATATAATCTTTTCCTCAAAATACTCAAGGACAAGCAGTAGCTGCTGAAAACGTGCATTAATTGGCACGTCTGGTTACAGTTTGTTATACGTGTGTAACCACAATTACATGGGAGTAAACTCTAAATTGCTACAACTTGTCATTGTTTTCTTTGTCATTTACCCAGACAAACCCATGCAAAAGATGGCAGCCAACAAAAGGATCAGTATGCAATATTTATGCGCATCCATGTAACAATTAATTTAGCGTCCCCTGATATATGTTCAGTAGTACAAGGTGCATGCTTGTTTTTCTGCCCCCAGAGAACATTTATTGTTATCATCCTCATGTGATATCATTCATCATTGCATGGTTTGTTACAGTTATGATTACAGAATGGACTATTATCATTATGGGATGGAACATTATCATTATGGGATAGGTAATTAGTATGATGGGATGTGACAGTTATTGGAATGTCATATGGGCAAGTTGACTTATTTGTGACAGCTGACTGTTGTGAAGAATTTGTTTTTTCATTTCTGAAAATTATTTTAGTTTGCATCAGACAGTTAACAATTGTTACAGAATATTACTTCTTATGTGTTGATAAAATTGCTGTATTTACTAATGTTAACTATTTTTTTCAAACTGAGAGCACATTATGTATTTTGACAACTTGAGTGATGTAACAAAAGGAAAACTATTAAATTCAAAAAATGAAAATGAAAGTAAGTTTTAGCACACCATGCCAAAGCATTATTTATTTATTTTTAGGGAGGATTTTTTTATTACCAATTTTTGAAGTAAAAGTTGTACGATATGCACAATGCCTTTAGTTGCCACAAATTGCCCAATTTTACAATGCCTTCACAGTAGTTAACATTATGCATTGTCACATTATGTCAGGCAAGCAACAGCACTTTTCATCTGCTTTTAGCACGCAATATATTCATTTAGATACAAGACGCAAATTGGAAATCTAAAATGCAAAAATTCCCCCTCTTTTAGTTATTACCTTAATCATGAAAGCAGTCACTTTGAACTTGATGTATGACCTGGGTTTCCACAGTGCAATTTGGAGCCACACATGCAGCTAAAAGATGCATATTTTTTGTCTCTTTCACAGAGTAAAAAGATTATCTTGGCATTACCGCCTACTGTACGCCTGCAATTCTTTATTGATATATCCTTCCTCTTAAGTTGGTTACATTTAGCATCAAACTAAAGAGAGCTCTGTTCAGAGACAGATATTTCTTATTCGTACATGTATGTGTGTCCATTAAAGCTAATTAACTTGGTACTCTGGTTTCCTTACCAACGGACTTATCTCTGATAAAAGTCTGTAGAAACACATTTCCTCAGGAGGTGATGTGCACTTTAAATAGACAAGATTTGATTCATTAAATCATCTGGATCCAAATATTCTGTCTTTGATGTCAGTTTTTTTTTTTTTTGCCTTAATTGATAATACCAAGCATGACCACATCCATCATTGTGCTTTTAGAAGAAAGAAAGAGGAGAAGAAAAAAGAAACAAAATCTCTCTCTTTCTCTCTTTATAGTCGACTAAAACTTAGTACTGGGTCAGTTGAACTTTCAAGTTGATTTAGCCAGCTGCAGGCAGTTGATAATGTCCAGTCATCCGACACCACATCAATACCATAATTACCTGACTATTGTTGTAAGTGGTCCAGGTATCTGGAGGGTGACAAGAACATTTAAAGTGTCTAGCAGGTATCAGTATCAAGATTCACTAGGCAAGAGATTGCATTATAAAGTAAATGGGAAATATGAACAGTGATAGAAGGTGGGACCACCCAACATTCTTTATAGACTGAAGCTGAGGCACTCTCTCTCTCTCTCTCTCTCTCTCTCTCTCTCTCTCTCTGTGTTTGCGTGTATGTGTGTGTGTGGTAATAATACAGTCTATAATTACTTGTTATTGGTGTACAGTGTGTTGCAAAGGCAGGCCTGTAGCCAGGGGGTTCAGGATGTTCACACGCACTGTCCATTTTGCCAGGGAAAAGGTTCACTCTGGGTAAAATTGATATAGTCACATGACAATTTCATGGTAAAAGCCCCCCCCCCCCCCCCTTGAAACTGCTGGCATGAAGTGTCTGGAAGGCTGCAAGCAATTCTTTTAATGTCTGGTGACGGTTGGTGTTGATCACAAATGGACTTGGGAAGGACTGGACAACTGACCAGGTGTGTTACAGAACAGGACACTAATGGGCAACTGACCATTTCTGCCCAAGGATGTACTAGTAGTCTGATATTAGTGGCAGTGTAAGGAAATACCTGTCTGGATGCTGAATAGGAGGATAAGAAATGATGGTTAAACAGATATGCTGACAGGCAGACACACAGACAGACAGACAGACAGACACACAGACAGACTGCATCAGAACTGACTAAATTTTACAGGCTGCCCTCAGATGATTTCAGTACTGTAGCTCTGTAAGGCATATCCAAGGTTCACAGATTGGACCCCACGGATTTGCTTCATCTTCTGCATCTGACAGATATCTTGGAGAAGGGGTACTGTGGAAAGTATAGACGGGGTTTGAAAATCAATGGTTATCACCTAGCTGCATTTCCCCCCGAGAGAAAAATCCTGAATGTGCATGTAGTTTGGCTAGCACATGGGAATCGTTCATACGTCGCTCAGCAAGAGAAGACCCTCTGGACCTCCATTTCATCACTTCTGGAGGTTTTTCTTACTGTTTAATGGTCAGCAGGGGATTTGAACTTTGCTTTTTTTTTTTTTCGTTGCCTCTTGTTCAGTGTATATATAGACCTTGAAAAAATCTCCTCAGTGGGATTTCATAGGATATCCTAACATTAAGTCTCTAGATGCAGTATTATTTTTAAACAGCTGCGTAATTTTTTTTTTTCATCTTGAACTGTTTTAAAAGAAGAATTTATTTCCAATTTAGTCCATGGCAGAGTCATTTATTCTCTTACTTTTCACATATATTGAATTAATGTGGCAAAGAATGGAGATTTATTTGTGGCGTTATACAGAACAAATATCTGCACATTTTTCTCAAGTTTTATTTCCTCTAGCAGCAAATAAATGAATATTTATAACTTCGCCAAATGGGGCATTTCCATCTGGTTCTTATATTGTTTCCTAGTTAAATTCAAGACCAGTTCTAATTTATAATAAATCACTTTCCATTTCATAAAGTAAAATAGTTTTGTTTATGGTAAGTCTGGTGTGTGACGAATACATGATTTTAATATGAAAATAATTTTTTTAATAAATACCAGTTGAAATGCTTCTAGCTTTTCAGATACCAAAGGGTGTTTGGTATTTGTGCATCTACAAAATATGACTGATATATTTTCATGATACTCTCTAGAATGCTATTTATATAAAAATATAAAAAATTTGATATAAAAAGATTAAAATATGAAAATAGTTTCATAGTATAAAGTGTAATACTAAATTCTTATAGTCCTTGATAGAAGAACTCTGTAACAAGAGCTATTGCCAAGTTGCCTTTGTCATGTTGAGAACCATTTCTTACTATTATTATAATCATTCTTTTTACTATAAAATAATTACCAGTAGCAATCAGTTACATGCCCATACCTTTAAGTATTTTTCTCCTCCTGAAATCTTGCCCATATTTAAGGACAGTGGTTCAGTAAACATTCCAGTATGGCAAAGATTTGTGTATCACACCTGGACTGGTTGTGTTACACCGAATGACGGCAGCAATAACTTAACTGTTCCTACCTGTCACAAATAACTAAAGTTGTGTCAGTTACGATAACCGTGTATTTGTTGTGTCTGACATAGAGGCCGCACTGGAGGGAAGATATTGATATCATAACTGCCGTGGATTATCGTGATACCTGTAGTTTATTTGTTGAACGGTGGTGGATGCTGTGGAATTTTGTGATAAATGAATGAATATTTGTATTGAGATTGGGATTAATGAATTGGTGGATTTTCTGTTAGATTCAGGGTGACCTGGATTGTTGAAGATGGTGATGGGGAGGATAATTTTGAAGGGGGGGGGGTCTTTGATGGATGTGTAAAAAAAGAGATAATTATCAAAAAAAAAAATTAAGAGAAACAAGTAATATCAGAACCCCATTCCTGGTCTTAAATGTAGATAATGACCACTCCTGGCCATAGATGCAATTTAAGACCAAACAATTTGATTTATTCACCTAGGATTTTTTTCTTTAATGCCTTAAATTCAGCAGGCAGTCATTGACACCCCGTCTGGTCTGCCCAGTGTGACCATCGTATGCACCTAGTGGCGCCTCTCAGTTTATATGGCCCCTCACCTGGGAGAATGACTCACGGGGACATCTATGATTTAGACTGTGAAGTTTGTTTTTTAAAAAGCACCCTTCCAGAAAAGCGTTGAGATGATTGTGGAGAGGAGTTGACAGGGTTATCCCAATGTCTTTGTTCACATTTGATCTTTTTTTCACCTTTTTTTCACCTTTAGGTATTACACCTTTGTGTGGTTGTCAGATTTTAAGATTTACAGCAGTTATGGGAAAGTTTTGTTAATTTTTACTTCAACGGGGAATGATGAGAAAATGAAAAAAATATATATAAATAGATAAATGAATGAAAAAATAACTTGATTAAGAGATTTCTGAACAGATAAAATATTGTCAAGTAATCATTTAATCTGTTATTGATGAATTGATTGATAATAAAAAATAAAAAAATAATAAAAAATAAAAATGCATCATTTTTTACTTAAGATTTAACCATACACCTAATAAGGGCCTCTTCCCTTGTCCCATTTTATCTGCGACATGTATAATCCAACCAATATAAGTTGTTTGGCTGGCTTAAATACAATTTCCAGTCTGAGATAAGGAGATCTGTCCACTGTGATTGATGTAGATACACTTATCTGTTCTGTGTGATAAGAAAACCATTGGCCAAGATATTTTCTGTGTGTTTGTGCATAGACAGGAAATACAGATGTTTCTGTTGAGTTCAAAAGGATAACGTTTTAAGATTTGCTTTTGTGCAATTGAAAATTTGATTATCTGAATTGTTAACGAAAGGACAAAGATATATGTCTTGCCTATCGATGATTTTAATCTTATTAAAATAAGAACTAGACTTTTCCACTGTAGTGTAAGACATAAAACGTGAGTGAGATTAAAACTGCTAAAGGATTTTTTCAGGGTGTCCCTTTTCATGTAGAAAGATGAACAGAGTAAGTTTTGATTTAGATGTAAGCCTGTGAAATACTGAACTTTCACAAGAAGTCCAGATTTTAGCCATTAGCTTAATAACATAACCACATGAGAAGGTTAATATGTTCTTTGTGGTACAAACCACTTCACGTGAATTATTACTTCTCTTATAACTTTCTGTTTTAGTTTCTATTTAAGTTGTAATTCATCATGTAAGTTATTGACCAAAGTGATTTTCTTATATACAGAAGTTTACTTGTTTTTGTAGTTTTTTTTTCCTGATTTTATTAATACTGAAATATTGTACACCTGGCCTATAATTGAAATGTTGGATTTAGATTAAAATATTTGAACTCTGAACTTAATAATAATGATAACAAAAATATGGTCTTTGGTATGTCGGCATTATGTTGAGTCACCATGTACCATTTTAGAGCACATTTTTGTCATTATTTATAAGTGTATTGTTGGGACAAAGTTGCCTTTGATACTGACTCATTTGTTCATTTACCATGCTTAGTGCAGAATATTTGCTACATTATATCCATTTATAATAACAAAGTAGCTTTTTTGTTAAAAATCAATCTGTGTAAAATTGGGTGTGAATTCTGATCTAGCAAAATCAATTCCTATAAGTAATGGAATATCTCACCTGTCAATTTTTTAAAATCTTTGTTTATCCTCTAGTCTTTCTCTGTATATATAATCCAAACATTGCAAGCACATACACATGCCTGCATATGCATGCACAAACAGAAAATACTATATACATATATACCCACACATATGTGTACACACACTTTCGGTCCACATGTATAACTATGCACACACACACACACACACACACACACACACACGCATGCATGCATGCACGCACAAGCACATGCCCATGTGTAAACACACAAGTACACTAACACAAACCAAACAACTGTATCACATACCTCCATCATATCACATACCTCTGTACGTCCCACTTCAGTGTCCTGGCTCTATCTGAGCCAAGATACAGCAGTGGCAGAGATATAAATGTGATCAATTACTGACAATACAGAGCTAGGGCCTTGGGCTCTCTTGGCTCTCAACATGTTCTTGTCCTGTAGCAGAATAACTGACATGGCAATGCAATGCATGGAATTATGTACGAGTTATTACTATTACTGGACTGGTGGTGGCAGAGGTGGTTTGATGGGACTGTGGTGGGATGGCATGGTGGAATAAAGGGGGGGGGGGGGGGCAGGGGTGGATCTAGAGTTATTTTTTGACAGTCTTCCAATTTATCTTTGTTGATCCGTCCTCCATTTTTGACCGTCTTCCGACAGAAAAAATTAGATACCCGTCAATGTAAACTTGAAAATCTGACCGTCTTCCGGAAGACCCAGAAGACGCCCAAAATCCGCCCCTGGGGGGATATCACCAAGTGCCAATTTGATGGAACAAGTTTGATGACATAGTTGAAAGGACAAAATGACAGTATGAGTATTTTTGTTTTTATCATTTATTTATTTTTAGGAACAATCAGAACCCCCTAAATTTGTTATTCAACCTACTAAGCTGGCCTAATTTGTTAAAAAAAAAAGTCACAATCATATTGTTGGCATAATTTGATTCAGAGGCATTGAATTTTATAATCAATTTTTTCTTTCCAAAGTTAGGGAAGAGAAATAATAGTTGCAATTGTCAGAGACATAGGAACAAAGACTTAATGACTAAAAAATAAATAAACTGATATTTTGTGGAAATCTATCCAAAAATTGTAGATTAATTTGCTAATGCACAGAGAAAATGTGTGCTTCAGTGGACCAAAGCATGGCTATCAATATTCTTCCATCTCAATTACTGCTCCATCAAGGGACAGTTTTGACATGAATGATGGTTCACAGTGAAGAGTATGGTATTGGAATATTCTGAGGCATCATATGCTCTAGGGGGTTTTCAGAGAAGTGTCCAGAGCAAAGAGATGACCATGAGGGCTACTGAGGTCAGACAAGATGGATGCTGATGACCACTGTCCAGTTGTTATAATTAAGACCATAACATATTACGTAATTTTACATTTCAGTTACTTTGATTTCTGGTTCATGTTCATTGAACTCAAACAGTTGTTTTTGCAGTTAATTAGAAAAACATGAAATATGATAGTATTTTTGTACTTATTTTAAAATTACTATTTAATCTAACAGTGGAACGTACCTATCTTAGGGTCCTATTCACACCTAGCGGCATGCAGTTCATACCAGTAAGCTTTGAGACATTGACAACTTACAGTAGCTATTGAAATGAGTCCCCCGAGCAGAACCTGCTTGATCAACGTGGCCCATTAATTAACTAACTTAAACAGCAAGAAATGTACTTGTGTAAAGGAATATAATTAATATTTATTTTACAAGTTATTGGACACCTTAAAGCATACCAGTAAAGACTGTATCATTATAAAAGTAAACCTCTCACTGCTGAAAGGAGATAGAACCTACCAGACTCGTCCCTGGTCTGGGACGCCAATAGTCATATTAATCTCCCCACAATTTACCATATTATAGTGGCATTATCCTAATTTTTCAACTCTATAATTATCCAATCAAGAAAAAAACACACCAATCCTTTCATATAAATCACAATAATTGTGTCTTTAGATATATTGAATGAAGGTAGTTGACATAAATCAGTTGTGTGTTGGTGATTTCTGATGGTTTTATGGTAGATAGGATGAACTATGGTGTCAGAATTTTATGACAGTTATTCAGAAATGTTCTGTACCAGTGAATTATGATATGGGGTTGTTTCCAACAGGGGCTGGATCTGTAGCAGTAGTAATGGAGAGACTAGGGCAGGGGTTTCTCAGAGGGTAGATCTCTTATTGATTGGTAATTTCATTAAGGATGGAGGGATGGTTGAATGGATGACTGCGTTTGGTCATAGTGTATACTTGAGACCTTATGACCAATAATTAAACCAGCATCAGGGCAAGGGGGAGGAGGGCAAGAGGGTATGTTTTCACATGCATGCATACACACGAGTGCACACACACACACACACACACACACGATTATATGCCTGTGTGTCTAAGGTTTAGAATCGTACCTAAGTAACATAAGCTAAATACCACCAAAATGGTTTGATACATTGCCAACATAAGGGTTATTATTATTTTTTTAATAATGACAGTTACATCTCTCTGTCATAAGATCTGTAATTAAGGTCTCCCTATATAACACAGATACTATGATCTCTGTTGTCACCCCTACACCATGTGGTACAACCAGGAGCAGCCAGAGGGGGCTTAATAAGGCGGCGCTGTAACGTAGAATTCCAGCATGCAACATTGTAATAAACTGACATGTAGTTTGTGTGGACAGGTCAAGACATTGATGTTATATCTGGACTGACTTGATGATGTTGACTATCAGGATGCCTTGGCTTAATTTGTAAAGGTCAATATATAGAGAGAGTTTTTTTTTTTTTTTTTTTTTTTTTTTTTTTTTTTTTTTTGTGTGTGTGTGTGTGTGAAACAGGTGCAAGAAATGCTGGAAGTATTGGTGAAATGAAGAGTATATATTTTTACGTAGATGTAGTGGGAGAGTTCTAATAGCTTGTAGATATAACCAACCTGATTCCATCATACAAAACCAGGACTTAAAATAAACTAACTGTTTGTTAGTTCAAGCCAGAGATTTGTAAGCAAATTAAAATGACTTAAACTGCAATTTCGTAGTGAAATATTGTAATGTGTGCTCACAGTATAAACAACAAGTTCCCTCACCTTCCAGAATCCTGTTTAATTGGTACATTCTGTGCTTGTGCTTGTGCTTGCGGCAAGAATTTTTAAGATTGCACCATGAAACTATGGATTGACTTGTTCAATGACAGCAATCACAAACCTGCAGCTTGAAGGCACAAAAGGTAATTTTCATTTATGTACCCTGAAAACTGTTATTGACCAGCAACGTTAGGCCTTAAAATCAGCAATGTATATAAGTACCAGTTCTGTCTTCACAAAGGCTTATATGTTACTTAGTTATATTTTTTTTTTTGTGAATTTACCGTGTACACAATAAAAAGTAAACATCTGCAAATTTCCTGTTTGCATTGATTTTGTATTTGTATTGGCCACCCTGCACACATTAAGCTAACGTCATTTCTGAAACATTAAGCAATGGCAGGCTTTACTTTATTCAGTTTTCTGGAACAGGTTGTTTTTTATGTGAAGTGCGAAACAAGAGCTATTTTTTTAGATTGTTAAAAATAAAGGCGCGTGTAGAGGTAGGAGACCATCAGGGGATTAAGCAGCTTGCTTTTAAGTGGGTCAGCCATATTTGATCCGTGGACTAGTTGGTCTGTGGATCAGCTTGTTCTGAATGCTCTTCTACATGTATACAAACCAGTCTGTCCCATTATCAAAAGCCCAGTATTGACAACCTAATGGAATATGAACATCAGAATTATGGCCTGAATAATAAAGTTTTGTTTTCCTTATGTCATTGGAGAAGCCTTTGCAGGAAGACTGAGAGCAACGTGAATAGGATTATGTGACCAATCAAATACTGCAAGATCAAACAGGGAGAGAGTCTTTGAAGCGAATTAAATGGGCTTCATTCTGGGTTGTATTGAACCATTTAGACATCACTTTGTTGTAATATGTGAATTGTTTACGCTTTGGAAGAATTGAAGGAAAAAGGTTCTGCTTTCTGTTTCTGGCATCATTAGTGGGTTTTAACTGATTAGAAGGTCTTTAGACCACATAGCTAAATACTATTGACCAAGGCAACATACTGCTGAAAAAACAAAAAACTGTCCTGGCTTTGTTGTCATTCATTTTCTTGTTGATCTGTGTTTTTTTTTTTTTTTTTTTTTTTTTGTCTCCAACATACTCATATAATCATAAGCTTAATTCTCTGTATTCTAATTAACGCCAGTAGAAGGCGTGTCAGTCTGTTAATCTGATTACATTAAGCAGGAGTCACGTTTGAGTTAATATGCTCCAGCAATTTTATCTTAAGTCATTCTTAGCACCCCGGGCCCTTTCTTGCTGATCTGTATATATTCTGTGCCTGCTTCTGTTCCCATTGGCACTGATTTCACAGACAGCAATTTAAAAACCACTTGGTCCCGACAAAATTATCCCGGTTAGTAACAGAAAAACTGTGAAAAAGTCCACACACTTCTGTTTAATTTGATCTGGGAAGGATCACAGAGACCACCGTTACTCCCTTCAGAGGACAGAAATGGGCTGCCAAATCTATTTTTGTTCTCTGTAGGATATGTATGGGTGAATTGATTCTGAGGAAATCTGTCAACATAACCTCTCGAGAAGAACTTTATTTGGTTTAGACGTTTTAGTTTGTAAGATAGGTTAGAAACTAAAAGCTTTTGTGCATCGGTCATTTCTAATTTTGTTAACAATTTTTCATAACCTTTGCCTTTTTGGCACATGTACAAGATATCCCATGATGCATGTGTGTAGCCGAAAGAGAAAGAGAGAGAGAGAGAGAGAGAGAGAGAGAGAGAGAGAGAGAGCTTGCTAGCCATTATAAATAGACTGCTCAGTAATTTGCCAGTTTGTTAGATATTTGATAAAATGACCTCACCTTTACTGTAGTTATCAATATGGTGTTTCAGTTCCCAGATATCATAACAAGGCATATATGTATCTCAACATATTGATTTGGCACTATATATAGACAGGACTAAAACTACTTCTATTTATGCCTGTGTTACAAAAGTTTAATTCACAAATGCCATTGTTTCATAGCACTGAGATCTTATCAGCAAACTAATACACCAGATGACTGAGCTCTAATGGGATTAATGGGTCGGACCGTTGATAAATGGACCACTATATAAATGTTGATTTAGTTCAATCAAACCCTACAACTTTTCCTGTATAATTTGGTGATGTATTGATACTTAATGAGGAAGAAATGATCCTATTAATTGGGTTTGGTTTGCAACTTGGTCTAGATAGGAAATTGTTTTGATTTATCTTGGCTGAAAAATAATTCAGCACCAATATACTTCATGATTGGTTTTAATTGTGTTAACTTAAAGTTTTTTTTATTTTATTTTCTGTATATTTTTCAGGAAACAAATGAAAAAGAGAGAGGGAAAAAACATGTTTATTGTCATCCCCCCCCCAAAAAAATTTTTTTTTAATTAAAATAAATGTTAATACCAAGCAAACTTTTGAGTCACAGGCTATTTTGATGAATTCTTCACTGTTGCCATTCATTTATCTCACCTCATCAGACCAATTCGGAATCGGTCTAAGTGATAATGAATATTTTTTTTTTCAGTTACTAACTACATCACCTGACAATTTATCCATTCTTTATTAAAACCTCGTGGAATCCCTTTTAGCAACTTGATGATGACTAAGCCTTAAGTGCAACTGAAAGCCTTTAATCAGCTTAAAACCTGCCTTTTTTGTTAATAAAAGCTTTAGTACCTGTTAAACCTTAGGCACCTGTTTATTGGGTTGTATTGATAATACATTAATGGGTTCTTTTTATTTGTCTGTCTAGTGTTATAATGAGGTTCACCCTAATGTAATTTTTTTTTAACAGAAAGCATGAAAATGGTTTCCATGTTGGTTGTGTTAATGATATTTGGCAAAAATAAACAAAGAGAAAGAATATCTTCTGTTCTTCAGGCAAAATGAAGTATAGTGGGCCCCTCCTGCAGCTGATCGAGATGCTTTGTTTTACAAAATTACCTATCACTTAGAATGTGTTATTATTATCATACATAGTAATGACTGTGAGGGGCCTCCAAAGGGCCCTGCTGTGTATAATAGTTAATTATATCTCTACATATGTAACTGCATGCCAGGCTGTTTTTTCATGTTGTGGACATCTTGATTTACTCACAAAACAAGGCTTGAATGCCACCAAATCTGGAGGTTCTGCACCCAAGATGAATTTTACACTTGAATAAGTGTGTGAATTTCTATGAGTTTCTGTAATTTTTAGCTTACCCTTTTTATAACCTGATTTGCTTATCTAAAGAACTAGTTCTGTGCAAAAAATGAATAAATAAATAAATAAATAAATAAATAAATAAATAAATAAATAAATAAATAAATAAGTAAATTAATAAATAATAAAATAAAATAAAATAAAAAAAGAATAAAAATAATGAAAATTGTGTTTGATTAAGTTTTATAATTTTGTTCATATTTTTTATCTCAGTAGTTTTAATCTCACTTATCCAACTTACATATGACTAGATATTCTGTAACATAGCCAAGAAATAGTATAATTGTTAAGACGTCAAGTCATATTATGAAATTTTGAACATATATAGTAAAGGAGGCAATGTGACAAATGTTATGAGAGATTGAATTGGAGAAAAATTGAAAATTATAGAAGGAAATCTATACACATGCTGTAAAATACAATAAACGTGATACAGCAGTCTCTGTCAGGTTGACTCAAATCTCAGTCCAACCACACAGCCACTATAGAATATTTATGCTTTGTAAGAACATTCTAGAAAGAGGCAATTTGGGCAGAAAATCCCAGCTTTATGGATGATTAAGTTCATCGATCAGCCCAAGTCTCCTGCCAACCTGATATTTTAACTGTGCATTGACATTCTGAGGAATCTGTTGCAGACTTTGATGAACAGTCACATTCCAGGGAGCCATTTACAGAGAAACTGTGCCATTATCTGGAAATTTTTGTGTTTTGAGAGTATGTGTTTTTGTGTATGTAGTAGGGTCAGGGAAGAGAAATAGAGAGACAGAAGCCAAAGTGTAAAATGAATTAATTGACAAAATGTAAATTGTGGTTGGCTTTAAGAGGAGGATGTAAGCTATTTTTAAAAGTGAGGAGCTTCATTCCCAGTATCTGGGAATTTTGCTTGTTAGGGTTTGCTTTTTCTTCAATAAACATGAGTGTTCCCTAGCTTTAAATATTTAAACATTTTGACAATTTAGAGGCAGGTAATATGATACCATATGTTTTTTCATCAGATTTCAAGTGTCATCACATAACATATCTTAAATAGATAGGCTGTATCTTAAGCAGCACCTTTGTTAATCTTGTTTTTCTTTTCAATTTTTAAAGATTTTTTTAAATGAGTCTTAAGTTTCACACTAATCTGTGCAGGTGAAATGCAGGTATTAACATAATTGATATAATACTTACTGTTACATAGCAGCCTGATGAGGAAGAGCAACCAAAATAAGGTTCCATAAGACCCAAATCAACAGGAAAGCGCTGTTTTCTCTTGTCTTGTTCTTGTCACGAGGACAGTGGGTGACGTTTGTTATAGCTATAAGATGTAGAGTTGTAAAGCCTCATGCAATCTCTGGTGTCATATGCCACTAGCAAGTTAATTAAACAGTGGGTCATCAACCTGGGAATGAGGTTTTAGAGCACGTCTGAACACGGACACGTCCTCCGCTTGCCCTTAATGAGGCAAGGGAACAGTAGATCTTGATTACCTTCTTTTACGTCACATGGTCAATAGAAGCAGGTTTCTCCCCATGTCGTAGTGGCTCACTCCAGCTTTCAAGTATCCACTATAGCAGCGTAAGCCACTCTGTGTCATCAAATTTTAAATATGTCTCAGAAACATTCAAACACTCTCCCTGCTCACTTTTAATGAGGAAATCAGGTTGAAGCACCCCCTTTTGTACACAGTGCAAGCAAACGGGGTTCCTGAACAAACAACGCCCATAATAGCCAGTGTTGGTTTAAGGCTTTACCTGTTTATTGTCCTTTGTATACTGTAGCAGCCTAAGCCATAACACATATGATTGAGAAATATGGAGCCTCTTGAAAGGGATCAGGGGGGGAATTATTCCTTTTCTTTTTCTTTTCTTCAAAGGCGCAGTGGTGTGAATTATTAGAAACATGATTGCTACAGAGCCTCTTGTGGAAAAGTTTTGGTTTTGGTTGTATGTTGTATTATTATAGGTAGATAGCCTCTGGAACAGAGCAATTTTGATAGAACTTGCATAAAATCATGATTGCATTGTGACATACACTCTACAACCGTAGAGCCTCTAGTGTTTTTTTTACATGGGTTTCTGTTTGCTGCAAGCTGATATTTGTTAAGGGAGATGGATTGTTGCAATGGTTACCATAACTAATCTAAAAAGACTTGAAAAAAAAAAAAAAGAAAAAAAATAACGGAGTGAAAAAGTGAGAGAAAGTAAAAACATGGAACAAATATCAGTATTGATGGTCCTAACTAAGCTCAGAGTGTATTTTGTTCCATGTTTTGATGATATTGATGCAGTCTTTATTCTGTGAAGTGTGACTGTGTCTTCACAGTAGACAGATCAATTGCACCAACAGTATCGCTGAATCTACCTTTCACGGTGAAAGCCAAGCTCTCTGGGAAAGGAAATGTTAGCTGAATATAGTCAATATTTTTATATCATTAGCTTGGATTTCCTGGATTGAGGATTGAAGTATGGACAAGAAATCACGGTTTCCTTCACCGTGGAATATTCAAATGCCTACATTATATAAATGTAATTAATCGTGAGTGATATATTGGGCTTGAAATGAAGAGTTCTACTACGTGTGTGACATTGGGGGAAACTGGGTCTTTTTTTTTGCATAAAAAGAATGATTCATCTTTTCATTTCAGTTCTTTTTATGTGATATTCATTCAGACGCACACTGCAGAGAAATTAATTTGAACAAGAAAGAAAGAGGCTGATTGAAAGTATGCAGAATAAAGATCTGTGAATAATCCCGAAAACTAGGTAATAAGGTATATACTAAGCAGAGGACATTATGATGAGAATTTTAGTTTTCATAAAACTTGTCCAAGCTGCCTATCAATATTCTGTAATCAGTACCCTGAATTTCTGAGAAAACTGGAAATTAATCTCTACAATAAAAAACCCAGAAATGGCAAATTAATACATGTTGATTGTAGAAGTGTGTTTTAAGTGTTCTCTGAAACTCAAAGTAACAGACAGAGGTGAAAATCTTCCCAATTTATCTGAAAATCCAGATATTTGGGCATTGTATATATGCCCCCCCTTCCCCTTTCCCCATCTAGAGATCCACACCTCCACTTGCATTTTTAGACTTTTTTGAGAGGCCCACTTTCATCTCTGAGCAATCCGTCTCCCAGATCTAATCTCTGATGTCCAAACATGGCAATTGCAGGACTGGTGCAGTGTTGACTCTGTGTTATCTCATCCGTTCCACCCCATCATCTGCCTCAGTTCACACCATTACTTCTAGCAATATTGACACACCAGAGAACACAGACCTGTGGTCAGTATAGTGGCCAGGTGAAATATTGATACTCAGGGCTTGGATAAACACAGGACAATTAGGGGGCGGAGTATTGACAGGGATGGTAGAACATTGACAGGTGTTTACCAACTGCCCTAGGGTTCTTAGTCCAAGGTTTTAATGGTCACAGAAAAAGAAAACATGAATAAAAGTTTTAATTATTTTATTTATTTATTTATTTATTTGGAATTAATTTACGGTTGTCTCTAGATTCAGTGGCCATAATATTATTCTGATTAACAACAACCTAAGATCTAATATCCGTTTATTAGATCTTAGCAACAACATTGGTGAAATAATTTCTGTTATTTCGTAGCGATAATTTTGATTCAGCACAGAACATACTTGGTTGGGTATAAAAAAATCATTGACAGACACTGTAAAATCATAGCTGATATCTGTGTCCTTGTGAAAGATGGAAGCCAATATTTGAAAGATATCTTTGTAGAGACTGGGGAAGTATTGACAGGCAGTGTTTGATTATAAGTTAACTCAGGTGGAAAAGTTCTCACATTACCCTGAGATATACGTGCTTGATACTTCCCCAGTTAGATATGAAATTTGACTTTCAAGATGTCTGTATGAAATCATATATCACTGATACATTATATTATATTGCTATGGAGATTGCTACATGCCAGAAAATTGTTTGTTGTTAAGCAGTTTGATGGAACTGCTTTGGTTATCATTTTATTCATATTATTTGATTTTTTCAGTGATTGAAATCAATCTTCTCACCCAATTTGAGTGAAATTCTGCACCCTTTTATCCAGTCCATTTTTTGCCCGTACTCACCACGAGCATATTAATATGAACTGTCCTTTTCCACAGACAGGGATATTAACATTACCTCAGGTGATTTATGTCTTTTGTCATTAACAAAGGCACAGGTGGTTAAAGTCACAGGGATGCCAAGACAGGATCACATATCTCACCTCCACAATATAGGCACAGATAGCCGCAAGGGAGGTGGATTTCAGTAAGGAAATGTCGATACTGTCAACAAATCAAAGTCATATTTGTAAAGGGCTTTTTGCTTTGATCCTGACTTCAATGTATGAAAATAATTCACACACTAAGGGTAATAATAATAATAATAATAATAATAATAATAATAATAATAATAATAATAATAGTTAAAGATTGGTGTCTAGTATAGAAACCGTTTCAGACCTTCTGTCATCAAAAATGTTTATTGCATATTAAAAACCTATTAAAATTTCAAAAAGGGTCAAGACCACATGATTGTGATTGACAACTGCAAAAAAAATCTCAGACAAGTAATGATCCAATTATTCTTATATAATAGTACAGTCAACCCTTGCTGTTTGTAAACACACTGTATGCTGAAACAAGTGCTGTTTGCCAAACAGTGGAGGTCAGCAACTGGCCACAAAACATATCTGTTGTCTTTGAATTATGGAGCAAATTTGCTTCACGCGATAAATACATCAGTCATGTACATTTGCAATAGGCTGCAGAAACTCAATTACGTAGACAGGGCTTGATATTGAGAAACTGCAGCAATTTGTAGTTGCACATGGAGTAACAGAAATGGTGTAGTTAACTAAATGGCCCCTGGGCTTAGAACAAGATTGCATAACCACCCTTGTCCTTCCTGTATACACAGTAAACCAATTATTTTGGCAATATTGTCATTGATCTGTGAAGAAAACCATGCAATTGGAGGCAATTAACATTGTATGGATGTCTAAGGATATATGAGATTGCTTGTTTCATTGGTTCAGGATCAGATGAGGTTGGTACTTTGTATCTGTTACTGCTGCAGTAGTGACATTGATTGAGATATAGGGGATGTGGTATTGCTGCAGTGACTGATTGTTACATTGTTTCAGAACCAGGCTGCGTGGCAACATTGTATCAGATTGTATCATTATGAAATTGTATAATCAACAGATTGATTTGTAACTTTGTTACAAATTGTATCATAATGTAATTGTTTTATTTGTTTTTTTCACACATTATTAATCATAGCATGGATTGAGACTGAAAAAATAAAAACGTGTTACATTTTAGCAAAAAAGAAAAAAAAATTGATTTATCTGTTTTGTCCCAGCACAAATTGTATCTCATCTATCACTGGTAGAATATGTAACAGTTAACTGTGTATAACGTCTGTTATACTCTGAAATCATTAGGGAACTGATTAGACTGTGATATATTAGTGAGGTTTGCCAAGTATTGAGGAGACTGGAGGAGGCTGATTTCACATGACCCTCCACCTTGCCACCTGCGCTGCCCCTGCCTGAGCTAAAGCTTAACACTTGTCTCAGCCCTGAAAAACAATACCAGCCAATTGTTTTGATGAGAACAGTGTGGTTGGGGATGTGTTTTCTACATCCATTGTGCAAAAAAAAAAAAAAAAAAAAAAAAAAAGAAAGATGTAGTTAACTGAATGTAATAATATGAATAAAAGTATGCAGGCTAATATATTGGGATATGAAAGGCCTTAAGTTGATGTAAAAAAATGCAAACTTAATTCAGTTACAGATGCCTGAAAAGTTACAAATGCATCGAACCAGAGCACCAGAATACCATTGAATATATATATTTAATATCAACTAATATATTATCTGCACAGAAACATAAACCATACATAACTTAAGTACAGGTATAGATAAGTGAACATGGCTGTATATACTGTATGTGCACTGTATAGTTATCAGATTGAAGCTAAATATACATGATCAGCGAACAATTTGTACTCTGTACTGACATACTTAATATACATAGTTTGTCACTGAAGCCCCAAACCAAAAAACAAACAAAAAACAAACAAACAAACAAACAAAAAATAAAACTACAAATATCAAGTAAATGAATAATATATTTGACAAAGTCTCTGAAAAAAAAGAAGATAAAAACAAACTAATTTGATATAGTTACTTACAAGCTCACTTGTGTTGTGTACTGAAAAATCTTGACCATCTTTGAGGTAGTAGTATTCCCAGTATTTCACATCAGGTGTGAAGATTAGCCAGCATAAAGCGTATATACTCTCTTATTATACCCATCTGTCCCGCGCAATAAAACACTGGCAGTTGACGGAGGTGTTTAATCAGATTGAAGTGATGAAAGGAATTCTGGGATAAAGCACAGGAGAGTTTAATAATAGGCCCAAGCTCTCTCTCGATCTCTCTCCATAGGGCAGCAGCTGCCTAGGGAAGTGTGTGTGTGTGTGTGTGTGATTAATTTTTTTCAGAGTGGAGAGACTAAATACATTAATTGTCACAAAGTTGTACTCTTCCAGTATTTTTTATTATTTTTTTTTTTTGGGGGGGGGGGTGTAGCTTAAAATAATAAGTAAGTTTAAGACAAAAGTACTACATTGTATATTATTCAAAAAAAAAAAAAAAAAAACAATAAATGGTCATGAGGACTGGTTTTTACCAAGCAATCACAACTATGAATCTCCTTGAATATTTTAGGTGTTATTTTAACTAACACATCTTAATGAAAGTTTTACTGATTGGTCCTTCTCCAGTTTGGACATTCAGTCCAGTTTCTGTAAAAAAAATAAGTACATGGAGTTAAAATAAATACCCCCTAATTAGTGATCTGTTATCCAAGGCCTGACAGCTGTGTTTGTGTAGGGAGGGTGGAAGTACTTGGATTACAACTGGACAGAAGTTAAATTTAACATGCAATATGGTGCTGCCTGCAAATCAACAGCTGTACATGGTGTGATGGCATCATTAAGATGTAATGCAATCTACTGTTAGCTACCTACAGTGATAAATTAGTTTTTCTGTAGTAATGAGGGTTGAAAGCTATACAGTGTGTATAAGGGTTTTATATATTTCTTCATCTGAAATGATAATTACTACTGACATTTTCTGTGAAAAAGTCATTTAGGATATACGTCTACACTTGGCGTTGATGTGTTGTGAAAATGTTTGTTGTAGCAGAATAGGTTTTAAAATACATTTGCGCACTTTTCTGTAATAAAATCTGAAAATCTCTTTTTTATGCACGTGGTGAGTGAACTTTAGGTGTGATTTTTATACATACACACACAAAAAAAAAACACTTATTGTCTTAAAATACAAAAATGGTTCATTAAAAAAAGATTTGTTGGTACTTGACAAATGTTTGATCAAGAATACTACTAAGGTATTATTCACATTAAATTTAAGATGAATGGCAGTTTGGTCGGGTCTTCAATTTCCTATTGTAAATAAAGTAACAAATACTATCCCAAATGGCTTAGATATTCATTAAATATAACACACAACGCTAACAAAAGATGTTTTACATTTAGCTAAATAGTGTACTTGACTAAGTGTTTTAGACAGTGGCAGCTAGTTAGTGGAGAAAGATACTGAAATAATTCCATCCTTCTCTCGCTTTTTCTTCCTCTCCGTTCTCTCCGTGGGTGGTCTTGCTTACCTTGTGCCCGTGATTGACAGGTAGGTTATTAAAAGTTGACTCTGAGTGGGATATATGTCAGGAGAGAAAAATCACACCTTTGTGTATCAGTTAAGATGATGTAGCTTATAGTGCAAAGAAATTTAAAACCTTGGGGCACTTTTGGGGAAAAAAATTTGCAGTAAGTTGCTGAAGTATGCTGACATAGAAAATGAAACATTCCACACTGCTGGCTTGTAGAGTGCGAAAATTGGTTGGAATGAAAAATTCCCATAACTTTCCCATTTTTGAAGTCTCCTGAGGTACGTGTCAACACCCGGCAAGGCAATATCTATTTTTTTGTCTTATTTTAGAATTCAGTAAGGGTTATGTATTGATGCTAGAAGGGATAAAATCAAAGGAGAGATGACTCTTGGTGTGGATTTATAAATTTCTCTTTGTGAAGGCAAGATTTTCTGAATTCAAAATGCTCTAAATGGAAGAAGCTACTTGTACAGAAGAATGAAGAAAAATTCTGTTACAAAATGATCTTTAGTGTTTTTTTAATAGAAGTTTGAATAAGAAATGCCCAGTCCCAAAGCAATAAATATGCTTCAGTTTGATTGTCACTTTGAATGATTTTACAGTCAGAAAATCTCTTAATGTAACATTTGCCTCCACTTACTAACAAGTGAATTACACCAAAGTCTAACCAAGTCATGACCTAAAAGAATTCAGTCCTAAATATTTTGAAGAGAATTACTTGATTTTTAATTGAACCCATTTGATTAAACTTGTATCCATAATTCAAATTGGACTGCTAAGAAAGACAATGTGAAATAAGCCTTAAGTGTGTTTAGTTGTTCCATCTGCAGGCTATAGGACATTCACATGAAAATATCCATGACAGGAAATCCCGCACATGATTAAGTGACATTTTTGTTTCCTGCCTAAAAGACATAACAGGTGGTCAGTGTGTTTTAATGTAATTTGACAATATACAGAATTGGAACGCAAGAATAAATCACTTTTTTTTTTTTTTTGGGGGGGGGGGGGGGATATGCACATGCATGTGCGTAGGTATAGAATTTTTATGGATATATATAACCATAGATCTTATTGATATGCTTTTTGCTTTTTTTTTTATCAAAATTAATTCAGTAAACAGAGATAATTTGAGTTGAAAGGTTGATTAATGCAATTTGTGTGAAATCCTTTGTTTCAGCAGTCTCATTCATTACAAGTATTTTTAAGATAAAATATAATAGTCTGTTTGAAGCTTTATCTGTTAAGTTAGCATTATGAGTCCAATTGACCCATGAAATAACTAAAAAAAAAATGACCTTACATTTTGGTTGACTGTCAAATTATAATCTATTGGCTGCACTAAATGACTTCATCAATACCAGGTTTATCCATCACTTAATGAAAGTAGGGAGATAAATAAACTTACGCTCAATTGAACATTGCTTAATGATCTTTGCCCTCTGGTCTGATGGTTTCTCAATCCCTCGTGAGTTTAATGTACTAAGTGACATCAGTGGTCATGATAATGAAGGTCATTTTAAATAATTATAATAATAAAGATGATAATAATAATAATAACATAATGGTGATAATGATGAAGTTTCAGCAAAAAACAATAATGGCATTTATTTCTTACAGTGAAAAACAGATGGGGGTTGTACTGTTAAACCATTGTAGAATATCATCTAGTAAACAGTGGAAACGATATGTAATAGGTCTTAGATGCAATTATTATTAATATTATTATCATTATTTTAATGAAGGCCACTCCAAAATTTTATAATGTTGTGTAGGGAGCATAAACAAAGATTGAGACAGACACATTATTGATAGTGTTACTCAGAGTCTGTTCATATTTGATCTACTGGAGCATATAGAACTGCATAATTTTATTGCACACGGCTCAGAATTAAAAGCCAAAAATGTCAGGGAAAACGATGCAAAATTTATTGAAAAAAATGCTGTTTGCTGTTGAATTTTTTTAATGTGTGCTGAGGTCCATGGAGTTCATAAAAATCAGAAGAAAGAATATCTTCCACTTTTTATTCTGGTCCATGAAAATGAGAATAATTGTAGCAAATAAAGTATTTTTTACCAGTGGTGCAGTTCAGAGGACTGTAGGTAGTAGACTAAATTGTCTTCTTTTTTTTTCTTAGCAAATGAGTGATTTCTGTATAAGGTTCTATTTGCATTGGACTTTATGCTTGTTAATATTGATATGAGTGCTTGAAATTTCAACACCTATGGTTATTTGCAGCCTGGTTTGTTGGTTATCAGTGAACACCATTTAGAGTCCACCACTGGGAGATTTCTCTATGAACATCAATCCTGTTAGCAGTGTGGTAGTGGAAAGCTGTGCTCTGGGGAAATTAAGATGGTTTATGATACAGATGTTAATTTCTAGTAGAAATAGTGAAATTATGATGCACGGCCTTGGTTATTTAATGAATGAGTCTCATCAGACGTAAGCTTCAGGGGACGATTCAAAATGGAAATGAACTGAAGAGGCTTCAACAGACCACCAGATTTATTATTCAGTGAGTTAGATGTCCTAGTCACTGTGGAGTCTCAGGGTATTTCTACCATTCTTTGCACACAGAGATACCTCACATCCTGGTTGATTAACCTTGTCTATCTGATGGATGAGTTAAAGGGCTTTTTTTCCTTCTTTTAAAGCACCTCATCTGTATAATTCATTTTGGTCTCTGCTAAGAGCGAATTTACAGCTTACAGGCACAGGTTGCAAGGGTGATTTTAATTACTTTTTTCTCAGATCATTTGTCTCAGCTAGCTCTTTTCACAACATTGAGTTTCAGTGATTACTCTCAACTCTCTGCTATCAGCATTTTCTGCAAGAATTTAAAGGAATATCCATGGCTTCATACATGTATCTTCCCATTGGATTTCATTATATCATATACATGTATCTTTTATCACCGGTGCATAGGCTGCTGCTACTCTAACATGTGTGCTTTTACATGCAACATCCTTTCTTTGTGCATTCTTATTTACAGTTTAAATACAGTGGGTTCCTAACTCCCAGAGTATAGCTTACACAGATCTGGTGTGCACAGACACAAAAATCAATAGGATCAGTTTTCAGGGGTTGTCTGTTTTTTCTTCTGCAACTGCCCTCTTGAGAAAATTAAACTGTTTTTGTTGGATATTGATCACTGTTGTTCTACTGCTAGCCGTGCCTCATAAGTGCTATCTTTTTGTAGCTGATCTGATTCTCATTGATCTGTTTTAGTTTCTCATGTTTTATAAGGTGTTGAGACTGTGTCATATTATACATTTTTTTTCTCGCTCTTTGCTTGAATTTTCTTCATTGATTTGTTTTTCTCTAACTAGTACCTCAACTTCTGTTATATTTTCTGGAAGAGATGGTAATGTTGTATTTTCCAAACAAAGGCATACTTTCACCATATACGGTTGATATTCTAGGATATTACTCATAAATTTTTTTTAATTCCAGGGATTATACAAAAAAGTCAGAAATTTGGTTCTGCTGGTTGCAAATATGACAGTTATGTTCTCAGATATTTTAGTAATGCTGTTGAAGGTGTGACTATTGTGCTTGCAAATATTGCACTGATTATGTTTTTATTGTGTTTTCTAGGCTGTTACAAATGAGGATGTGACACAAGAAGAGCTTGGAGGAGCTAAAACTCACACATCTGTGTCAGGTAAGAAAATATTGAGATGCAAAATTTTAAGTTTGACTTTTTTTAATGAGTATAATATATCGAAATATAATTGAAGACCCATGTCAGCACAAAGAGTGAAATATCTTTGTCATAAAGAATAGTGTATACAAGAACACACTGTCACTTTTTCAGTCAATTTTCCAAAGAGGTATCTTTAATGTAAATGCCTTTGTTGTACCATTTTATATACCTATGTAATATTTAATCTTATTGGTGGAAAATACCTAAAAACATGATCATCTCAAATGTTGTTTCAGGAGTGGCACATGGAGCTTTTGCCAATGATGTGGAAGCCCTTGAGAAACTGAGAGAGCTGTTCAATTTCCTTCCTCTAAGTAACAAAGATCCATCTCCTATGAGAGATTACGATGATCCATGGTAAGATTACATGGTTGTCAGTCAGAGTCACAGAAATATTTTTCAAGAGATGATTGCATATGTGTAATGATAGGTCTAACAGAGGTTTGGAACTGTGTATAACAAGGTCACATGGTTTGACAAATCTGGAACTTTGTGTAACAAGGTCACATGGTTTGACAAATCTGGAACTTTGTGTAACAAGGTCACATGGTTTGACAGATCTGGAACTGTTTGTTAAGCATTTAAACAATTGAAATTGCCTCCGCTGAGAAATAGAGAGATGAGGCGATCGAAAATTGTTTTATATATATTTTATTAAATCATATGGTGCCTTCATGAAACGCTTCTAACCATTGTAAATTCATGATTTATGTAACATTTCTGTTAAAGTTTCTTAACAAAATGCATAGAAAAAAAAAACAAAATGCATAGAATTGAGTATCTCATATACATGTGGTATTGACAGATAGTGGTCTAACATATGTTATATTATATCTATTTGATTCAGGGACAGAGATGTTCCAGGACTTGAAACTGTCGTCCCACTGGAGAGCACCGCAGCCTATGACATGCATGATGTCATATATGGGGTAGGAGACAGAATAAAATACCTCTTATATATGGATGTTATATTCATGCATTTATATATGTATTTATCTATGTATTTATTTAAATATGTGAATTGATTTTAAATTTTATTAATGAATTAATTAATTTGAGTTCTCATGCTGGACTGATGTCTTTGATGTTTGTAGAGCTTCTATCATTGAAACGTTGATAGAAAATTAAGACAGTACTATCGTTGCAGTGGGTAATGAAATATCAAATTATCAAAAATTGTTTACGCTCTCTCTCTTCCTTCACCTTGTTACATCATAAATTCAAAATATGGACCAAATTTAACTTAATTGTTTTATTTTCATGCCTAAATCTGATTCAGTCACGTTTTCAAAACTTGCAATTTTATTCTTCCCAAGGTTGTTGATGAGAGAGACTTCTTTGAGATCATGCCAAACTTTGCTAAGAACATCATAGTTGGCTTTGCACGTATGGCAGGAAGAACAGTAGGCATTGTGGGTAATAACCCCAAAGTTGCTGCAGGTACGCATATCACTGTGTTTGTTTACTTTGCCCTCCACTGCTACTTTAATACTTTATACAGAGCATAAAAACATATAACTTGTACTGCACTGTACAATACAGACATTTTATTTTTTCCAAGTGTTTTTTATTGAGTAGAAACACATATCGATATGTCACATTGTGTTAGTTATGATATTGCTGTAAGTTTTACTTGTTAGATATGATGATGGAAAACTCAGGAAACTATAAATGCAGGTCCACCTAGTCATAGCCTATATGCATATTATTTCTGTGTGTGCTGCTAATAACTGTTTTATTTGTGCCCTAGGTTGTCTTGACATCAACTCTTCAGTGAAAGGAGCCAGGTTTGTGAGGTTCTGTGACGCGTTCAATATTCCTCTCATCACATTTGTGGACGTCCCAGGATTCCTGCCAGGTTGGTGAAGATGAAACACCAGAAAACACCATAGTATTTACAAATAATTTAAAAAGTTGTTTCTATTAAGACTAATTTTTAAAACGTTTTTTACCTAAAGGGTATGTTTTTATCATCAGAATAGAGACAAAGAAAAACCTATTTTATATACATGGAAATTATTCTTTAAAGCTTCCCATTGCTATGTTAAAACATTCTAAAATCTGTGGCTGTTGTGTGGCACATGGTTGTCATGTTTATAAATTTGTTTTTGATGCCTAAACAGATGCTTAACAATATGATGCTTTTGAAAAAAAAAACCTTTAAAATGATGCACCAAACTGGGGATATAAATATTTCATAAGTATGATGTGAAGCACTTAATTTCAAATTGATACTGATAGATTAACATCAGGCATTTCTTTCAAGGTACCAATCAAGAATATGGAGGTATTATCCGTCATGGTGCCAAGTTCATCTATGCCTATGCTGAGGCTACAGTTCCTAAAATCACTGTCATCACAAGAAAGGTAAAAATTGAATTTAAATTAATATTTATTTACATACAGAAGTTATATTGTTCTTTTATAATTGTTGACTATTAGTATGAAATGTAGAATAAATTTAGAATGCAGCATATAAGATGATCTTGTTTTTTTTTTTCTTTCTGTAAAATTTACAATGTCCAAATAATAAGAATTATTTCATCATTTTTCCTGTTGTTAGCAAATCACAATCATCCAAATGAAATGGTTTCATTGATTAGCTGATAACTTTTTTGTCATAAATCCAACAATCCTTTCACAATAATAACTCCTTTTTTATCATTTGTGGTAGGCATATGGTGGAGCCTATTGTGTCATGAGTTCAAAACATCTCCGTGGTGATACGAACTATACCTGGCCAACAGCTGAAGTGGCAGTAATGGGAGCACAGGTAACTACAATGGATGGTTTGAGGAGTTTATGATTATCATTAGGCATTTAGTTGATAAACTAGTTTATACACAAAGTTTTTAAAATCTGTCTTTGGACTTTAAGTATCTGTGAAAAAATGATTGCTCTAGTTACTGAGATGGTTTTTTGCACCCGTAAACCGTCAGTGACCAGTAGAGGTCTTTGCAAGGAGACAGCAACATTATCAAATCTGGAACAACCGTCTAATGCCAAATCAACATTGCCAGACTGCAAACAGATTAAATTGCATGAGTGTCAGTCACCTAAATTTCAGCCAAAAAATAATTAATGCAGGAAGAAGTGAAATAATAACAATTTTGGATCTTAAAGAATGGTGTACTATTTTTACATTTCAGGGAGCAGTGCAGATTATTTTCCGTGATGAACAGAAAAGATCAGCAGCAGAGAAGGAATATGTGGAGTCATTCTCAAATCCTTTCCCAGCTGCTGTCAGAGGTAATAATTGTTTATTTGTTGAAATATTTTTTATTAATATTTTTCTTCTTCTTTGAAGTTCCAACTCATGTTACTTACACCTGTGGCATTTCTCAGCATATCATTAATTTAAAATTCATCTGATTTTTCATTGCATGAATATCACATCATGAAATACCTCATAACCCATTTCACTATATATAACAAGTCATATATATCCATTAGTTTTTTTTAAAAATTAATCACAGATTCTATAGTCATTTTTTAGCCATGACATTGTTCATTTTATATTATGTTATTTGAAAATAAATTACTTTTCTTGTATTGCCATTTTGAAATGATTCCAGTTTAGCCATGGCAATATCCACCCTTTATTATATTCTCTGTATCCTAGGCTTTAGCAAGCAAGCAATCCAGGAACCATTTAGATGGCCCTTTTGAAAAGCTAGCCCCCTCCCCCCTTCTCCCTGTAGTGTCTTAATTACATGTTAACCTGTCCCATCTCGTATATTTGAAAGTATAATTCTGGTTTTTGCTTCCAGGCTATGTTGATGACATCATCATGCCTCACACCACTAGGAAACGTATCAACCAGGACCTGGCGCTCCTACAGAGCAAGAAGCAAGAAAACCCCTGGAAGAAACACGGAAATATCCCTCTGTAAAGATGGCCTCTTTCTCGCACAAGTCAAGGTCGTTTGTCATCAGGTGCTTCAGCTTATGTAAACACACTGGAAATATCATTGAAATGTCATATACTGCAAGCTGGAGTATAAGTTAATAATATTGTTGTGGAGAGAGTGAAGTGATTTAGATAAGGATAAACATATAGATACCATGATAATGACTGTACACTTGTACATTTGTTCTTCTTCCAGCTTACATATACAGTAGACTTCACATATTATACATCTCTCTTTAACTGGACACTACCCCATAGTGTACTTAATCCCAGATGTCCCAGTCCCGTCTGACAACAAGGAACAGTATATTCACATAACCAACTTAGCACAAAAATTGCCAGTGTCAATTAGAACATGATATATGGGAGGTCTACTGTATGTGTAATATAGTGGCATTTTTACAGTAATTTTGCCTATCAGAAGGCAAGGTGATCCATGCACTTGAAATTTGAATGAAATTCTAAACATTATTTTCTGATCATTGAACAATGCTCTCAGTTGTCAGCATATAGGTCTTTAGTTGGTGTTTTTTTTTTTTGTTTTTTTTTTTTTTTTTGAAAGTGGGGGATATTGTCAGTTGTAGTTTTTGTTGGGAATGCACTGCAGTTTAAGAGATTGTTTATAGGAAGTTGGATTCAGTTTATTATATCTGATTGGAGAACTTAAAGGGGACACCAGGCAATTATTATTGTTATTATAGTCATCATTACTATTATTATATGTATTTGAATTGTCTAGAGTATAAATAAACAAACACTGATATTATATACTGAGCAATTTGTTAAAATGCCCTTCAAGGCATCATTTTGTAAACTATTTTTTTCTATCTTGGGCATGTTATATCTAATTCTGCTTCCCAAATATCATTTGGATGATGTTTGCTTACCAAATTTCCAACAATCAGAAAGTTTGGTTTTATTCACACATCAAGACTGTGAGTGTTGATGTGATTTAAATTTTCTGATTTTATGTGAAAATTGTCTAATGGAAATATTAGTTGGCAGGTACAATATACAGCAAATGCATATCCATTCGAGTTTGCTATGCTTGCCTCAGTATATTTCTAGGCTCAAATACTATTATAGTATGCTATATTTGTATGCTATTGTTGTAATTGGTGATATGATACTATGACATTTCATGTATTATATTTGTTAAATGTGATTTTTAAAATGTTTTGATGCTGTACAAATAGTTTTTCAAGAACGATTTCCATGAAACAGCATATGAATTGATAAAAGTTGGATTGATTTTATACATTCTAATCATTGACATTTCGTTTTACCAACATAACAGTTGGTGGAAAATGCTGATAAAGAACCAGTTTGAATGTGTCAGTATAAAGCAGTAGCTTTGATCATGATAATATTACAGCAGATTCAACTATTACAAGATGTACACTGCAGCATTGTAATAAACGCACAGCTTTATCAATTCTGGATTTTCTTGCTGTTTATAAAGGTGTACAACTCAGTTTCAGCAGATCTAAAAATATGCTTATGTACGACACAGCTTTTCTTATTCCTCATTATGTGCTCATCCTGTTTTGAAATTCTATCCAACTTGCATTTGCTTAAAAATGTTATCCTTTATAATGAATATATTATGAATTTATTTTGTAGATAATCAACACATGAAGCATTTTGCATTAAAAATTATAGCAAAAAAAAAGTCATGATTAATAAAAATCAACAAAATGATAAAATAATATTTTATTTCTGATTAATCCTACAAAGTCTCTTTCTGCTATTATGACGTTGGGCACAAGGCGTTTTTGCAAAAACTGTACTTGGGTTTTAACCAATTAAAACTGGTCAGTTATTTCAAACATCTTAATTTAAAATAAAGGAATAATTTGCACAAATTTTATCTTAATGTGTCAATAAATTTACACCAAAAATGCTGAAGTAAATAATCAATGATGCCATTATAAGACAGTCAGCTTAGCATATGAACTAGAATTTAATATTTGTGAATCTGCTATTTTGACAAATGGATTTCATTTTCATGCTCCGCCTACTAATGTAGTATCTTAGGCTTGGAAGCAAGTATATTATCTATATCTTGCAATGCTTGTTTTGATCTCTGCAGAGCCATTCTTACAGAAGTCTCCATATCCATATGCTTTGTCAAGGAGCCACCACCAGACCAGTTCTCTTGCTGCTCTGATACTGTCACATGACTGGTCACATAACTTGTTACCTGACTTTCTGGGTGTCGTCTGCCTTGGTTGTCACTTTTCAAATGGGTAAATGGATGGCTATTTTCAAGGATATCTGGCTTTGATCAAGGAACATTTTCAAATGAAGCATTTCAATTTATATATGTTCTAGACAATTTATTTTAATTTCTTAATTTCAAGTGATATGCGTTTTTCATAAGGATACAATTGAAACACTGAATTTTCTTCAACTCTGACTGGATGGACCTGCAAAGCAAAAGCGATCATAATAAACTGTTCTTCAGTATAGTGCTGTGAGGTATCTGTAACAAAGTAACATTCCTATAGTGTCCCTATTTTCTCATCATAACATCTTTTACTTAAAAACTGCTGTATTACTGCAAGTATATTGTACAACTGTAATAACCACAACTGTGCTGACACGGAAATTTAATTTTCTTACCATATCAATCTTCCTGAACACTTGTTTTGCCTACCTTTGTTTCACTGGATCATAGACTGTGTCTTTGTAGAAGTCTTTGCGTTCACCAGGCAACGTATTTACCCACTCGGCCCACTCTTCAGCTACTCTCACATACCTGGTTAAGACATTTACATCTTCAGAAATGTGTTTAATCTAGAAACTGTTCTCATTAATATCTAAAACAGAGTTTATAAAATAAGCAATGTAAAAAACTAATGATTATGCATTTGGACTTTTCTTTTCTGGAATATATATAATGGGACATATTTTGAAATTATATTTACATAACTTTGGCATCATTTTCTGCTGCTTTGCATTATTACTTAAGTACCCTCTGTTATGGAAAGAAATCAACATTAATTAAGTGATATAAAAAAGTTATGCAAATATTTCATAAAATGTGTGCACCAGTGATATAACAAAAATATTTTGGTGTCTTATGGACCGACCCTGAAATACATTATTATCCTACATACTTAGCATAGTTGCCAGGTTGCGCAGCAGGAACAGTTTTATAGACACCAGATGGCAGTAGTAGTCGACACAGACCAGGGACGAGCTCGGAGGGTCTGCCCCTGTACATCAGTGAGGCTGGAGGATGCCTGGAGGGCTCAACCATCTGAAAGTATACAGCTAAATACTGACATTTTCAGTTTCCAAATACAGTGAAGTTATTAACCAAGAACTGAAGTATATTATGGTAAAACTGAAATATAAACTGCTACTGTGTTTGGACAGTAAACTGTTACTAGCTGGTCACAGAAATGTCTAATTCAATGGGTAGTATCAAATGTTCACCTTGCTTCCATGGGCAAAGTTGGGCACCAAAAGCAATATCTATTTTCATGTAGTAGGCAGAACTTTTGGATTCAAGATAAAAGTACTTACGTATCACCTTACAAACTGCATCAATACTTCATATCTGTAATATTATCTGAACGTCAACTTCCCCATGTCTTGCAATTTTAAAAATACAAAAAGCACAACACCAACAGCCTAGTTGTCCAAACCATCACATAATCATTACACAATTAAGCTACTAATATCAATGCCACCATTAGGAAGAAAACCATAGTTATTATAATAAATCAACCTACCTGGCTAACTTTTTCAGGGCTGTGTTTCTTACACACATTGACGCGCCTGCTAAAATCACACAACATATCGAGGCATGTTCTATCTGTAAAGGTTATCCTGATTCTACCGTCAGAGTAGGCCAGGAAACGCCCTATCCCGTCAACCTGAGCTTCTTCAAGGAGGACAGTGGATAATGGTTCGTGGATTTTATCCATCTTTGGAGTTTCCTGAAAAAATGTTCTGCATTATTCAAATATAAATTACTGTAATGCCACAGGGAGTGAGAAAAAAATGGAGAAAGAACATGAGGGGGGGAGAAGCAAGAGAAAGCGAGAGAGAGCAAGAAGGTGGAAAAGAAGCTACATGTAGAATGAGAAAGAGGGAATGTGGGTAGGAAGAACAAAAGACAAACAGACAGCTGCCTCACCTTCCAGCAGCAGTTTTCCTGTCCTCCACTAAGAGACAGAGAGTCCTGCAGCACAGAGTTCAGCAGCTGGGCCCCTGCCCTGATCAGTCTTCTCACAGAGTACCTGGCAAAGGCTGTGTCTGGTGGGGGAGTCTTCACTGAATGAACTCGTTCTTCAACCTGATAAATAATGATAAATACAGGGAAATGATGTGTGTAAATATGAAAAGCATCTTGTGTAACTGTTTCTTTGTGTGTACCCTTTGTAATATCAATAAAAAAAACTGCTAATAAAAAGAAAAAGTTATCTGACATTTTCTCATATGCAAATACTTGTTGTCCACTAGATAAAAAAAGTTGTTTCCTTTACAAATTTTAATTTAATATTAAAATATTCTGCATCACTGACAGGTTACCTTTCCCTCCTTGTAAATATACTGTGTAAAGAAAACTCCTGCTGCTCCCTGGGACCTGAGTAGTGACCCATCCCCTGGATAGATCTCAATACTGGGGCAGGGGGAGTACAAACACCTGGGAAATGTACACATATTATAACATAACATGTGCATGAAGTAAGAAAATACAAAATTATAAAATATTTATAAATAATTCAACTGTTTGTAAAAAAAATGAAAACAAAAATAAAAATAAATAAATACATAAATAAAACAAAAAACTCTATGCAATAACTTGGCTGATACTGATAAGCAGAAAAACAGAAATATTGAAGATATATTTTCAACCAGTTTGTTTATATATTTACCTGTAAACAACTCCTCCTACGCAAGCAACCTTGACCTTGCTCCAGAAGACCCCAAGGTCAAGGTTAACTAGTGGGGCATCTGCTGCCTTCCATTTGTGTAAGTGGAGAGCAGAACAGTTTGAGGGGAGAGAGTGAGGCAAGGAAGACTTTAATTTATACACATATTGTGATTCATGCTGAGATGGATTTTGACTTCTACAGCTACACGTATTTGCCTTGTAGTTGACTTTTTCCCCACTGCCCAATGACTTCTTTCCAAATTTGTGACCTTTCTGTGGGATGTCTGCATCTGCACTATCCTTCATTAGTTGACATGTGCAATTATCATTATGAATGTCACCGTCACTCTCTCCACTTGAATGTGCAACATCCTTGGAATCGTCATCTTTTTTCAGACTTCTGTGCCAGATTTGTTCAGCCAGCTTGAGAGGCTGTCTCCAGCATTCTGGGTACTTTTTCACAGAAAAATGCTGACTCATCCACACATAGTCCCATTTGGATTTTCCAGCCTCTGCGTGTGCAACAGTATCATTACCATCAGGGTCATCCATTACAGATATGCTTCTTTTATTCAATTCAGGAGAAGCTGTCATGTATTCCACACTAGATGGCGCCCTCTTGTTGCCTTGGTGACCATCCTTATTATCAGCTTTGTAGCCATCTTGGAGTAGACTTCTAGACATTTCCAGACTTTCTGTGAGCTGTCTTGGTCGTTTCTGGCTGAGTTTTGCCAAGAAGTGGACAGTGAAATCTTGACCGTGAGGAGACAGGACTAGGTGTGAAAACTCTGTAAGAATGAATGAATGAATAAATAAATAAATAAATAAATAAATAAATAAATAAATAAATTTTCAGTAAACCAAACAGGAGAGAATAAAATGTAACAAAACACTTGATACTTGGACATTATACTTGGGATGTCAGGTGGGGAGCTTGTACAGAGATGCATTGTACATACCTTCATCAGCGGTCACTTTCACAGATCCACTGTCCAGTAATGTCCACTGTATTGACTCTATAGTGGATGACCAGGACACCTCCACTTTGTCTGCATGCAGGCTCTAAGGGTGCATTCCCAGAGATTTAGATCGATCCAGAGATTTAGATTTAGATCGACCTAACTCCCTGGGGGTTCATGCTAAATTGCAGTCAGCCGAGCGCACACCATAGTTAACTACCCTCTTACAGCTTTTAGTCGGTGGGACAGACGCTTAAGCCGGCTAAGCTGACAGTAATCTAGTGAGACTCCCCACAGGGATAGATCGATCTAAAATCTATGGGAATGGTGTAAGATTTCATTCAATTTTGTTAATACTAGTACATACATATAATGGAATGCATGGGAGTATAAAACACAAATGAGATTGAATTGAAAATAGTTTGTGCAATCAGGACCCATTTTACAAAAAAATCAGTGTCTAAAATTAAAAATCAATGCCTTAAATTATCGCAAAAAAAAAGTATCAAACTCAAACAAAATACAACGGACGTATCAGAAATAATTATGGAAAATGTGTTCGGTACATGTAGGTGCGACCATACCAGTATGTTCTCTCTGGCAATGAGTTCTCTGCATAAATAAGGCCTCTCAGCAAATCTGTTCCTGAACTCCAAAGCTGCCAGTACTTTCTCCCTGTATTCACTGGTCACATACATACAGCGCTGCTGGATTCTTCTTATACCTATACAACATATACTGTATATTAGCACATGTAATCAAATACTAGTACTGAATACTAGTAAGGCTGTTTTTCACACCATAAATACATATTTGGAACTGAAATCAGTAAATTTATCTTAATTTGCTCTTTGCATTTTTTCCATACTTTGATAAAAAAACACACCAAAGTCAGTGTGATATAAATTATATAAAGATATTTTGAGGTCATTTACCCAAAATATGTACCAGAAGTGACTGTTACTGATTAACTTATGTGATGCTGACTTTTCATACTAGTAGTTGGAGGTGTCTCAATAGTCGGAAGGTTCATTGGTCCGAAAATCATGGGAACATTTTCATCGTTTTTTTAATCAAGGGTTCATTGGTCCGAAGGTTTTATAGTGAACTTTCGGACCAATGAACATTCGGACTGTTGAACCTTCAGACTATTGCTACTGCCCCCTATCTGTATGTCATTACTCTCACCATGCAGTGTATGTTGCCCATGGCCAGGTGGTTGATCATGTACAAAGGCACTTCCACAGGGAGACATCTGGAGCTTACAGCCATCTGTGTACATCACTTCCACTGCATCATTGCTATACAGCACAAACTGGGTGGCCGCAGCAGACATCTGGATAGAGAAATAGTGGATAATATAAAACAAATATATACTGGTGCCTATGTAATTCAAATAATTTGGTGTTTAATAACATACATGTATATACATTAAATGATAGTTCCTCTAACATGCAATCATGAATGGATATTTAAAAATTAACATTAGGCCACATTGATTTATTTTTATGGTGACATCCATTGGGTAACCCAAAATTAATGCCCATGGGGAAAATCCAAAAAAAAAAAAAAAAAATGCTGCTATATCCAGAAAATATGCATTAAATCAGTTTCATAGGCCTTAATATAACAAGGTGATCAGTGCATTGTATTGTCACTACTGCAGGGTTTGAACCTTAAAGCACCTGCTGACCATACAGATGTAATGCTAACTTTCAGTAAACAGAATACATCAGTAATAATAAAGTAACACTAAATGGTATTTGCACTGTAATTCATTGAACTGAGAATATTTGTGCAATTTTTTTCTAGACCACTCCCCCTCTCTACCCCTTCCTGAAACAAAATACAACTTGAACTACTGGTGCACTGTATATTGCTGTGTATAAATTTTAAACAAAAACGCCACCTTTTCATAAGGACGAAAACGTCCTGGTTTGGTATCCCCTTCAAATGTGACTTTTTTCGAGGTCTTGGTCGATATGGATTCGCCTTAGCCTAGAAAAAAGTTCAATAAACCAAAGTGTCAGTTTCACAATTCGCGCAATCCTCTTGAAAGTCGTTTTGTGACTTATTCCTAAGAACAAAAAGGAATATTTTTTGAAGAAAGAAAAGCAGACTGTTAGTTTAACGTACATAAAATTATTTTCTAATAAAGAAAATTTACTAATATGGTACGAATTGGTGATAGATTTTGGGGTTTGTGGGAGAGATAAATACCCGTCAGAATAAACTAATTACAAGATTTATTTGCGGAGCAAATCACGTTCATTTTTGACAAATGGGGAAAACGTGATCCAGTCAGTGCGTGACTGCCCTGACCATGACCCAGGCTTTCACGTTATGTCTGTTTGGAAGTCAATTGCCACTGCTGATAATATTTAGCTTGTAGTTTTCTTTAAGGTTGTCACACCAAGACGCAGCGACTGCAGGTGACAGTAACGATGTCTACATTAAGGCGTTTTATTATTCCTAAAAACATCCAAGCTTGTAGATCACTTTTTGGAAGAGCATTATCTCGAAATTTGGGCTCAGTTTCTTACTTGTCTGGGTTTATAAACAAAAGCGCACCGTCCAATTCTCCTTGCGTCTCCACGGAGTTTTCGTCATTTAAAAGAGGTAAACGCGCATTAACAAACTGATCATGTGTACACTGTCTTGTTTAACGTTGCATTATTTCAGTCCATATGTTTTATTTATAACGTGATTTTAAAGGTGGGATATGCCTGCAAGCCTGTTAAAAATAAAGCACAGCAGTGTTGCTTTTACACACTTCGATACAATGTTGATGGAAGTGGACTAAAATTGACAAAAAAACCTCGAATAGTTGAGAATATGGTCGAAAAAAATATAAACCAAACTTTCAAGGTCATTGAGGGAGATACTGCTTGGCACAAGGGCAAAGTAATGTCATTGTAACATGATTTTTTTAATGTTCCTTTTCATAGCTTTTTGTACAGAGAATAAAGAGCTCCCATGGACAGACCTGGACTATGAGGCCCTGTGTGTGTTACTAGAGAGTGGTAATATACAGCTGTTTGATGTCCGGAATCCTTGGGAGGTGGAAGCCACTGGAATGATTCCCCAGGCCATAAACTTGCCCTGTGAGTACACAGTTAATTATTGTCAGAGAAGGAATTTCATCAGCTGTGTTTTGTCATAAGATTAGTTTTTTCTTCAATCAGCAGCTTCATATTGAAATAATTTACTTCCAATATTTCAGTGTCTGACAGAGCATCTTTGCCAGAAATATTGGAGGTGAATTAATTAATTTCAATAATAAGCTGTTGATTGAAGAAAAATTTTATTTATTCACGCTTTATTATTGCACCATTCAGTCTGCAATGTAAGAGAAGAATTTCATCAACTGTGTCATGTGCTAAAAAATTGAAGCAGTAATTTTTTTAGTCGATCAATAGCTTATATTGAAAATGTTGAACTAGTGCATCTATTCCATTATACTTTCAATACTTCAATGTCTATTAAGAGCACATTCCTCAGGGTGAATCAGCATTATAGCTTCACTACAAATGCCAATAAAACAAAAGCTTAAAACTAATGTGTTTATTAAATTAGAACCTGCTTGGTGAATGACTTATAAATGGCCTTAGTTATAGAGTGCCTTTACCAGCTAGCATGGTGCCTCCATTGTGTAAAATGCCATTCTGTATTTTAGATATTCATTTTGCTTATATGTATTCAGCTTTGGCTCTATCGATTTTTTTTCCCTTTTTGACTCTGAACCTTGATTTGATATTGTTTAATTTGTAAGTGCATCTGAAATGAGTTTGTTCTATTTCAGAAAAGTGTTAAAACATGTTGATGTTGTTTTAGCTATCACAGTCTGATATGTTGATATGTGTGTGTGTGTGAGAGAGAGAGAGAGAGAGAGAGAGAGAGAGAGAGAATCTTATCTTGATAGCTTAGTACACTGTACCCTACTTTATGTCTTTTTCTTTGAATTAATTACATGTACCTCCTAGAGCTTTTCTCTTTTATCTGCATTTTTCAACTTCAGTGGGAGAAATTAAGGCTGCTTTTGAGATGCCTCCCCATAAATTTGAAGCTTTATACAAGGCTGAGCAACCAGAGCCAGAAGATGATAACATTGTATTTTATTGCCGCTCAGGAGTGCGCAGTCGTAATGCAATGAACACTGTGCATGAACTTGGTTTTGGGAAGTGAGTGAAAAGCAGGTTGTTTTTGGTGTTGTGTTGAAAGGAGTTTTTTGTTTGGCACATGTTATTGGGTACATGCACCAGTAATTGTAGTGCTGTGCCTTGTTTTACCATACTAGAGGGGTGTTGTAATGAAACAATCTTCTAATATATTCCTACGCCTGTGAGAAAACATTCTGTAACCCAAGAATTAAGGATTCTGATGCATTGCACTCATGGCTTATTTTTATTTTATTTTTTTTTTTGTAAAGAATTATGCTACATTGATGCTGGGCAGATAGCAACCCTTGGCGTTATATTAACACTTAGATTGTATGCTTGACAGCTTTTTCTGAGTTAATTTGAATAATATTTACATTTTATACTAACATTTACAGGTTTGATAGACTAACAGATGTGCTGTTGTGTTTAATGTTAAATATTTTCTAAATGTCTTATTTTTTTTGACAACAGTTTTAAATACTAGTACTGGGTATACATAACACATTCTGTGTCCAAGATTCATTTTGTGAAGTGCAGGCTTAAAGACGTCCCTTTCTCTTTAGTCTCATACTTTTCAAAATCCACAAGTTTGTCATTTTCTCTAATTTTTTTAGATTAGGCCACACTTTTTTATTTTTATGGATGACATCCTGCGCGCGCACCGATTTTCATCCGTTCTCCGAAAAAAAATCCCCTTTTTGGACTGTTTTTTTTTTTTTTTTCACCCTCTCGCACCGATTTTGGGGTCCCCAGAAGATGTCATCCATAGAAATAAAAAAGGCCTTAGTAAAAGAAAAAAAAAGATACTAATTTCAGGAACCTGCATGCTGAAACACCTGATTTTTTTTTTTTAATTATCTTGTTCAGTAAACTTTCCCCCATAAATCTCCCCAGACAGTGAGAAAATAAGTCTGCCTATTTTCTCTCACACAGTGGATGAACTCGAGGAAGCACTTAAACTGCCCCCGGATAGTTTTATGGCAAAGTACGGGACAGAGCAACCCATGAAGCATGATGCTGATATTGTCTTCTCATGTAGAAGTGGAAAAAGAAGTCAGACTGCATATGAACTAGCTCATAGCCTGGGCTTCACAAAGTGAGTGTCCTATAGTGTAGAACAGTTTGCATGTTTCTTAGGACCCATTCCCATGGACACCAGCAATCTACAAAGGTCAACCCATCTCTGCAGGGTCTCCCTCTGTCTGCAGTCAGGGAGTTTTTTTTTTTTTTTTTACCTGAAAGAGTTGACTTAATTACCCCCATAATTGACCAAGTTTGAGAAATGTCATAGGTCCTGGATCAAATATTGATCCAAAAGGGCAATTCTCTCACCCCCCCCCCCCCACCCCCCCACCCCCTCCACACACACACATACACACACACAGAGGATGCTTTCCTGTAGGATGTAGGTTTCTGATTATGGGCATATGAAATGGGGACAAAAGTATTTCTGTGGATTTTTTTAAAAATAATAAACTTTTCTAATTTACAAAGAGCTTAAATTTCTAATGTGTTGTTTATTTCTTACTTGTTCACTTTCATCACAAAGGGATTCAACTGTTATGTGTTGTTTTTTACTAATCTGCACGTTCCTTTTTTAATCCCATTTCGTAAAATGTGTTAATGTTTTTCAACTCAAAAACAACCCTACCCATTTCAATTAAACTTAATGATGTCAAGATGGCTGTTAAATTATATATGAAAACACATTAAGACTCAGTAACTGATGACAGATTACATATATTACGTATATTAAAAGGGATAACAGCTCTTCATTTTGGTAGGATAAAAGCTATTTATCAGAATAATACATTCGAATCTAAAAGCATCATTATTCATTTCAAACTTCATGCTTTGATGAATACTTATGATTTTTTTATGGGATGGTAAGGGATTACCTTAGATCAGTATTGTGAAACCTGTAGCTCTAAAAGCATCATTATTCATTGTAAACTTCATGCTTTTGTAATTACCTTTGAATTGTTTATGGGATGATATCAGCAATGGACATGTTAACCAAAACAACAAAACTCCCATCTCAGTTCCAAAATCTAAAAAGGTTGCTTTATTCAATTTCATTCAGATATTTATTACCAATTGCTAGTCAAAATAACATTTTTTCATGTGTACCTTTTTTACTTTCTGCTGAGAATCTCTGGAAGATAACTCTCACACACAATGAATGGCAACACATCTTATACTTTCTTCATTCAAGTATGTTTGAATAGAGTACTGCCACAGTCACTCGGCTTTGAACCCAAATAAACCATTATCAATATGGTGAGGGCTTACGTTAGATCAGTAGTGTGAAACCAGAAGCTCGAAAAGCATCATTTATTTCAAACTTTATGCTTTTGTGAATACTTTTGAATTGTTTATAGGATGGTAAGGGCTTATAGGAGATCAGTAGCGTGAAACAGGAAACTCGAAAAGCATCATTTATTTCGAACTTCATGCTTTTGTGAATACTTTTGAATTATTTATGGGATGGTAAGGGCTTACATTTAGATCAGTAGAGTGAAACTGGAAGCTTAGACTAATGCAGCGTATTACATTTTATTTTGCAGTGTTTCCTGTAACTTTCTGTTGCACAGTAGCATTTTCAAATTTATTAAAAGTTTTTCCTGAATTATTTTATATTTGTACAATATTATAATTTGTTTATTGACTTTTATTGTGGTAGGTACATATGTTTATTTGAGTGAACACTTGTGGTTGTGCATGATATATAATTAGTTATTTTGCAAATAAGAGTTTAAAACTTGCACAGAAAGAAATAAATCCAAAAAGATTTGCAATTTTTATGTACAGACACAGATGTGTCTGTACATATTGCCATCACCTGCGTCTGTCGTCGCCGTCGCCGTCCCTGTCGCCGTCGATGTCGCCGTCGCCGTGCACTTTCATCGTTAACACGATAAGTGGAAGACAGTTTTACTTTTTGGCTTTATATTTACAGAGCTGATAAATATTCATAAAACGCAGGTCAAGTTCGAAAATCAGCATGATCGGGCCATTATTGTAGAAGTTATGCTGTTTTTTCACTTTTCAGCATATATGCAACCTTGTTAACACATTTTAAGGAAAACCGATAGCCCTGTTGTCATGAAACTCACAGGAGTAATCAATATTACTAAAACGCAGGTCAAGTTCGAAAATCGGCATGATCGGGCCACTATTTTAGTAGTTATGCTGTTTTTTCATTTTTCAGCATATATGCAACACTGTAAACACATTATAAGAAAAACAGAAAGCCCAATTGTCATTAAACTCACAGGAATGGTCAGTCTTACTAAAACGCAGGTTGAGTTCGAAAATCAGCATAATCGGGGCATTATTTTAGAAGTTAAGCTGTTTTTTCATTATTAACATTCATTAGGCATGTTAATAGCCTTATTATTTAAGTAGTAAGATACGTAAAAGTGTTTGTTTGACATTTCCTGCATTTTTACAACATTGTTAGTTGATTATGTAAAAATGATGGTAAACATGTTATCGTGTATTGTGTAATAAAGTTTCAAAAATGGAAATAAACTCGTATCATTGCAGTTTGTCAGATTCAATCATCCACTATGTTTAGAATCTCAGAATGGAAGAAATTGGACATTTAACACTGCTCTATTGATACTTTTCTCATCTCATCAATTTTCTTAGTTGATCATATAAAAATGGCAGTAAACTGTTAATTTTGTTTTATGTTAAAAATTGTTAAAAATGGAAAAAAAAACATGTCTTGCTGTCTTGTTTACATTTTGGCATTTTCAAGTTGTGACTTTGAAGTTCCATGGGCCTGAAGACCTTTGCTAGTCACATTTTCTGAATATCCATGATACTAATATTTTATTATTAAAAATTGATGGTCATTATGCTGTTAAACATTATGTAATATGGCATCAAAATTTGAAAAAAACCTATTTTGGGCACTGCTCCCATGATTACCTTTTAAGAAAAACCATGTCACTTACTGTTTTCAAACTTACAGGAAAGAAACATGGGACTAAAATACAGCTTCAGTAGGCAATGCAGTCTGTTTGGTAATTCTTTCTGCTAGTTAAACAGTTTTTTTTTTTTTTTTGTGAAAATTTAATTTTTCACATATTGGCATTTTCAAGGTGTGACTTTGAAGTTCCACAGGCTTGAAGACCCAGGCTAGTCACATTTTCTGAAAATCCATGATACATATATTTTGTTATTAAAAATTGATTTTCATTATGCTGTTAACCATTATGTAATATTGCATCAGAATAGAAGAAAACACAATTTTGGGTGCTGCTGCCATGATGACCATTATGGGAAAACCATGTTACTTATGATTGCCAAACTTTCAAAAAAGAAATACAGGACTAAAATGCAGCCTGAGTTGGATAAGCAGTCTAATTGACTTCTTTTTCTGGAAGTTTTACATTTTCAAAGTGTGAACTTGAACTCCCATGGGCCTGAAGCCTTATGCTTGTTTCACATTTTACTTACATTGGTATTACCTGTTGAGCATAATTAAAATTTGATGTTGAATTTGCAGTTTAACATAATGTCCTTTTGCATCAGAATTGACAGTAGCCTATTTTGTTATTTCCTGCTTTTTGTCTGTACATTTGACAGCTTTGCTGCCTTGTTTATATATTTCTTTGTCAGGGTAAATTTTTCTCATTTATTTTATGAAATGTTTGAGAAAAATGTTTGAACATTTATTGGCATGACTGATTACTGTCTTAGAAGAGTTATTTTAATAACAATTGTGATAATTATTTTATAAATGAAAATTCTGGTAATTATATTAATAATAGTGTGTTCTTTTCTGTTCTGTTCTGTTTTGTTTTTTATTATTATTTATTTTTGCTTTCAGAGCTCGTCACTATATTGGTGGCTGGAACGGCTGGGCAGAGAGAAAGGGGCTCCCTCTTCAGGAAAATCCAGATAAGCCGGCGACAGGTGCCTAGAGACAAGTGCAATATAACTAGAAAACCATGCAACAAATTTATTTTCAATAGTAGCATATATTCTGTTTTGTGAGCAATCCACAACATGCAAACTTTTTTTATGAAAAGAGGAGCAGTCAGCTAATAATGGAAAAATTCCACATGCAGTGAGTCTACTTAGGTGTATTCAAATGATTGAAGATTATAATAATTATAATTATATGAACAAGTGAATTTTTGAAATTTTTCCATGTAAGAAGGAAAATTTGACTGGTTTAATTCAAAACTCCAACAATAACTGGGCTATTCCACAATCCAAGTTTTGGTGTTTCTTGACTCGTGTATAATCAGGGTTAAGGAGTTATTTTTGTAAAAAAAGAGGATTGCATATATTTTATTTTGAACAATGAATTTGACTGCAAAAAAAAAAAAAGGTTATAATGTACTTTTGAATTATGAGGGAAAGGGGAAGTTAATTTGCCCTGTTGTTTACATTTGTATCAGATCATTTCTGTAACTTTGATGAAAGGGAAGGATATCCGTAATTGTAGAATTTGCCTTTAAATGGCAACTATAATCTGAAATGTTATGTTCATTATATTTGTGTATCAAATTGGAAATATAAATCGTACGTAAAGGGTGTTTGGATTTGTGCAAGGTTTGTTGGTGCGCCTAGCGGTTGAGCATAAATGTTTACTTATTATTAAAATTTTTATTTACAGTGACATTTCTTTTTGTTTGTTTGTGGACGTTTTTTTACTTTGAGGCGTCAGGCAGTCTGCACTGCTAATATCAGTAACGCTACCTGTAACAGAGGCTTCTATAACACAAAATATAACACACGGAGTTCGTGTAAATAAGAGGAAAATCGATACTACCTCATCAACCGAGGGACAGTCAATCAACAAAAAACTCGTGCAGCATTTGGTGTGCCTAGGGTTTATCTTTCTCTATATCCTCAAAGCCTTTTGCGTCTTTTTGAAGAATATGCAACTTCTTTAAAAATACGCAATAGGTTCAATTTTCTTCTATTTGGCTGTCAGGTACCTTTAGGAGCGAGAAATATCTTTCCCACCCTAGTAATTCAAACCTCTATTTTAAAAACGATGCAATAAACAGATTAATTGTACAATTTTGAAGAGTATTTTACTATTTCTAATTAAATAAATGGGAATGCTAGTATCGGACTGTAATCTTAATGCTGCACCTAATATTCATTATTTAGTGTAATTGTAATATCGATCACCTTCGCAGGACTGTCATCAGACATCATATACAATTATCCCTGGGAATAAAAAATCCTAAAGTTGATTATCACCAGTTTTTTTTTTTTTTTTTTTTTTTTTTTTTTTTTTTTTTTTTTTTTTTTTTTACACATGAACCCATTTGTCATCTGTTCTTGATCATTTTATAAGAGAAACTTTGTTTGTGTGTACATGTGTACCTTCAAAATGTCAGGGCCCCGTAACTCGAAAGCATCGCGCGTTGCGACCGAGCGCAAGCGTCTCGATTCCATAACTCGCCCATACTCGTCCCATGTAATACACTGTAGCCTCTGTGTGATATCGCTGTTTGCAATACGCGATGCTTTCGAGTTACACAGCTCGGATTCTCGACCGATTTATGATCAAAAGTCTTTGTATATATATGCCCACAGAAAATGGTTAAGTAAGGGAAGTGTAAGGATGTGCACAATAAAACAAAAGCATCAGAAAAACCCCATTTATTTCGATGTCATTCAGCGATTCATGTCAATTTTTGTCTGTAACATTTAAATTAAAATTAATATTTAAGGACAAATCATTTGCGAGTGCAAACTAGTACATTAAACACGTGGTCGCTGTTTTTGTTGATGTCATTTAATATCTATCTATTTATACGTTTCTGTCTAAAACCACTGAAAATTAAAAATGTACACAAGGGAAATACGTGAAAACCAATCAACGTGCAGATTTCTAGGAAAATAGAGTCTACCTCTGCCAATCACAGTCAAGATTGATTTTGTCTCCTAGGCAACGCGTTGTCAACATTTGTTTGTGTCATAGAATAATTGTGGAATTCTTGTCTGTCGATATTTAGTTTAAAGACCAATGTATAGAGGTGCGGTTGACGCACGTTCTAGTGAAAATGTCATGGAGAAGTTTCACCATTTTCTTGGTTCTGGGAAGTTTTGTATATCCTTTACTTGTGAAATCGTCGCAAATTGAAGACGACCACGTGTGCCAGGTGGTTGGAAACGAAGTCCTGTGTCAGGTAGGAAGACTCAACTTTATAAAGATCCATAATATTAATTTGTAAAGGAATGATAAATTTGGGTATTTATGAAGCGAGGTTTGTTAGTGTCGCTTAGGCAACGGGTTTTCACTAGGCCTATATACAGGCCTACCCAACTACCAATCTCGGCACCTACGGATCCAGAATAAACCGGTATATCAGACCACACTACCCGTTTTCAAGGTGTGTGTCAGATCGCATTACAGAGTATCAGCCACCACACCGATTTTGCCTGGTGCGTGATGTGATAGCGATGAACCTATAGTTAGATAGACCCCGAGTCAGCGAGGGCTATGTGGCATACACGAGTGCGAAGCACGAGTGGATGTCACATAACCCTCGCTGACGAGGGATCTATCTTATTTAGACCACGGGTCCATTAGCGGGTTATAACGCATTCATGCGTGTAGCGGACCACGAGTAAATGAAGAAACACCATTGGATAAAACTGCCGTTTATTCACGCAGTGTGAACAGAACTGAACAGAATCTGAACAGAAACTGAACAAAAACTGAACAGAAACCGGACAAAAACTGGTGAAAACTATAAAAAGTAAAGAAAAAGAAAAAATAAAAATAACAAAACAGTGAAATAATGAGATAAATAAACTAAATATACTAAACTTAATTCATGAGATCTTAACAACAAATAATTGATCTTTACATGCGTGTAAGTTTTCTCTAATTATTTATTATTTAATTTTAAAAACACTCACACTAAAACAATATCCAGACTCGCTTTCTCCGCTGCTAAACTGGCTGCTCAGATACGGCCATGATAATCTGAGCTGGTACTGTAATTTTATTTGATAACATAAATATACATGTGCGTGTTGGTCATGAAAATGCCACACCCATACTAACATAAACTTTAATAAACACGATGCTCATTACTTATGTTACTGATTAAACTTAAGTAAACTTATGTAAACTTTTGTAAACTACACAAAATACCTCTATATAAGTGAATTACACTTTATTAAACACATAAATTTTACACAATCTACACGTAATATCGTAACATACCTCCACTCTGCCAGTAAGTATATAAATGACCGCACAGAGTACATGCAACATCGGCTTTTATACAGTTGACCACATGACTAAATGAATAGATGTTACTTAATTGAGCAGTGTTCTAGTTTCTTCTCTAACACAACATAAATAAACATAAGAACAGCGTGGAAATATAAAATAAAAATGATAACGTATATAATTTCTGCCGTGTCGGCAACATGCGAGACGTGCGGTTATGCGAGTTACACCACGTCTGAATCTTTTGTTCTTCACTTCCACCATGGTCTAAAGCGGGGTTGGAAAGTAGTGCATCTCATGTAGATTCATGCGCTGCTGCAATTTTCCCATTTTATGCTAAAAATCTTACAATACCGCAATTTTTAACATAAAATTTAGGTTCGAACATAGCCAATGATCTGTCGGGGGTTATATATTTTCTGGACGAGATTCAGTGAGTCGTCTGTCGCCATGTTGTCACTCGGAACTACACCAATGTCTCCGCACTCGACAATAGTATGAAGCTTGCGGAATGAGCCGAGGATTGCCGATTTCCTTGTTGTTGTATTCATACGACTCCTACTTGACGAAAACGAGGCGCGATACCCGGATGACAGGTATGCTTACAAAATTTGTGATGAGGTATGATACTCTGTAATGCGATCTGACACACCTTGAAAACGGGTAGTGTGGTCTGATATACCGGTTTATTCTTGATCCGTAGGTGCCGAGTCTGGTAGCTGGGTAGGCCTGATATATCTAGGCCAAAGAACAATTGTGAGATTCTTGCCTGTCAGAATTTAGTTTAAATACCCATGTTAGAGTTGCGTGAGATGCACATACTAGTGAGAAATATCAAGGAGGAGTTTCACCATTTTCTTGGTTTTGGAATGTTTTGTGCATCCCGCGGTTGTGAAATCTTCGCAAATTGAAGATGATCACTTGTGCCAGGTGCTTGAAAATGTCAGGTAGGACGATAGGCAACTCAAAAATATTTTTAAAAGATTAAGTTCCTAATGATAACGATGTCGAATATTTAAGATTTTAAATCCAGATGACGTAGTATGTGGTCATTATAAAAGTGTTCTTGTTTCCAATGTGAGATATAGTTTTCATTAAGATTAAAGAGGCAGCTTACTATCAATTCTTTTCAAGTTTAGACAGACATTCATGCACTCATTCCAGCTAGGGTTTTCATTTCACACACGCCTAATTTTTTTCTGAATGCACATTTTCTAAAATGTCTCCATTAAGCAAGGAGTTTCCGTTTTTTTGGCAATTTTGTGATAAGCACTGCTTTTGTTTGTTTCTTTTTTTCGTATTTGCCACCATACAAGTATGGTTTTCCCTGCACCATTTTGAAACATATTCCATACTGCTATTTAATTTGGTGTTTAGTTCAGGAACAGATTTGGCAGTGAAAGTTATAGTACTGTCATCAGCATATCACTTAACATGTGTAAGGTTGTAAATATAATGAGAGATTTGGCTAACGCTGTCAGTGCCCTTAATGGTACAGAAATCTCTCGAAAAGCAAGTTCTTATGGTGCATTTTTCACCAGTGAGAGAATTTCCCGTTAACATTGTGCTATTTGTAATGGTGTCGAATGGGGTCGGATCCAGGAGTCAGGGCCGTAGCCTCCGGGGGGGGGGGGGGGGGGGGGGGGGGGGGCAGCTGTCCCGCCCCCCCCCCCCCCCCGGGATTTGAGGTACAAAAGAAAAAAAATAATAGCAAAGGTAAAAAAAAAAGTTTAAAAAAAAGTTGGTATCAATTCTGTGAGACAATGCACTCATGGCCACTAGACAATTATTCAACAATCTGTTTACAAAGGTGTACTGTTTTTAGCCAACTCAGTTCATGCCAAAAAGCTCACCCTCCCTTAGGGAGCTATCCCCCAGGCTGTACTTATGGCAAAATGAACCCACAATTTCTGACTTCTGATTGAGCAATAAATAACAGTTAAAATGCACCAGAATGCAGTTTTATACATACAGTTTTTAAAAATTTTCCACACCGTGTCAGGGGGACACCCCCTCCCACCCCCTCCCCCCTCGGGGGCTTCGCCCCCTCGTGTCCGCTTACTGCCCCCCCTGGCATTTTGCTCAGGATACAGCCCTGAGGAGGGGGCCAGTTTTTTAAATAATGACAGGCCTCTTATGCGATGACGACCCTTGGCCCCTTGGTGTGGGGTTCTGTGATTTGGGGTGCAAACGGTGCCATTTAGTGCAGTTTAAGACTATGATTCAACAAAAAGTTCTAATATCAAGAGGGTAATATTGGTGTGATTTTTCCAGAAACCGAAGGGGGGGGGGGGGAGTCAGGACCCCCCTGACACCCCACTTAACCCGCCACTGTATGTTACTAATGGGAATATCTGAACATTTTGCTTCAATGTCTAAATGTCCACTTCTCAGGGCACCGATGGCCGTTTCATTTGTTTTGGTTAAAATGTATCTAGAGAGATCTTAAATATAATATTACAGAAATGAGAAATAACTCTATATAGTTTTTGTCTCTTTATAATATCGATGTTCTACCTTATTTTATTTTATTTCATTATTTTTCACTGATACCTTTTAATAGAGCACCACTACCTCTATCCGGCTCCCGTGTATAAGAGAATGTAGCCGATACGAAGAGAGGTGTCAATCTGCCCGGGTGTATGGTAACGACAGACAGTGCAGAATTCAACTCTGTAAGTATGAATGCTGACACAACCATGTGATGAAATTGTTTTATTAATTTTTTTTACTTATCTATTTATTTATTGATTGGCTGACTAAATGAATAATTTGCAGACCTGGACCATTGCTGATATGTCCCAGAAGTTTAAATGTGTCATTGCAATGAACCTAAATTTTAGTGTTATCACATAATATACATGTACACTGTATGTCAAGTTAGCATTATCTCATGCCGTGTCTGAGATACTATTACTTGTTATATGAACGTGTAACGCTCATTACGTGCCTTTAATTTCAAGTTACGTGCGATAGAGTGGGCAATATCCAGCATAAGACATGGACTAACTGGACGACAGGTTCTAAAGGACAAGTGCTGGTAAGTTTAACAGTATGTAATAATATCCTAGCAAATGTGCTGTATTTGTGAGATAGCAAAAATAAATAAATTATGGTAATTTAAAATGAAATAGAATCAGTCAGTTAATTCTTTAGAAAAATACAATAAAAAGCATACGGTATTCACAGTGTATAGCATTGTAAGAAGGCAACCATAACCTGGGACTGGCCAAAATGTTACTAGAAGTACGGACTTGACGTCTAAGGCTTCGTTCACATGCAATGTCTATTTTCTATTTTCTATTTTCGGTATGTCTTATGATCACGGTCTGTGCACTGAATATCCCGCGGCGTAATTACTGGCAGCGCGAGCCAGTTACTATAAGTTACTATAAGTAACTGGCTCGCGCTGCCAGTAATTACGCGGCGGGATATTCAGTGCACAGACCGTGATCATAAGACATACCGAAAATAGAAAATAGAAAATAGACATTGCATGTGAACGAAGCCTAATACGGAATAAATCAGTTTCAAAGGTAGGCCCCTATGCCTAGGAAAAATGTATTCTTTTTTCAAAAACTAAGATCTCAAATAAGATATGTGAATGGAGAAGTGTGTAGTCAGGTATGTCGTCACCAATTAATTAATAATAATAATAATAATTATAATTTATTGTCATATTTATACAAGTATAAAATGAAAATTGGTATGATCTGTCGATAAAATGTGATACAGTGGAATTATTAAAATACATTTTGTTCATTAAAATACGTACTGCTGATGGATAAAAACTATTTTTAGTGCGCGTGGAGGTTGCTTTTAATGACCGTAGTCGGCTTGTTGACATATGCATAAGTAGGCTATTCGCTGGGTGACCAGGGTCACCCGTGATTGACTTCACTTTCTTGAGCACTCGTCTCGTATACAAACACTCAACAGACGGCAAGTCCCTACCCACAATGCGCCTGGCAGTTTTTACTACGCGACTGAGGGGATTCTTGTCCTCTGCTGTAGCACTACCGTACCAGACGGTGAAAGATTGTGTTAGTACACTCTCAATCACCGCCCGGTAAAATTTTGCCAGCAGTTCTTGGTTAACATAGAATGACCTCAATCGCCGTAGAAAGTAAAGTCTTTGCTGAGCTTTACAGACAATATCATCTATGTTAGTGTGCCATTTAAGAACATCAGATATATGTATGCCAAGAAATTTGAAATGTCTGACTATTTCAACCTCAGAACCATTCAGCATAAGATGGCTAATTACTGTTGGGTTTTTCCTAAAATCTACAATAATTTCTTTTGTCTTTTTAACATTAAGCTCGAGGTGGTTTTCAGAGCACCATGAAACAAGGGCCGAAACTTGATTTCGACAGTCAGACTCGGAAGTGCTAATAAGGCCAGCGCTGGTGGTATCATCCGCAAACTTAACAATCAAACAATCGGGATACGAAGCAACACAGTCGGATGTAAACAGTGAATATAAGAGAGGCGAGATGACGCAGCCCTGAGGCGTGCCAGTATTTATCTCTATAGTCTTGGAAAAGTTATTGCCGACTTTGACCTGTTGAGTACGATTAATTAAGAAATTTAAAATCCAATTACTGAGTGATGTACTAAAATGGAGAGAGTTAATAAGTTTTTCGTGAAGTTTAAAAGGCGATATCGTGTTAAAAGCAGAGCTATAGTCAATAAAAGTAGTCGTGCATAGTTAGGGATTTTACGATCCAAAAAAAGTAAGAACATTATGTAAAGTAATAGCAACAGCATCCTCAGTCGACCTGTTCTTACAATATGCAAATTGAAAAGGGTCGAAAGACGTCGGTAATTTTGATTTCACATGTTGCAGAACAAATTTCTCAAGCACCTTCATAACAATGGAAGTTAGAGCTACAGGCCTATAGTCATTAAGATAGGTAACAGGTGTGCGCTTTGGAACAGGTATTATCACAGATTGTTTAAATATTTTTGGCACATAATTAGAGCGTAAAGACCAATTGTAGATGTTGCACAGTACACCAGAGAGCTCATCGGCACATAATTTCAGCAGCCTAGGTGTGATCCCATCCGGACCTGCCGCTTTCTTAACTTTCAATCTAGTAAGACCAAGCCAGGGTGCTTCTTCGTCTCGGGTACAGATGATAGGAGATTTAATATTTGGTCTGTCGAAGAATTCATTCAACTTGTCTGGTAGGCTGGTGTCATCCGTGGGTGAGAGTTTGATTTTAGGTTTGTAGCCGGTGATTTTGTTCACTCCCTGCCAGAGCTCACTAGAATTACAGCTGGAGATGTCTGCCTCAAGTTTATCTCTGTACCGCAACTTAGAGCGCTTGATGGCCCGGCGCAGGTCATATTTTGACCACTTGATAGCGTCCAAATTGCCCATTCTGAATGCTTCCTGTCTGGCAACAAGTTGTTTACGTACTGAGGAACAAAACCAAGGTTTGTTGTTCGGATATGATGTAACATTGACTAACATTGTAGTGTAATTGACTACAATGTCTGTTGCAATGCTGCATTTTTAATATGCAGTGATTTAATTGGGTAGTGCTCCATTATGCATGCAAGCGGTCAGTTTTGCAGTGCGTAAAATGTCTTACAAAATTGTTCTGCGCCAGGATGACGCGAAAAAGACAGACATTGCCTGACAGATTATTGTGTAACTGCCACACGGAACGGTCCGCAAAGTTTTATAGAGTTGTGCCCAGACTGATGTACCTACACAGAGGCCACACCCAATGTATCCAAATTTTACCACCAGGGTACAGGACCCACTGTCTGTCGGGATATGCTGCTGCAACTAAACAAAAACACCCAGTCCGGTCAAATTGAGGGGCAAATTACCACCAGAACGCGTTTTTCAAGACCCCTAGCAAACACCAAACTTGTTTTAGCAGGTTAAAATACCTGACGACCTCTAAGGAAGCCACTGTGAACAGCAAAACCTCGCCGTCTGTTTCTTTAATGAATTGGGGACCATGGCCGTTTCTGGGTACATCACTGAAATCGCGTGGCTGTCTATATTGAGGTCAGTTTTCACCTGCACCGCTCAACTAAAACAGTCAAAACAGACTACAGACATCCTGAAGAGGCCTACGACGAACCTTGTGCTGTGTCTACAGTGACTATAGGGTCATTGACAGCTATTTCGGAATCAATTCATAATGACTTGTACATACGTCATGTAATACAATTTCTGTTCCTATATCGATTTCATTAAATTACGCATTAAATATAAGTAATGTGGAAAACAAACCAAACAAACTGGTTTACTTATTACATAACTAAAAATCATGCAACACTCCGAGTTTTAGAGGTCAGTAGAAACTCGTCATTAGCAGTGTTTATCAGCCTTTCCAGGATAGTGTTTTCAGTATCTCCCTATAACCCAGGGCAATTATCCGTTAATACCACAGTGCACCTATAACTTCTAAATACTATCCATTCATTACAGAGTGTCAACTACATGAAGAAGAACGCATCCACCGCGCTGCGAGTCCGCTGGTCTGGAAGCATAAGGGGTGGTTGCAGTTCCGACCACGGGTCTCGCTTTTACTTCACGTTCAATGGGGCACCTTGCACTGAGCCTGCTGGTGTCGAGGCCGTAGATTGGACTGGGGCTTTCAGAGATTATTATCTACATACTGAATGTGAGTTATATGGCTGACGTCAAACACTTTTTCTCTAGGGAAAGGATGTTTTGTCACAAATATGAAGTTTTCTTGGGTATGATATGATATGATATGGTATGATATGATATATTTATTGAATGAACTTTTAAAATTAGAGGCATATTGCTTCGTGTGCAGGACCTGCAGTGACGCACTGTGCACTTTTTTCTACATTTTTTTCTAGCGATATAATCTAAGTTATTTCCCTTTCCTCTGTTTTTTTTTCATAATTTTCAGACTCAAGTTTATAGACCAAACAAAGATGCAGTTTTCAAGAGGACTCAGACTTTTGCCCAGTATACTTTATACTAATTCATGATTTACTAGCAGGTTAAAAGCTATACATTGTGGTATGTGTATCCTGTATCCCATGTTATTTGCAGTCGAAGGGCTTTGTAACAATATTCCGGCAGGACCCATTCAGATTGGTTTCAACGTGGGAACACTGCCGGGTATATCAGGGCAGCCGGACCTGGGGTGGCCACTTGAAAACCCCAAAATAACAGCCGAGGAAGTCGATCTGGGGGAGAACAAAGGTAGTATAGCATGTTTTGACGTAGCATGGATTGGCATGGCATGACAAAGCATGATATATTAAATGGCATGACATAGCATAGCATGGCATGGCATGACATTCAATATCATAGCGCGGCATGGCATGGCATGCATATAGTAAAACAAAATATGGCATGATATGGTTCTGCATAGCATGGCATAATCACAAAGGAAGTTTGTTCGAAAGTTGGTAAAGCCTCGGTCACAACCGGCCGTACGGGCTCTTACGGGCTGTTTGCGTCCAAATTTTGGGTAGAATCTCACGTCCCACGAATCTCAAGTCCTTCTTAAAGCCTAGGTCCCAACTACGTTTTCGACGCACAGTTTTTAGGTTCCTTACGTCCGGCTAGGACGTACCTAGATCGCACGTAGCGGTTGTTGATCATGTCGAAAAGTTTCTACGTGCTGTTTGCGTCCTCCAAAAGTCGCACGATGGACGTGCTCCTCACGCACGAACTCTCACGTTTTCCCCGTTTTTTGGCCGTAGACCACACGTAGCAGCCCGTGCGTTCGGTTGGGGCCTAGACTTTACTTGATTTCTTCCCTGCGATCTAGCTACGTCCTAGAAGGACGCAAGGAACCTAAAAACCGTGCGTCCAAAACGTAGTTGGGACCTAGGCTTTACTTGATTCCCTCCCTGCGATCTAGCCACGTCCTACATTTTGGACTCACGGTTTTTAGGTTCCTTGCGTCTAGCTAGGACGTAACTACATGTAGATCGCACGTTGCGGCTGTTGATCATGTCGAAAAGTTTTTACGTGCTGTTTGCGTCCTCCAAAAGTCGCACGATGGACGTGCTCCTCACGCACGAACTCCCACGTTTTCCCCATTTTTTTTGGCCGTTGACCACACGTAGCAGCCCGTGCGTTCGGTCGGGACCTAGGCTTTACGAAATTTGTAGTTCGCAGAAAGCCCGTAAGCACGTACGGAGGATGTTGGACATGTCCAAAAGATTCTACGAATAGCCTGCGCACAGCGAGGCCACAAGCGTAACTTGCTCCCCTCGCACGGAGTTAGCAAGAGAGACGCACGTTGTGCAAGACGCACGTCGCAAGCAATGAAGGAACAAGTGCCCTTTGCGTGTTGAGTAAGGCGCACACCCTCACAACTAACGAACAAAGTCGAGAGCACACCGGGAATGCGTCGCACGTGCGTCACCCCCACGCCTGGTGTATAAAAGGCGTGCTCACGACGCACGCTCGTGTCTTTACAATGAACGTCGATTGTGTAACGTGATTTTCAAATTTTTCAAATTTTTTCCCAATTTAGTTTCTAATATGCCTCCAAAAGGCAAGAGAAAGAAGCTTACATAGTAGAAAAAAGGGAGGAGGAAGAAGAAAAAAGAGGAGAACAGGAAGCAAAACTTATGTACGCCGTCAGTACGTCACCACAAACGTGTGAGGCAAGCGTGAAGCAAAACTGACGCAAAAGGGCATTACTTTCGCCGTGCGTTCCATTCCCTTCGTAAGTGGTGAGTGTGTGCCACGTACACAGGAAGCAAGGCAAACTCAAGAAATGAGTAGCCTACAATTTCCACGGCCATCGCTCCTTGCAATTAGCGTCCCTGCTTGAAAGGACATCTCACGTGGCCCTTGCTGCTCGAAAGGCAGACTTTCCTCTACCTCTACGACCTCCACGGCCCCCGCAACACCCAAAAATCGCAGGGGACGTAGGCCTACGATCCTGAAATTCGTGCGTCCGGTTGTGACCGAGGCTTAATGTGCTTCAGTACAAAGTAAAGTTCAGTAACACTAAGATATAGTAACTAATGATCCACAACGCTAACCATTTACATCATATTATAAAATCTACCTCGAGCAAAAATACACTTAAATTTTGGTCTATGTTTCTTTTGCGACAAGGAACCTTCATTGCAATAATAATAACCTGCATTGCAGGAATCAAGAATAGCGAGGATTGTTGACTGGTACCTGCAGATACTCGATATTTCATGCGCGCACCAGTCTGTGTTTGTGATGCGTGTGTGTGCACCCAATTTCTCACACAAATATCATTTCTTTTAGGAACGTGTCCCCACCGCACTGTGTTTAATGTAAAACAACATACCTTTGCCACGGCGGATACAGCTAGTGGTGTATACAGCGCTTCGGTAGGCCTATGTGAAACTTTTGTACATGTATAGGGCCTGCGTGTAGAGAACTATACAATATGTATAACCCGTTTATTTTGAAATTGATCTAACATTTCACGGATAGCTTCCATCAATGAACCTTCATGATCAGTGTAATAAAGATCTTTATTTGTCATTAGAGTATCAAACGTTTTCTGAAAATATTTCGTTTAAAAACAGATGAATCTTTTCCTACAAATTTTTCACTTTGTGGGATTAAGGAAATATCAAATTTAAATGTTGCATTTTTAGGTTGTACAGAACACGTTTAGTAGGCCTACTGAGTACCTATTATACATGTAACCATGATTTGAAACACATAATAATGTACATTCAAACATATATTTATATTTCCCAGGCATTCAGTTACACCAAACAGGCTCCCGATACATCTCTCCGAGTACGTTGGTTTGGGGCCTTAGGTGCAAAATCCCAAAGTCCAGCACCCGGTTGTCTGCGATTTTATTTTACCTTTAATGGAGAAGAGTGTAAAGCTCCCACTCCGATAGATGGAGCCATTGCATGGCTCACCGATCCCATCATCCGAACGCAGACGACTCATTCAAGTAGGCGGCGTTTTTTAAAGTCCTTCTTATATGCAGGATATACATTGCTCTAGTACTTTTTCCGGTCTATATATTCCATTACGTTAAACAAACATTTTATCTGTTTGTAATTCAACAATCATTGATGCAGGACGTCATAATGACGGCATCTCTGCATGATTGAAACAATATGGACAATTGGACGTAAAAGCATCATTAAGAAAGATTTCAAGAGAAAAAAAATAGTCAAAAATTTTAGTTAGAAACAAGTTTTATCAGTACACATCCTTCCACCGTAGTAGGACTAATATGTTAATCGCTCTGTTATTTGTTTTTTAAGTTGAAGGGATTTGCCAAAATCTAGGCCAAGGAGATTATGCAGTTGCTTTGAATGTTGGACAATGTCTATTTGGCAACCTCAACCAAATGGATCCGGACCCTCGCGTCAATGACGTCTCCAGGATTATTGTGGAGGAAGTTAGACTTGGGAAGTCACAGTTTGCAGGTAGGGCTAGTTTTATTTTGGATATACACGTAGGCCTACTAGGGTAGTTCTTGGGGATTCCAGCACTTTGCCCTTTAACACCATGATGCAGTTGTATATCAGTGGCGGATTTGGAGGGGTCAGGGGGTCCTGAAATAATGAAAAATGCAGGCCCCGAACCCCACGCCAAGGGGGCCGAGGGTCAGTATCGTATGTCATTCCTTAAAAAAGAAGCAGGCCCCCTTCAAATAATCCTAGATCCGCCCCTGGTTATTTACGCTTTTTAAACGATTTATAACGAGGATAAAACAGCTAGAATTCAGTATCAGTCATTTGTTCTGTTATTCTTCTATTTATTTTTTCACTTTTGAACAAATGTTGAAAATATAGGTGCTCAAAATCTAATTTCCTAAAAATAAGAGGAGATCTCGCACGTAAACTAAATGGAATATTAACAGCTTCCTCTGACATTTAGTACTCCTGCTCAGATATTGGATGTTTACTAGAAGGGACTTCAGCCAAGTGAATGAATCATAGTTCGAAACCGTACCAAATGGCACCGTTCGCCCTCTAAAGCGCCAACATTTTTCGATGGGCCCCGAACCCCACCTCGGAGGGGAGGTGGGGGGTGGGATCGGCTTCGCATTGCGGCCTGTCATATTTTAAAACCGGACTCCCCTTCAAATAATCCTAGATCCGCCCCCGTATAAGAACCGAAGGTGTCAAAACGATCTATAAACCGTCGTTGGTATAAGTCTGTCAGATTTTAGTCACACCCGGCCCTCACATGGAAGTACTGAGGCTGGTGCATTTCACTCGTACTGGTGAAAAATGATAAATTTAAAAAGAGCTCTTGAAAGATTTCGGAAATAGGTATATGTATCGTAATTTTCTCAGTGTATTTTGGTAGGTTTTATTATGTGCTATTAAGGAGTTGCACTATGGCATTGTAATTGCCCAACATAGGTCTTATACTATTTTCTTTTTACAGTCCTATCAGTAACGTAATAACAATGAGTTTCCTGCACATGCAGGAAGCATTCCCTACTTGAATTGTGCGTCCTTAATCAACTGTTCGAAGTTGAAGCTGACAAGTTTACTGTAGAGCATGGGTATAAAGTTATAAATTCTGGGAAGATACATGTACATTCTATACAAGCGTCCATGTATCAAACACATTTTAATATAGGATGCAAGACCAATTAATTAGACGAGTGAGAACACATTTTCATTCTATCTTTAGATCTACCTAAAGCTGCTCAACAGGTGTTTAATCTTCGTCACTGGAACTGGTACAACCTAAACTTCACAGGTCTGGGAGAAATCAAGGTATGTCAATATATCAATTATATGATTAACTTTCTTTCTTTCTATTTCTCTGCATTCCTTTCTATCCCCCTCTTTTTCATTCCTGCTAATACAGTTATAAATTCTGTCGAAAATTGGTATTTGTTTTATTCATGTTCCATTTATATTAAAAAAGATCAAAAAAACCCCATACGCTCATTCAAATCCTTACATAGGCATACCATTTCATGTGTTGGATAAAAAAGTTTTAATACTGATGCGTCTATGAGGATCTACTTTAAAGATGTTATATGTAATATTTAAAGTACACCTTCATAGATGCATCAGTATTGTATCTTATTTTAAGATCTATACGGTGATTTGACATTAATCTTCAATGTGTTGGATAAAAAACTATTATAATCATTATTAATATACTAGTATGTGTAATAAAACTTTAACGTGTTTATATCAATTTCAGAGCATGATCTACCCCAAGATGTCCTTCGACAGTGGCCTGAGGGTCAGTATGACAGCCACAGTGATGACCAGTCAGTACGTATAGTATGACTCTCTTACATATTAGAGACCGTTCACAATGAATTATATCGACCTAGGTTATCTCCCAAAGTCTGTTATAAGAAGCAAAACGGTGTTCATTATGCTCCATAAAAACTTTAAAGTATGTCCAAATTTTGTACCGATTACCATTGTTAATATCAAGGTAAAATGATCGTGTACACATCATATATGGTTATATGCACATCGTTTAGTTCTTTAGGCAGCGATTATAATTTTAATCTCCCAAAAAGATACATACGTTATTGCCACCAGTCATTCAAAGCAAGTCCCTGTTTTTTTTTTCTAAAAAGATTTTTTGTAATACTCTCTTATGTATAGCCATCTATGGAGGTCACGTGGTCCGACGACAAGCATATCACCTCTTTTTTTAGGAGAAGGGATTTTTGTACGATGTGGCAGTTCCGGTTTGGCGGGAACGGTTGCCCTGTATCGACACACGTGGTGAAGGGCCTTCGCTACACGGATTCGGTCCAAATAACAACACAGCATCTGTTCCCCATAACAGGTATAAAGTACCCTCAAAAGCAGTTCATCTCGATCGATTCCTGTCATTATTGTCATTGTTATTCTTATGTCTTTTAATTTTATTATTTCCGCAATCCTTTATATACAGGGTGGTCTATAAAAACGACCTATTTTACTGTCCATCTCAGTTCAAAATAGGTCGTTTTTCATGGACCATCTTGTAAAGTTACTAACACACTGGTAAGTGTGTACATGTACAATAATAAAAATAAGTGCTTGGATATGCTCAATACATGTATGCTGATATAAAAGTATGAGTCGCATGAAAGAACCTTATGATAAAATGACCGTGGTTAAAGGTTAGTGGTGATCAAATTGATTTCGATTTAATTTGAAAAAAAAAATCTTAATAACGTTGTCTTACTTGGCATTATGCCAGCATACACTCAACTGCCACCTATCGTCATTTTGAAACAACACATGACGTAATTCTTATTATTCCAGTGAGCGGTATTTGTACGGGTCTTCCCGCAGGGAACCTGGTACTCAGCATACATACCTCTTCATGCTCGGGGTCTCCGGTGGATGCCGTCACTGGCTGGCAGACAAGTTTCTTCGTTTCTGCTGAAGAGGTCGTCCTGCCTTAAGGTACTTTGTTGTGCGAGGATTTTTACCCTCCCCAATTAAAATAATGCAGATATAAGTTTTATCATATTATGAGGTGATGCCGTCACATAAAGCTACACCAGGTTAAACTAATGGATAATTGTGAAGCTAATTTGAAGCTACTTATAAAAAGATCAAAATTTCAAAAAGATTATCGTTAGATACGAAAAGGCGATAAGTTGATTAAGATAATCATCAGATGATGGCAAAAACTTGATTTATGTAGATTATCAGTAGATCCTCAAAGTTCATATTTGAAATACTTACGAAAAGAAGATAGGTTTATGAAGTTTAAAGAGACATACGGAAATATTTAAAAATTCAATGTTATTGTTAGATATGAAATATAACCCTGAAATTATAGTGCTTACGAAAAAGATTTGATTCATTTATCCAACCTAATTAGCATGTTATACGGATTTTCTTTTTTATTTTTTGTGTTAAATGGTTCTTATAACTGTATGTCACCATAGCGTGTGGTAAATAGTATAGAAATAAAGACAACTCAATACTTGAGGCTATAATGGGCCCTTTGCAACTAGATCACTAGATGTTGCATTCTTTTGTTTACTGGAGAGCTTACCCGTATCCAGTAAACAAAAGAATGCTGGAGAGCATTTAAACTCTTCGGTTAACAAAAACAGTCAACATCTAGTTATGTATTTGCAAAAGGCCCATCCGTATCTGATTGTCATTAAGTGGGTTTTATTGCACATTAAGAAAATTGTCACAATTTATGTGTATTAACCAACAGCTTGATTGCCTTTTCTAGAGTGATACAGACGTCCCGCTTTAATGGGTCATATCGAAACTGTGTGGGAACCCGCAATATCAAAATTGTTTGTTAACTGTTTTGGTTTACTGGTAACGTTTTTCGAGTTTATAACTTATTTTAATATTTGCATCTCTGTAGTACATGTCGTCTCCATGGGTATTTTTATTGCAGCAATATAGGCATTATATTTGTTATATGTCATAATTTAGCGGATGCTGTTTTTGGTTGCTCTTTCACTCGTGCAAATGAAATGGTACTACTACTACTACTACTACTTCTACTACAGTATGGTCTTAGTTGAATGGCCATATAAACGTGATTTACATGACGTGAATAACAGTGATTATTTTTGTCGTAAAATGTTGTAAAATGTCGTAAGCATGTGCAAAGAAAAAGATAAGTTGAACCACTTATTGCCAAAAGTGAAAGAACATGAATTCACATGACCTAAGGCAATCTCAGCTTTTTTACTTTCCGAAACCAAGACCTGCTAAGCCTGCAAAGATTTTAATTCAATTGGAGTTGATAAATTTTAATACAGTCGCATTTAATTACTTAAAAGAGGTTGATTGATTTAATATTTTAATCATTAGTGGAAAATGTCATAATAAGTTTTATCTATTTTTAACACTCATCTATAGTGCATGTAAAATCTAAATTTTAGTTTCAATATTAATAGTACTTCTACTACTAATAAATTTATTACTATTGTTATTATTAATTGTAAGAGACGAAAACAAGGTTCACAGAGATTGCCTAATAACGAAATAGGGAATACATGTAGCTGATTGACAAATAAGAATGAAATATTCTTATGATGAACTAAAAGATGATGTAAAGAAAATCTATGAACAATATGGATAGATAAAGGATGGATTACATCGTGTGTGAGTATGTACAGAAAGTCTGTGAATAAATGTTTGAATTGATATCCTACATCGTTGTCTGTTACTACTGTACACGTATGTCACTATTCCATTCCTGTTTTCAATTTGATCATGATATAGTCAAAGGGATAAATCCAAATGAACTTTTGCGTTACTTGGATAAACTGATTTGAATTGATTTTAAATAAATCAGTAAATGTTCTGATACAGCTAGGAACCGATCATTATTTAAGTCTGATCCCAGCCCCAGTCCCCCTCACCAAAAATCGAGACCCCCTAATGGCATTCTATTTTTGGGGAGCCTCCTTTGAATATTCACCCCCTCCTGTAATAAAAAAACGAACTCTGGTATTTTTTTCGCTATTGCATAAAAAGTATGTCACATACACTCCACTCATGGGGGAAAATTTACGTAGAAATTGAATGATTTTACAAAAAAATCGACTGTAAACATTGTTGAATTTACTCTAAAATGTAGATACTCCATGTTTAGGCAGGGTTGAAGTGTAGTTAAAAATAATACAGAATTTATTCTATTCATTCTTATGAAAGAAAACTACTGGTAGAAACATAAAAAAAGATGTAAAGAAATTTAATCAGACAATATCGGTTGATATTTTTACACACACTTACTCTAGTGAGATTTGGTTATATAAATCATAACAGATGTACGAAAACAGACCAATGCCAAATATCCCAAACCATATATGTAAAGATGGATGGCTAAAATGCAACAAGAGATTGTGAACAGTGGAAAGCAATTTCTTCCTTAAGACAGTCCACTCGGAGGCTGAGGTACAATTGCTGAATTTCTTCCCGAATGTAGTACGAATGTTGAAAATTCTTCATTCCGGCTGGTTCCGCTAGAATCCTTTTCATTCTGAATAAGTGTGACGGGGCCTTTCAGGGGCGGATCCAGAGTTATTTTCTGAGTCTTCCAAATTATCTTTGTTGATTCATCCTCCCTTTTTGACCGTCTTCCGACAGAAAAAAATAGATACCCGTCAATGTAAAATTAAAAATCTGACTGTTTTCTGGAAGACCCAGAAGACGCCCTAAATCCGCCCCTGCATTTAGCAAGAGCCCTTGCAGAATTGGAGTGTCTTACAAAGTCCGATGTGCCTATTAGAATGCTCCCCTACGGTGTATAACAGCTAGCTGTAAGCTCCGTCGACCTGTCTGCCTGTTTTTCATGCTTTTCATGCCTTTTTTTTACATTGGGCAGTGCGTTTTTTCTATCTCTCTGGTTCTGTGATCCTTCTAAATTCGGGTAATTGGCCATGTTAAGTACAGCCGTTCAATTTAGTATTAGCCAGGCTAATAAGCAGTCAATCTGTCAATCTGATGCAAAACAGAAAATTATACAGCCCTTAATGTAAACGAGAGCTATGGTCTCCCACTATGAGGTCTTGATTTACTTTCATGGATATGGCTTAGGTATGCATACACAGCCAGGTCACGGGAGCCAACAATCTCAAAGGAGCTGGGGGTCTGCAAATGTGGTCTCCTTTACTCCCCTAATTGATTCAGCTTGAGAAGTGACACACAACCCAAATCCAGAGATCTTGATCCAGAGTGGACCTTTTCCATCCAAATTTGCAATAATGGGCAATAATTCCACTCCCCCTGCTAAGCTGCCCGTCAAAGGTTGGTTCCCTGTAGGATACATGTTTTTTGGTGAAAGGGGTGAGAAATGGGGAAAATGGCATTTCGATTGATTTTTTTTTCAAATAATTTACTCCTCTGATTTACATGGACTTTGAATTTCTAAGGTCTTATTTATTTGCCAGTTTACTTTTTCATTTCAAAAGTTCAACTCTTTCTTTTTTCACCAATCTGCATATCTTTCCCATGAATTCCATTTTGTAAAACAAATGAATGTTTTCAAGCTTTCATGCTCCCAGTAATGATTGTTGAATTGTAGATGTGAACAGACACTCCATCATCAGAACAGCCACAGTAAGTGATGGCTGAGTAAAATACGATAATTGGTATCATTGGTGATAGCTGTGAGAGACGATGACAGTCCTGCTATCTAAATCGACCGCGAAGGCTTGGAACGTTAGGGGCTTTCCATAGCTCAGTGGTTCGAGACATACAGCTATAAGCCCCATGAAACCCTTCTGATTACTACTTTTTTTGTTAACTACGTTAATGTTTTTGATCTGAAAACAGCCTTATCGATTTCATTTTTACTTCATTTGTGTTTTAATGATGACTATTGAATTATATATGGGGACAAACTCTTCAGCAAGAAGGCGGCTCAATAACTGATAACAGATTATAAGATATGGTAATGAGTATCAGCGGTTATAATTCCATAATTGATGGCACTCCCTTCTAAATCGACTGTGATAGCTAAGGGAAGTTAAGTGCTTTCAACTGTTCAGGCTAGGTGCTTAGACCCAAGATACACTGGTGTGTAGTACCAAACACAATTTGTTTGGAGGGTTATCCATTTCCCAGGATATCCACGCATTCTCATTGATGTTATGATCTAAGGATTTAGTTTGCCATCGGGGAGTTTGGATCTGATTAGCATTTAACCAGTCTACTATTGTATTGACTCTACGTAGAATAGAATTATCATGTTGAAACATAACTGGGTGGTCATGTTCACCTAACATATTCTCTACAGAATTCCTTAAGTTCTTTCCAGAACTTACATGTAATGCTCTACGTTCAGGTTCCCGTTGACCAATACTAGCTTGCCTACACCATGGTAGCCAATACGCCCCATGCCATGAATTATGTAGGGCGACCAGAGGCAGAAAATGTCGTATGTACGTAGGGGTGACATTTTTTTTTTATTGGTATGGGGTATATGAGAAACTTTGTAACTGATGTAACTTTGTAACTCCACGACCAATGCATGATTGAAAGCTACAAGTCTATGATTCAAATATAAAACTAAAAATAGAGCTATACCTGAGAGAGCTTTCGATCACGTCCGTGATCATCCGTGATTTAGTGTAGAAATTGAAAAGTTTAATATTTGAATCATATCCTACGACTACACATGAATTCCCATCAAAACACAAGTCTATGTATATATCCCATGAAAATTGTTTAATGCATGAAGTGTTAGGATGCAAACGTTGAAACAACGCAAGCATCAAAAATTAAACTGCGACCATGAACGATTTATTTGAAAAACTATGTGTATGTAATTTAACAATACCCGATTCCCAACCGATTTATAATTGAAAGTCTCGACTCTCTGTTTATATCCCTTGAAAATAGTTTAGTATGTGAAGTGTTTGGATGTGCACATCAAAAATTAAACTCAGAGCACTTAATGTAGCCCAAAAGAAAACAAAACGTCCATCTTCAATCAGCGATACATGTCGATTTATGTCTGTAGGATCTAAATTAAAATTAATATTTAAAGGCGAATCATTTTCGAGTGCAAACTTGTACACTAACGCATGTTCGCTTTCTTGTGATGTCGTCACGCTTCTATTGATTATAAGCCACTGAAAATTAGAAGAGGAGGACGCAGGGGAAATATGTGAAAACCAACCAACGGGCACATTTCTAAGAAATTGATCCTCCGTCGGCCAATCACAGACAAGTTTGACATTGTCTCCTAGGCAACGCGTTGTCAACATTTGTTTGTGCCATAGAATAATTGTGGAATTCTTGTCTGTCGATATTTAGTTTAAAGACCAATGTATAGAGGTGCGGTTGACGCACGTTCTAGTGAAAATGTCACTGAGCAGTTTCACGATTTTCTTGGTTTTGGAAAGTTTTTTGTGTACTTCAGTTGTGAAATCTTCACAAATTGCAGATGATCACGTGTGCCAGGTGTTTGGAAACGAAGTCCTGTGTCAGGTAGGACGGTAGTCAACTAAAAAATATTAAGAAGATAAATGAAGTCCATAATGATAATTATGTCGAATATTTTAGAAATTTCTAAAGGAAAAAGTGTTAGGGTAAGCACTAGATTACTTTAAAGGTCCTGCTGATACAGGTCTGATAGAAATATGCCTCCCATTGACCCCTTAAATTCCACCACATTTAATTGATGAAATTAAGTCATTTAGATGAGATTTGTGTGGAAATTTTATACTTTCCATACACTTTGTACACTATAAATTTTAACTGACTCTTTGCCGTATATCTGGATATCAACATGGGGTTACACGTGAATACCTATAAACAGTGAATGATAAGACCGAGATGCCTTATGAAATACATCACAATTTCTGATGCAATGGTTTTAAATATGAAAGGCAAAATATCATCGGAGATGAATGCTCAAGCCTATAGTTAAGTTGAAAAATTTCAGGTATTTTGTATTTTGGACAAATTAAATAGCAGTAAAAACTGAAGACAAAACCTTAACGCATATCTGGTAATGTCACTTAATTTACAACGTGAACAAATTAACGCACGTCCCAGCTGTGTGTACCGTATAAATATATATTCGAACACTGGCAGACAAGTTCTGGTCAGTGTAACAGTGTCTACTATATAGTAGCTTAGCCAATATATATGTACCATTACGAAAATTTGGACCGTTTCACGTAAAGTAAAATTCAGTAAAATAACATTACCGAAATGAAAAATATATAACTCTACTTCTGTCGCTGTTCTACCTTATTCTATTTTATGATATTTCACTTAAACCCTTGTATAGAGCACCGCTACCTCTATCCGGCTCCCGTGTATCAGAGAGTGTGACCGATACAAAGAGAATTGTCAATCGGCCCGGGTGTACGGTAACGACAGACAGTGCAGGATTCAACTGAAAACCGCGCCCAGTAAGTATGAACGCGCTGACACAATTAACCGTGTGATGAAATTAAGGAACGTCTTATTATTTTTTAATCTATTGATTGTTGATTGATTGATGAAATGAATAATTTGCAGACCTGGACCCCTGCTTAAATGTCCCACAGGTAAATGTGTCATGCGATAAACCAAAATTTCAGTGTTATCACACAATATGTGTCTATTTAGCATTATTCCATGTCGTGTCTGAGATACTATTACTTAATTGTTATATGAAGGCGTAACGCTCATTGTGTGCCTTTAATTTCAAGTTACGTGTAACAGAGTGATGGACAATGTCCAGCAGTGGACGTGGAATAGCTGGTATTCGAACACTGGCGGCCAAGTGCTGGTTAGTTTAACAGTGTCTACTATAGTAGCCTAGCCAATATTTTGTATTTTTGAGACATCAAAAATAAATATATTAATGGTAATTGAAATGGAACAGAATTAGACTAATACAGTAATTTTGGCGGCAAAGTACTTTACAAGATAAAAGCCCAGAAATGTTTTCGAAATGTTTTTAGAAAAATATAGGCATGCATGCAGGCAGTACTTTCGGAATCAGTTCATATGACTTTACGTACATCATGAAATAGAATATCTATTGGTATAGCGCTTTCATGAAATTACACATTGAAAATATGTAAAGTGGAAAATAAACCAAAGAAACTGGTTTATTTATCATATAAGTAAAAACCATGCAACATTCTGAGTTTTAGGTCAGTAGAAACTCGTTATTAGCAGCATGTATCCTCCTTTTTCAGGATATTGTTTTCAGTGTCCCCTGAAACCCAGGGCAATCCTCTGTTAATACCACAGTGCACCTTTAACTTATAAATACTATCCATGCATTGCAGAATGTCAACTACATAAAGAAGAACGCATCCACCGCGCTGCGAGTTCGCTGGTCTGGAAGTATAATGGGTGGTTACAACTCCGATCGGGGGTCTCGCTTTTACTTCACGTTCAATGGGGCACCTTGCACTGAGCCTGCTGGTATCGAGGCCGTAGACTGGACTGGGGCTGATAGAGAGTATTATCTCCATACTGAATGTGAGTAGCATGGCTGACGTCAAACACTCTTTGTAAGACTTTAGGGAAATGATATTTTGGCACAAATATACAGTTTTTTTGGTATGATATGATATGATATGATATGATATGATATGATATGATATATTTATAGAAAGTGCTTATAAATTTAGAGGCATAGCTTCGTGTGTAGAACTTGCGATGAGGCACTGCTCTCTTTTCCTACATTTCTTCTAGCAAAATATTCTTAGTTATTCCCCTTTCTTTGGTTGTGTTTTCATTTCTAGAGTCGACTTTATAGAAACAAAGAAAAAAACAGCTTTTAAGAGGGCTCAGAGTTTTGAGCAATATACTTATACTATGAATTACCAACAGGCTAAAAACTATACCAGTGCACTGTGGTATATGTATCCTGTATCACATATTTCATTTCAGTCGAAGGGATTTGTAACAATATTCCGGCAGGAACCATTCAGATTGGTTTCAACGTGGGAACACTGCCGGGTATATCAAGCCAGCCGTACTTGGGGTGGTCACCCGGTAACTGCAAAATAACAGCCGAGGAAGTCGATCTGGGGGAGAACGAAGGTACACTGTAGTATAGCATGGCATTTAGCATAGGATATCATACCGTGTAGCTCGTACAAAAACGCAGTACATACTTAATCACACGGAAACCATACCTCAAATCTACTCCGATTCAAGGTATGGATGAATTGTATAGTGTATAGCATAGCATTATAGGACTATCATATAGCATGACATTAAATGGCATAAATAGCATAGCATGGTATAATGTACTAAATCATGGTATGAAATGGCACAGTAGGCCTACACCATAACATATTTTATTTTACAAAATAAAAAAACAATTTTCGAGGAAAAGTTGGTAATGTGCTTAAGACCATACTTTTCTTCACACAAATATCGTTTGTTTTAGGTCCCTGTCCCCACCACACTGTCTTTAATGTAAAACAACATACCTTTTCCACGGCGGACACAGCTAGTGGGATATACGGCGCTTCGGTATGTGAAACTTTGGTACATGTATATGTGAACAGAATTATACAATATGTAAAGCCTCTATCTTTGAGCCTTTTTGATCAGGGAAATAGAGATCTTGATTTGCCATTAGCGTATCAAACGTTTTCTTAAAATGTTTGATTCAAAAACCCATTCTCTTCTTACAAATCTTTCGTCTTATAAAGTGTGGGGAATATCACATATATTTAAAAGTAACATTTTTACCTTGTACATGTAGTTAGGTAATGTTTCACTATACAGTACCTATTACATATGCAAACCTTGACTTGCAACACATGCATATACATGTCTATTGAGAAAGAGAGAGAGAGAGAGAGAGATGTATCATTTTTAACATCCAGACATGAATTTATATATTCCCAGGTATTTAGTTACACCAAACTGGCTCCCGATACATCTCTCCGAGTACGTTGGTTTGGGGCCTTAGGTGCAATATCCCAAAGTTCAGCACCCGGATGTCTTCGATTTTATTTTACCTTTAATGGAGAAGAGTGTAAAGCTCCCACTCCGATAGATGGAGCCATTGCATGGCTCACAAATCCCATCATCCGAACGCAGACGACTCATTCAAGTAGGCGACGTTTAATAGTCTTTATCTTGTGTTTATCTTTCCGGTCTATATATTTCATTACGTTAAACATTTTATTTGTATGTAAATCAATAATCATAGGTGCAGGTAGTCATTATGCCGGTATTTTGTTTGATTGAAAAAGATGGACACCTGGACGTAAAAACACTATGTAAGAAAGATTAAAAGAAAGAAAAATTGCAAAATTTTAGTCAGAAACAAGTAATACTAGTGAAAATCCTTCCACCGTAGTAGAACTCATATGATTATCGATCTGTTCATTGTCTTTTAAAGTTGAAGGGATTTGCCAAAATCTAGGCCAAGGAGATTATGCAGTTGCTTTGAATGCTGGACACTGTCTATATGGCAACCTCAGCCAAATGGACCCGGACCCTGGCGTTAATGGTGTCTCCAGGATTGTTGTGGAGGAAGTTAGGCTCGGGAAGCCACAGTTTGCAGGTACCTTTTTTTGAATACACATGTATTTGGGTAGTTTTTTTGGTGATTCCAATACTTTTCCCTAAAACACCATGATACATGTACTGTTGGATATCAAAAACTGTAAATTAATGGACGTGTAAAGGCACGTTTTTATTCTATCTTTAGATCAACCTCAGGTTGCTCAACAGGTGTTCAATCTTCGTCACTGGAACTGGTACAACCTAGACTTCACGGGGCTGTCAGAAATCGAGGTACGTCATTTCATCATTTTTAATCAAATTTCTCTCACTTACTCCTTCTCTCTCTCCCTCTCTCTCTCTCTTAGGGATGATAATACAGTCTTTGTTCATGCATTTCCATTCAAATTTACATAGGATTAAAACACTCAGTCAAATACGTCAAATGCGCATGCAATGTCGGGGCAATAGAACGTATTTATATCAACTTCAGAGCATGATCTACCCCAAGATGTCCTTCGACAGTGGCCTGAGGGTCAGTATGACAGCCACAGTGATGACCAGTCAGTACGTATAGTATGACTCTCTTAGGGACCGTTAACAATGAATTATATCGACCTAGGTAATGCGCACTTACTCTTCTTGTTTGAAACTTTAAAATCACCATTGGTCTGTATTCTACACGACGGTTATCTCCCAAAGTCAGTTATAAGAAACAAGCATGATCTACCCCAAGATGTCCTCCACCAGTGGCCTGAGGGTCAGTATGACGGCTACAGTGATGACCAGTCAGTACGTATAGTATGACCTTTTTAGGGACCGCTCACAATGAGTAATATCGACCTAGGTAATGCGCACGTACTCTTCTTGTTTGAAACTTTAAAATCACCATTGGTCTGTATTCTACACGACGCAAGGAGGTGGCATACCTGTGTATGTGCGTTGACTGTTGATCTGACTGCATTCAGCGAGAGTCCCCGTGGAGTTTGTGTGCACTAAAACTCATTGTGAACTGTCGCTTAGACTGGCTGAAAATGCATTCCTTGCACACCATTTTGTCAAATAATTTTGCGTTCTTCAATTTAGGACAAATCCGACGTGCACAAGTGTAGTCACCAATCATTGAGTGGTCCATTAGTATTAATATTTCCTTTTACACAAAACAGGCGCGGTTTTTCTATTTGAATGAAGTACTATTGATCTAACTTGGGTACGAGTACATCTCAGATATACTAAATACTATACAGTGGTCCCTGGTGTGTCTGCTTTGCATTGACTACATAATTCGATTTTTTCTTTAATGCATGCATTTATCACAAAAACGTAACAAAATATCACAGTTGGAAACGCCGTTCCTTTTAGTCCCTGCTCTGCAGTCAAAAACTAAGTGATATTCCTATTTTTTCTAGAGCCAGAGCTGTCTGCACGAAGTGGGAGTTCCGGTTTGACCGACAGCTGTGCCCAGTGTCGACACACGTGGTGCACGGCGTTCGCAACACCAATTCTTACCAAACAACAACGCGGCATCTGTTCCCCATAACAGGTATGACGTAACCTCAGTAGGGGTTAAACTCGATCGTTTCCTGTCATTATTGTCATAGTTATTATTATCTATTCTATAATTGGTGGTTTAAAGGTTAGTGGTGATCAAATTGATTTCGATAACATTTGGAATCTTTTTCAATGAAGTTGTCTTACTTTTGGCATTATGCCAGCATACACTTAACTGCCATCTATTGTCATTTTGAATGTACACACGACGTAATTCTTATTATTCCAGTGAGCGGTATTTGTACGGGTCTTCCCGCAGGGAACCTGGTACTCAGCATACATACCTCTTCATGCGGGGGGTCTCCGGTGGATGCAGTCACTGGCTGGCAGACAAGTTTCTTCGTCTCTGCAGAGGAGGTCGTCCTGCCTTGAGGGGCTTCAAATAATGCGAATACTAGCATTGTCGTAGGGGCCATTCAGAATAGAAAATGCCAACTGATCCGCCGACTAAATATCGCCGACGCCACTTCAAAAGCGATGCCGCTAATTCCATGATGTTCTCCCCTCCCCCACAGGCACCGTTGCTGCAGGGGCCTAGCAATTAAACCTCCGAGCCAATATTTAATCCGTCTAATGGCGCGTTTGGAGATGGGAGACCATCGGGAATCAGCGGCATAGATTTTGAAGTGGGTTGGCCATATTTAGTCGGCGGATCAGTTAGTACTCGGATCATCTGTTCATCTATTCTAGTAGTCATCTATTCTGAATGGCCTCTATGAGGTGATGCTGCCACATCAAAGCTACACCAGGCTAAATTTGATGCTACCTATGCTTACTTAAAGATAAAAATTTCATGAAGGTTATCTTAAGGTAGGAAAAAGTGATGAGTTTATAAAGACAATCATCAGACGATGACAAAAAATTGATAGTTTTATGAAGATTATCGAAAGATGCCCAAACAAATATTTGACACACTTACGAAAAGCAGATGACTTTATAAAGTTTATCAAGACATACGGAAATATGAAAATATCAAAATTTCGTGAAAATTATAGTAAGATACGAAAATGTGACAAGTTTTTAAAGATTAGCATGGAGTGCTAGTGCTTACAAACATTTTGATTCATGTTCCAAACTTGTAAACAACGTTATGCATAAAATGTCCTTTATTGACGAATAAGATCCGTAGACAGCATGTTTTGTCACAATTTTTCGTTGATACTGTTGTTGCCTTTCTTTCTTTTGTACAAATATCTTATGCCATTTGGAGTACCAAATTGGAGTGGCCGGTATGTAAACTGCCCCTCCGTTGAAATTGCTAATCTATATACTGTGCATACTCCACCTCATGATTGAACAGTGTTCATATAACCGCGACCTGTGACCATATGGTCACGTGACTTAGTGCACTTACACAACTAAATTGGCATATAATTTGTTTTTTTTTTCTGTTTTTGTGTTAGATGGTTCTTATAGCTGTATGTCACCATTGTTTTTGGCGAATTATATAGAAATGAAGACAACTCTATACTTGAGGCTATAGTATGCCTTTTCCTGCTAGATGACTAGATGTTGCCTTCTTTTGTTTACTGAAGAGCTTGCATCACAGCCTGTGTGGAAACTCGCAATATCAAAATTATTTGTATTGTTTTAGATTACTGGTGCAGTGGTTGATTGATTTACTATTTTAATCAATAGTGGAAAATGTCATCATTTGTTTAATCTATTTTTTATCATTCTCTTATAGGGTATGTGAAATAAAGATTAAGGTTGCAATAATAATAATAATAACGCCATTATTATTATTATTATTATTATTATTATTATTATTATTATTATTATTAAAGTAACTACTTGAAATAGGCTGATTGGCTGAATATTAATATCGTTACTGGAAATGTCATTTTGTTTTATGTACTTTTATCATTCTCTTATAGTGTATGTGATATCAAGATTAAGGTTGCAATAATAATAATAATAATAATAATAACATTGCTATTATTATTATTGTTATAATTATTAATATTATTATACTACTGAAAACAGTTGATTGACATATTTTAATCGTTAGTGGAAATGTCAATGTCAATTTGTTTTATCTTTTATTAATCTCTTATACTATTATTATTATTATTATTATTATTATTATTATTATTATTATTATTATTAAACAAGGTTCACAGAGATTGCCTAATAACGAAATATGGAATACATGTTGATGATTGACAAATTAGAACGAAATATTCTTATGATCAAGTAAAAGATGGTGTAAAGAAAATAAGTAAACAAGAAATAGAGGATGGTTCCCATCATGTGTGTATGAACAGAAGTATGTGAATAAATGTTTGAATTATGTTCCAAATCGTTGTCGTCGTCACTATGAAACGGTATACAATTTACCAGTTTATGCTTTAAACTTGATTTTTTTATAGAGATATATCAGTGTTAAATGGCCAATATAGTTATGTGTATAAATGGATTGGCAGAAAGCAACATGAGATTGTGACTAATAGGAATAATTTTCTTTAAGACAAGCCGGTATGATGGTGAGGTAAAATTGCTGATTTCTTCGAAAATTTTCGAAACTCTTGTGTTCTTCCTAGCCTGTGTAGATGTCGTTAAATCATTTTTTTTCAAGTTTATCTTTAACGCCGGAGGACTACATGTGTCATACTTGGTGTCTAGTTTTAATGGTTTATCATCTTTACTTCTGTTAACCCCCAATGAGGAAAAAAAAAAAAAAAACGAGGAAAACGAGTCCGAAAATCACCCTTCTGCACATGTACTGATTTAAGAAGATGTCATCGCTGATACATGTTCCTTCATTTATCTCGGTTTATGCACGCCCAAACACATGTACCGGCACATGTACCGTGAATTAAACAGGCAAGCACCATGCAAACATAATGTTTGGACGAACTTTGATAAAACTTTGTTGGTGGATTAGTATGGAAACATGCCTTGTATACTGATACCATGTACTTTTTTCAACAGAGGTAAAACAATATTTTAGTAACTGGTTCCTGCCTTCGTCATATTTGGCAATATTTTGGTATTATGTTTGTAGATGGCAGCATTTAATTTTATCTTTAATTGACGTAGAACGGATATTCGTCTAAAAGTTAAGACAAATTTCCGAACTTAAGTTTCTTTGCGCAATCGGTCCTGTGATTTGTTTGTCCAATATTTGTCAGTTATAAGATAACATCAGAATTGACTAGCCTTCCGGTCTGTAAACACAGTCGGACGTGATAATATTTGTGAAAGGAACGGGTAGTGTATCTATCGTTAGTATTTGATAAGCGCTTGTTGTTGTTATTGGAAAAAAGATAAGCATCAGTCTTTACTCTCTCTGTTTACATAACAAAACGTCTCGTATTCAAGGATTGAATTGATAAAGAAGGCAGCACAGCTGCCATATTTTCTATTCGCAACAGTGTCAATTCCATGTCTTTATATATTGCGATGTAAGCGACAATCAAGCGTCATGATTGTTGGGACTAAAGGAAAATACAATGCAACGTGGAAAATTTCCACCTGTGTAAATTAAATAGATACACCGTTAGATCTATTATTTACTAGGCAATCACGTAAGAAAATATTTTGAATCTTTCCCTGGTAATGCATTATTTCTAGACATGGGCTACAGAGAAGGCCATGTATTTTGGCACGCTGTCAAACATTGATAAAAATCAAGGTTTTCGACACGCCAGGTTTTAGATTTATCGCACATAGCGTAAGAGCGTATAATACAAAGGAGTACCTTTTGAACAAGTCACCATTGTTTCACTTGTACAGAATGAAACCGATAAAAACTCTCCAACTGATGCTGTTAGGAATGTTGTTATTTTTTCATGTCTGTAAGTACACATATTATACATTTGAAAGCAATGTAGGGGATTTTTTATGTCAAAATACAGCGATCTTTGTCATTTTGTATAACAATATTGATTAAAGAAATATACTTTGGAAATGTCCCAAACTTATTTTTTGTGTCTAGATATCATGAAACAGATTTGGCTTGAAAATCTAGCAGAAAACATTGGATGAGTCCTCATCACCTATTTTAGATTATGCCAGAGGTGTAGCATGCAACAACACATTGGCGGCCTTTTGTCTCCAAGGAAGCACGTACGTCTACCACGCAGGTACTACGCCGAGAACAGTGGCTGAGAGTAAGACATATTGTTCGTCACTTCCCCCTGCTGGTACTTGGTATCTGAGCAGAATAGAGTCTACATCGGAACGATCCAGGCTTTACAGTTATTTAATAAGGTAAGGTAATCAAAGAAGGGAGGTTTACAGTGTTGGTCACCTCACTTGATTCACCATTTGCAATCAAAAATAAGGAATTCTGACCCAAGAGCAGGTATATATTTGTACGGTATTAATATATTCCGAAACTCACTCAATACTCGATACAGGTAGTTGTAATTGTGATTTGGATGTATCCAACGTAAACGATTACATTGAGAAGGAAAGCAGTAATGCACAAAACAGGGTGAAAGTTTTCATACCGGAAGTACGTTGCAACCCCAATTAGATGTCATGTTATTGTTAGAACCACGAGTTTGATATCCCTCTTTGACCTTGACATTGATCCATTTTGCGAATGACAAGTAGCAAGGCCTTAAAGGGATAATAACTCTTCGTTTTGGCCAAAAAAAATTAATTTTCCTGGAGTAAACAACAATTTTCCCATACTGAGCAATGGTAAATGAATCCATTTTTACATTCAAAGTTAGTCACTGGTTTTTTTCTAAAAAGTTTGTTTTTTTTGTTAAAATCTCTTAAGAGATTAGAACAGATTATAGCCATCAATGGAGGTCACGTGGTCTGAAGACAAGCTCAGACAGTCCCAAAAAAAAAAAAAAAAAAAAAAATACTGCTAAATCAGTAAAGGAATGCCATCAGTACACTGCTGGAAACGTACATTTACCACAGAAACACGTATCAAACTATCACTATGTCTTTATCCATGCTCTCAAAATATTTAAGCACTGTCAATACTTCGTAGAAAGGTAAAAAAGTCATGAATAGATATGCTGCATATTACCAAATCTTTTTAAGGTTATTTTATGCATTTTGTTGGTATACCAATCAATAAAACAAATATTAAACAAACAGTGTATCTTTATTTGTGCTCTCACAATATTAAAGCATTATGCACACTTCACACAAATGTTAAAAAATCATGCAAAGATATGCTTTTTAATATATTTAATATATTAAAATACTACCGAATCTATTAAAGGTCATTTCGGTCGATGCCGTTTTGTCTACTTTGACTCGCACGAAGCAGCCAAACAGTCGGGTGGCCTGTCCGACCTTCTGCCCACCAAATACCTCGACGCTCTTGTCGACCCTGTTTTCGCTACAAAAAACCTGTTATGTGCTGCTTTGGACAGAATGTCACTGAAATTTTCCGGGCGATAATCGCCGGCCGCCGCCAGCCTTTCGTATAATTAAAGAAAGGTGATATCTCCATGCCCAATATCAATGGCATATCAATCCAAACGACGGCCTCCGTCCTCTTTATGACTTTAATTGTCGTGTGATTTGACGGTAATCCTAGAGATGAATTTGACAGCAAAGCCGCTTTCCACGTGGCGATAATACACATGCGCAATAAGGACGTTTGCGACAATTAACTTCGTTGGGGTGAGTTTTTTTTTCGGAGAACAGGCGAAAATCGGTGCACGCGCAGGATGTCATCCATAAAAATAAAAAGTGTGGCCTAATTCACTTTACTTATATCTCTATGATCGAAATTATTATTGTATATAAACGGCGCGGATGAGAGAAAGATATTTCACCACAAGATCTTCCACAAAGGAAATAATGTATCATTACATTCGTAATATTGCGAAATTGAGTGACATCTAAAGATACGAAAGCACAATCAGGAGAAATGTTAGTGATTTCGGATATGGCGATGTCTACTTTGGTGTCTTTAAATTCTGTTTTACAAGTCCGAATTGTTAATCATAATGATGTAGGGAGGATCATTGACTGTTCCAATGATCAATCCGTTCTTCTTTCACTTAGTGTGTGATGACTATGTAAACTGAAAATATTTCAGGTAGGACGTGGACACTCGTATAAAAACTCATACAACCTGCCGGTATATATATATATATATATATATATATATATATATATATATATATATATATATATATATATATATATCCTTTTACAGCGAAGGGGTATACGACAGATTCTGGATATCAGCGACGGACATAAACGGCAATGGAGACTGGGAGTGGACAGAGCCGGTGACAGAGCCTGTACAGTACTCTGGCTGGAAGTCCGGACAACCAGGTTCTGGCAGCACCCTGTGTGCAAGACTCGACTGTAGGTCGGGCGGTTATTGTTTGTGGGAGTCCAAAAGTTGTGACGATTCAAACACAAGACCTCTTTGCAGAGTTCCAGGTAAAATTCCGATTTCGTCGATATTCCTTTCTCCATTCGACGCCATTACGTGATGTATTTTTTTCATCGTTTCCGTCTTCTTCTTCTTCATCGCTTTCTATGGTCCGTGATAAGTATTCAGTTTTACGCCGTCTTTCGAAGTGGCTCCCGTGCGCTCAATTGATTCACTGCGGTAAAATCCCGCTTTCGTCGATCCTTTTTTTTCATTCTAAGACATTACGTGACATTTTTTCATCCTTTATGTCTTCTTCTTCTTCATCGCTTTCTATCGTACGTGATAAATATTTAGTTTTAAGCTGACTTTCGAAATGGCTGTCCAGGGCTCTGAATCTCGAAAGGTTCGCTATGTTGCGCGAGTGTGCAAGTGTCTCGATTCCATAACCGATTCTATTTCGAGATACGGGGCTTTGGAATCGAGACACTTGCGCACGTGCGCAACATAGCGAACCTTTCGAGATACGGAGCCCAGGCGTTCAATTGATTCACTGCGTGTGCTCCTTTCCCTGCTCATACGAATTGACAGAGTAAATCAGTGAGGCCATATCTAGTCGTTCTGCTGTCCAGAGACAACTGGACCACAGTCACATCCACCCGTCTAACATCCGGACAAACAAACATGGAAACAAACCTTCTAAATTATACATATTTCAGAAACATTGCGTCATGGGGAATTCTATAGTAGATAGGACTATCACGATTCCCCTTTTTATGAGTGTCCTCAAGAATTCAAACGCTTATAGCGAATGCAAAACCAGCTTATGAAGGAACTGGAGACATATCCCTTAGCAAAAGATCAGTCCTGCTGCAAATTCGAACAAATTTGCAGCACATTTGCTGTACCATTGCTGCAAAATGCAATTCCTTCTTGTAAATTTGCAGCGAATTTACGGCAATATGGCTGCAAATGTGCAGCAGTAAATTATTTTTTGCAGTTCCTGCAAACTCGTTGCTTTTCATTTTGCAAAGGGTGCATATTTTTGGAAATTTTACAGCCTGGATTAAATGACACTTGCATGTTTTTTTTTTCAATTTGACGTACTTTTATTAACTATGGAAGGAATGACTTTAAATGTTATAGGCCCTGCTTGCCTCGCTTTTATTGTCTTTTAATATTCCCCTACGGTACATATCACTTCAAGCTTTGCTAGCTTTCCTTCTATAAATGTCACTTCTGCAGCATGACGTCATCACGTGTCGTAATAATTTTCATTTCAGGCCCTACCTGCCCCACTACTATTAACGTCACTTCCGCAGGGGAGAACCTGACGTCACCGGGATATCCGTCGTTTTACGATCCTGTTAATCTTTTATGTACGTTGTACCGCATTCTGCCGGAAAACGACGAAGCATTGCTGTTGGTATTCAATGTTTTCTCCGTAGACCAGTATTACTCGTGTGAGGGTTATGCTTGCTGTAGAGACTACGTTAAGGTAATGTTAACTACAATTTCTCTAATGTTGATAAGATTAAACGCACCAAGTTTTGTATTTTCTTCCTGGTGCCTTAATGCACCTCTGGCAATAACCGCTTTAATAAAATAACATCGATAAGTTAGTTAACAACCACAGGTTCTTTTAAACAAGGTCGTTGGGAGAATTTTTTTGTGCTATATGATGATAAACTGGCATAACAGCTGGCTGAAGTTTGGGGTTAAACTTGAATTTTAAAGGGAGGAAATGTGAAGTCCTCTATATACGTGGGGGAATTTTCTGCACGAAAAAAACATTCCGGACGTCAATTGTAAACTTTTCCCACATACCAAACAAATGTCCCATACATTTTCCCGTGTTTTGAAAAAAAAAAAAAAAAACGGTAAGAAGAAAATCTGATTTCCTTAAAATAAGGGTCGGTTGGGCTCTTTGACCAAGTTGATATTTTTAATGGTCGTGCCCTGAAGTTTTCTTTACTAAAATTGCAGTCCATCGTACAATACAATGCACTGGTTGGAGTAATCATCTTGATCAAACAGTTAAAATGTCTAATAAATATACTGTACCTTAATGTAAACATCAATAAAAGCAGCGATTGTGAATATAATAAGTGGCATCTGTGCAGCTTAAAAAGGCAGGGAGAGCTGTAGAATATTGTACATGTATATTAAATAAGTTAACGGTCTACAAAATCATTTGTAACACAGTTAAAAGTGAATTTATAGAATAATAAAAATTAACCCATGACCACGTCGTTTCTTTTCGTTAAGGCATGGAGTACTGTTGTGGGCAACATCGTTTATACCTGTTCTACGGGGTTTTTGAACCGCCAGATACTCACAAATACAGAGCTGCTGTTAGATCTAAATCGGCTTGGCACGGTCGAATCTCAAGGATTTCATGCAACTCTAAAGCCGTACGATAGAAATGGTAAGTGCTGACAACGGTTGTGTGAGGCGTACAGTATTTTGTTCATATTCTGTCAACCGATGCTGTTAAAATTACACAAACAGGAGTAAGTGCATGTATATATAAGGTTTTGATCTTTTTTATTGTTAATGCCAAGTTGCTTATCGCCAAATCTTTTTAACATTATGTAAGTCTCATAAACGTTTTTCATTGAATGCGTCTTAATAATAATAATAATAATAATAATAATAATAATAATAATAATAGTTATACTAACAATTACTATCGTTATTGTCATTATCATCATCATCATCATCATCATTATTATTAAACCATGGGTCGGCGGGGTATATTTGGTATATTTCACTTATCTTACGCTGGATACTAAGGACAAAAGCCCAATGTTTGCCCAACTAGTACATGCTAGACGAGGGTGTGCGAGATACACCCACTCAGGGTCCCTTGATTTTAACACCTAACGAGTCTATGTGATTTACATCTGTCTTTAGCACACTATGTCGGACATCAATTAGCACCCTTTCGATTGCCCACATATACACAAAGAGAATAAACAGAAAGAGGAATTATGTCAGAAAACAAGGGTTTCTAAAGCTGCTAGTACTAAGGTCATTCTCACAAAGGTGAAATATTTTTATTTGAATAATTTGGTGCGTTGATTTTATCGTTTTCATTTTGTAGATTGCGGGGGCCACTTTATAGCCGGGAATGGGAATATCACCTCCCCGTCCTACCCCAGCAATTACCCAGATAGAAGCATCTGTGTTTACGAAATTCGAGCAGCAGACACAAGTCGAGACGTTTTGTTACATTTTGTAGACTTCCAATTGGAGGCCCACTCCAACTGCGTTTGGGATCGCATTAAGGTGAAAGTATTCGGTTAAGATCGTAACAAAAATTGAAGGAAACGACCGAATTACTCAAAAATAAATAAAATGAACAATTATTTGATTAACAGAAAAATATAGATACAAAAAGTCGGACTGACATCGATGCTGTGTATAGATCGCTGCCGAGGTTCGTAGTGTATACGTATGCAAATTCTCTGTTAACCGCATAGACAGACCAATACCAGTACATATATCCAGTGCACTTACCCATATAAATATTCATGAAAATGCCCCGTTTTCGTTAGAAGTGATTTGACGTCACTTTCTATTTCAAGCAGGTCCGACACGAGTTGTCTAATGGCATTACCGGTGTGATGACTGTATGTGGGTCCACATTACCTGCCGATGTCATTGCAAAGACAATTTCAGTTCTTTTCTACGCAGACTATTCGGTAAATCTACGAGGGTTTCGTGCTGCATATTCTGTTTGTAAGTCCAATAACACCACTTGTTCAATTGTCTTGTTTTACACGCAAAGACACACACAAGTCACTTACAAAAATGAAAATAGCAATAATAGAACAAGCAGGAATGACGTAACAGAAACAGCAAATTGGAATCTAAGAGCTCAAGCAAGCACACAGAAACCAACTTCGATAACAACTATCGAGCCAATTGAGGCGATAACGTCGACATATATTTAAGAAACATTGCTTCAGGTACCAAGCTAACTCAACAACATTTTCTTTCGATCTGTCTGGTGAAAAATATATTGCCTTGCGTTAATTTCAGACCAACCACCTACAATTGCACCCGTAGCGCTCCTGGATGGGGATGTAGAAATAATCGATCGGAATCTAAGAGCTCAAGCAACCACACAAAAATCAACTTCGATGACAACTATCCAGCCAACTGATGTCATGATGTCAACATATATTGCCTCTAAAACCAATGTAGAATCCAGACATATCTCTTTAGGATCGACAGTGAATTTTAAAGAGGAAACATCGACATTTATAGATACTTCTACAGGAACCGATGTGGAGCCAATTGCAACAATCATTATCACAGATGTCAGATCAACTTTCACATATAGTTCGATGGAAGTTAACCCAGAACTAATATTTATGTTCACGGAAATCAGCTCGACTTCTACAGACATTTCGACTGAAACCAACTCAGAGACAACATTTATGGTTAGAGAGACCAGCTCGACTTTCACGGATACAAGCTCGGAACCAACTGAAACGAGTTCTACAGAAGTTTTGACAGAAACCAGCTCGGTATCAACATCAGTGCCCATTAAAACCAGCTCAGATTCCACAGACATTTCAACAGAAACAATATTAGAACCAACCAAAACTAGTTCTCCCGGAAATTCGACGGAAGTCATCTCGGAAGCAACACTTATGCCAATAGGAACCAGCTCAAGTTTGACAGATACCTTAGCAAACACAATCTCGGACACAATGGCATTTCTAGAAAGGAGTTTGAGTTCTACAGAAATTTCGACAGTGCCAAGCAGGGAACATACGGTAATGTGCACAGAATCTGTTTCCAGTTCCACGTATACTTCGACAGAAAAGAGTGTGACGTCCCCCACCATTTCTATAGATGAGTCCTTACACGTTATGGCCAGTTTAACAGAGATGACTCTTTCATATATGCCCAGTGCAACTAAAATTTCCACAGAATCCAACTTAGAAACCTCAACAGCCAATACTTTATCCGTGGTCGTATCAAGTCGAGTGCCTGCGGAAACAGGCGAGTTAGATTCACCAACAGATGGTCCAGGATTATTTTCGTCACAATCAGCCATAACATCGCCAACACAATCAGCCATAGCATCGCCGACACAATCAGCCATAACATCGCCAACACAATCAGCCACAGCATCGCCAACACAATCAGCCATAACGTCGCCAACACAATCAGCCATAGCATCGCCAACACAGTTAGCCATAACATCGCTAACGCAATCAGCCATAACATCGCCAACACAATCAGCCATAGCATCGCCAACCAACTCCAGTTCCACGTTGACGACCAATGCCTTTGACCCCAACGTCACCATGACAACAAGCCAAGCCCAGCCGCAATGCCCTCCATTGCCTCCCATACCCAACGCAAATGTTATCTACAGCGTGGGTGTGGGGTTTCCGCTTGAAAATGGAACAGTCGCCGTAGTTGATTGTCCTGAAGGATACAGACTGAACACAAGACAGGACAATGTCACCTTGGTGTGCCTGGACAGTTTGGCGTGGAACCTGACCGCTAACATCATCTGCGAGAGTGAGTAAACAGGCTCCTGATTTTGTAGACTGTGTATTTTATCATTATAAAACATTTGATGTAAACGAATTCTTAGTAAGTGAATGTAACATCTTTAACCGAAAAACAAAGATAATTGCGCTTGTATTAAATAGTAGTATAGATGCATTTAAATTATATAATCATCACTTTCTGCAGTTGGATTACGCCGTCATTGTGCAGACAAACATTAGATTGAGTAATGAAATGTTAAGTTTAATCAAAGAATGAAGATACTGTATGTTAAATGTGGTATAATTATTAATTTCCAAATACTACTACCTGAACTATAAAGTCATCCTCAATTCCCTACAGTTGTCAAATGCAGCCCTCCGGAAAATGTTTTGGGGGTGACTATCAACATCACATCAACGGAATATATGGCTCAACTTACGTATGCATGCGAAAATGGCTCAGTTTTTATAGATGGCAGTACAACAAGACAAGCCAGATGCCATGCTTCTGGAAAATGGCTTCCAAGTTTTGCACAATGTGTCTGTAAGTTACAGATATTAAAATGTTTATAAGAAAATGGAGTTAACGTGTCGAAACTGATCCTGATTTATATTAACCATCATATAAAATAGAACGAGATAAAAGAACTATTATGCAACATAAAATTGAGTGCATGTTCAAAATGAATAAGAAAAAGCGTATTTTGAATTTTGTTGATTGCACATTACATACCTACATCATATGGTTGGTTAAAACATTCTTTTTTGTGTTTTTCAGCTCATCGGCTTGAGATGCCAAAATCTGCCCGTCAAAGAAGAGAACCGCCAGTGGAAGCTACGGGTGCCGCAGTGATTGGGACATTTGCTCTGGGAGTATGCTTGGCTATTGTTGGGACTATAGTCTTTCTTGATATTGCCACATTGAAGCACCATCTATCGAGGATGAAAAAAAATTTGGGTTATCACAAAGAGAAGCGCAATTTGAAGGCAAGAAAATACGTAATTAAGTGTGACCACGATTAAAAGTGAAAACCTTTGGACGGCAATTGAAAGCAGCATTGTAAAATATGATACTTTGATATTTTATCTACACCCGTCCTTGTTCAAACCAAGAATAACAGTAATCCGTTATTTAATATAAATTGCAAGATTTTCAGTTAAAAGAATACAAGGCGTGCTGAAGCAGAGATGGGAAAAGAACATTGAATATAGCCCTCATTGTCACCTTATCGTTACTGTAACTTATGTGGTAACTTTGAAGGGCAGATATGCAGGATCAACAACATGGTCACATCTTCAACGTCTGAGAAACTCATTTTTTTGCGCGGGTAGTCGTTACTTTTATGAGAAAGTCGAGCAAGCTAAAACAGGTTACTTATAACGTACAACATACAGTGCGAGATTATTTTTGATGATAAGGGGCTGCCGATGTTTCTGCATAGATTAGATTACCTATGGGAAGTGTTTCATATAACACTGTGTTTCTTGCAATCTTATCTCATAATCCTTTCGAATGTATTCTTAGGTGTGCAATCACAGTGTGGGCTGGGGGGGGGGGGGGGATGAGAGATTCCACGGTATTCGTTTTGCGCTTTATTGATTCGTAATAAAGTTGCATTTAAGAAAAACTACATTATAACACACACGTAACTGTACATATAGTTCAAATGTGCCAGGAATGTTGGTTTGTACAAGCCTTAGCTTGTGACTTAAAGTCTTAACATAAAAAAGTCCACTTGGACATAGACATGAAGTAAAATTTTAATAAAGAAAGTAATTATTATTTATTTCCTTCTTTTAGTATATCTTGATGACAACGGTCTACATTCTCATCCTTAAGGTATACTTCAGGCATTTCAAATTATCAAAAAGTGACATTTTCTCTGGCTGACTAGCCTATCCTTCTGGCCTGTAAGTATACTAATAGTCAAAAGTTATAATATCTATTTGAAAAACAGGCACTTTGATCTTCCCCAATTCTTACCTTTAAAACCAGAAACACCCCCGAAAAAAGATACTGGTGTCGATATTTAATTCTGGACTGGTTATTAAATCTAAATAAAGCTTCGAATCCACGGCCAGGGTCGGGTCGAACAATGATTGCTGAGGAGAAGAATTTGACCCCTGCCCCGCCCCTGAAGTCAATTCATTTTGGAGGGTAAATCCAATATGGAGTAGCTTTAAGCTATAGGACTGCTACCAGTAGTTATGCACGCCCGAACTCATGTACCGGTACATGTACCTTAAATTATACATGCAAGCACCATGCTAACATACCGTCTGCCCAAACGTCAATGTTTGTTCAAATTTTGGTGGTGGATTAGTATGGTAACATGTCTTGTACATTCATATGATGTAACTTTTTCACGAGAAGTAAACAATATTTATGTTACTAGTTCTTGGTTTCGTTAAATTTGGAAATATTTTGGTATAATGGTTGTAGATGGCTGTAATAAGACTTTTCTTTGACTGGGTTCCCATACCTAGATCGATCGAACGGGATCCATCCAAATCCAAGGGTTTTCTCGCTAAATTGATTTCAGCTTAAGCGGCTTAGATGCCTGGCACGCCTACTCAAGCTGATAAACGATAACTAATTACTCCCTGGCAGTTTCAACATGCGTGACAGACATCTAAGCCAAGAAAGTTGATTGCAATTTACCAATAATCCCCTTGGTGATAGATCGATCCACAGTTAGTACGATTGGGTCTGGGAATTGTCCCTTTAACTGACGTAGACCGGATAATTATCTAAATGTTAGAACAAGTTACCGAACTACGTTTGTTTTTGCAACCGGGCCTGTGATTTGATTGCCCAATATTTGCCAGCTATGTTTGTCCAAAATCTGTCCTTAAACTGACGTAGACCGGACATTCGTCTAAAAGTTTAAACAAATTTCCGAACTAACGTTTGTTTGTACAACCGGTCCTGGGATTTGTTTCTCCAATATTTGTCAGTTATTAGACGACATCAGTATTGACTCGCCTTCCGGTCTGTAAACATAGTCAGGAGAGATAATATTTGTTTAAGGAACAGGTATTTTATCAATCATTAATATTTGAGAAGCGCTTGTTGTTTTATTTGAAAAAAGACAAGCATCTGTCTTTACTTTGTTTACATAACAAAGCATCTCGTATTCAGGGACTGAACTGGTACAGAAAGCAGCACAGCCGTAGTGCTTTGTATTAGCAACAGTGTTAATTCCATGTCTTAACATATTGCGATGAAAGCGACAATCAAGCGTTATGGTTGTTGGGGCAATATAGGAAAAGACAGTATAACTTGTGAAATATTCACCTGTTCAAATAATATAGAAACATATTTTATTACATAGACAATAGCTTATGAAAATATTTTGAAGCTTTCACTGGTAATGCATTATTTCTAGACACGGCCCACGGAGCAAGCCATACATTTTGACACACGGTTAAACATTGATAAAAATCAAGGTTTTCGACACGATTTATCGCACACAGCGTAACATCGTATAATACGAAGGAGTACCCTTTGAACAAGTTTCCGATATTTCGCTTGTACAGAATGAAACCGATTAAAACTATCCAACTGATGCTGTTAGGACTGTTGTTATTCTTTCATGTCTGTAAGTACACATATTATATCTTTGTAGGCAATGTGGGAGATTTTTTATGTCAAAATATAGCGACCTTTGCGGTTCTTGTCCTTCTAGTTCATTAGTGTTCAGGAAATCAATGTTGTTTAATTGGCTCCCAAATCAACACAACAGCAACGTGTTTAACATGCACAGGCGTGGATGCACCGATTGTTGACAAAATGTTTATCTACAAAAGTGTAGGATTCCTTAATTTTTCTTTTGCTTTGGTCTATTAGTTTATCAAGGATATTTCTAATATCGTTTTTTTCAATTTGTTTATCAAACCATTCTTTCTCGTCTGTCATTTTGTATAACTTTTTGTGTCTACATATCATGTAACAAATATGGCTAGAAAATCTAATAGAGAACATTGAATGAGTCCTCATCACCTATTTTAGATTATGCCACAGGTGTAGCATGCAACAACACATTGGCGGCCTTTTGTCTCCAAGGAAGCACCTTCGTCTACCACGCAGGTACTAGGTCAAAAACAGAGGCGGCGAGTAAGACATATTGTTCGTCACTTCGCCCTGCTGGCACTTGGTATCTGAGCAGAATAGAGTCGTCCACGGAGCGATTAAATCTTTACGATTATTTAATAAGGTAAGCACCGCAGAATCAAAGAAGAAAAGTTTCAGCGTTTGCTCGCTTTACTGGATTCACCTTTTGCACTCAAAAATAAAAGAATTCTGACCCAATAGCAGGTATCTGTATTGTTCCGAAACTCGCCCAATATCCAGCTATACTGGTACAGTAGGTAGTTCTTATAGTGATTCGCAATGCACCCTTGTCCAAAATTTTCAAAATTAAATGCTAAATATCTACCAAACCGAAGGAATTATGGGAAAAATTTCTACAGATGGCTGAACGAAAGTCATATGTGGAGATTTCAAATATGCCCTTGAGTTTGACCTTTGACCTTTATATCAAGGTGAACTGGGCCAAAATTTTCTAAAAATAGGATTTTTTTTACGAAAAAAATTATTTACGCCGATTTTCAGAAACTACGCAGACCTCACCTATAATATTTTCAAATACGTAAGTTTGTGGTCAATCGGTGCATTTTCACGGGGACAGCAGCCAATACTTTAAACCCTGTCTAATTCTGGAACCGATAATGCTAGAGACCTTGTTCTTTGCATTTTGTAGAGCATGCCAAGCCCAACATTGGAAGTGGTGTCCGCTTTTTTTTGTTTTCCATATAGTACATTGTGGTTGTGAAAACAAAATGTGCAATACGGTAATATGCATACAATTTCTGGGAAATATAACATAAGGCATAGCGAGACAGTTTCTGGTCAAAAATGATATTATTTAATAAATTTGAACATCTAGAATTTCTGAGCACCTCCCATTTCATGAATATTAATCAAAATGACCTTTTCTTTATTTCAGTTAAGTTCTTCTGTGCACAAATTTATGGCACATTACTGTAACTCCAAAACTGCAACATTTTAGTCCCTTGTATCTCCAAAACTGGCAGAGATGGGGCCATAGTTACTATTAAACTTGAATAGGAAATCATAGACTGGCAATCTATCTGTCACCTTGAAATTGACCATTGACCTACTTTTCAACACGAACTGACTTTTGCAAGATTTTGGTCCTTCATATCTCCAAAACTGGCAGAGATAGGGTCATAGTTAGCATTGAAGTTGAATAGGAAGCTATATACTGTCAATCTGTGACCTTAAAATTTACCTTTGACCTACTTTTCAACATGAACTGACTTTCGGTCCTTTATATCTCCAAAACTAGCAGAGATAGGCCCATACTTACTATAAAACTTGAAAGGGAAATCATATGTTGACAATCTAACTGTGACCTTGACGTTGACCATTTCACCATGAAATGAACTTTTCAACTTTTTCATCCCTTATATCTCCAAAACTGGCAGAGATACACCCATAGTTACTATTGAACTTGTATGGGAAGTCATAAAATGCGGGCAATCTAACTGTGACGTTGAATGGGTCATTGACCTTCTTTTCACCATGGACTGAACTTTGCAACGTTTCTATCCGTTATATCTCCGGCAAAGGTATGCCCATAGTTACTATTGGACTTGAATAGGAAGTCATATACCGGCAATCTCTGACCTTAAAATTGAACTTTAACCTACTTTTCAACATGATCTGATCTTTGCAAAGTTTCTATCTGTTTTACAGCAAGAGGGTATACGCGTATTTCTGGATATCAGCGATGGACCAAAACGGCAATGGAGAATGGGAGTGGACAGAGCCGGTGACAGAGCCTATACAGTACTCTGACTGGGAGTTGGGGGATCCAGAGCCTGACGGTACTCTGTGCGCCCACCTCGACTGCGAGGAGGACGATTTATGTTTATGGGAGGCTGTCGGTTGTGACGAATCCGACGCAAGACCTCTTTGCAGAGCTGCAGGTAAAATTCCGCTTTCGTCGAACTTTTTTCTCCATTCTACGACATAAAATGACCTTCGTATATTTTCCATCGCTTCTGACGTCTTCTTGGTCGCCTTCTGTTGTTCGTTATAACAATTCAGTTTTACGCTGTCTTTCGAAATCAATACACAAACGTGTTACTTTAAACTGAGTGTTCAAACCGTTTTTAATGGATTTCTGACCAGTTCAATAGAGAATGCATTCAGGCTGCTCTAAAATGTGCACTGTGCGTAAACACTCCTCAACCCACCAAGAGCACTTGGCACACACTTAGCAGAAATCACTCGTTTGATTAATGTCACCTGAGATCCAGGATGGTTGAACACCCCCTCCTACCTGATGGTAAACTTGGGGAAAGTTAAAAGGAGACACCAGACAGAAATCAAAAGACTCAAATCAATTCGATGAATAATTCCATCAGCTTTGTTATGTTATAAGAATTAAGTGATTTTCGTTCACCAACAGTTAATATTGTAATTGTTTACTTCATATATTTTGATCTCTCTCTAGAACATCTTCATCAAGGAATGAGGCTATCCAGGTGAATGGTCTCTATTCAGGGCGAATACAATCATCATAACCTAATAGTATACAATATAACTGTATATTTTTAACTAGTGGTTCTGGAGGAGACAACTCGGCCACATTCACATCCACCCTTCTAACATCCGGGTAAACAAATAGTATAACGCAACCTTCTAAATTATACATATATACAGAAACATTGCTCAAGGTACCAATCTAACTCAACACTATTTTCTTTTGCACTGTTTGGTGAAAATATATAGCCCTGCATTTATTCCAGGCCAACCGCCTGCAAATGCACCTCTAGCGCCCCTAGATGGGAATGTAGAAATAGTCAATCTGAATGTAAGATCTCAAGCAACCACACAGAAATCAGCTTCGATGACAAGTAGCGTGCCAACTGAGGCGACATATATTACCTCAAAGACCAATGTAGAGTCCAGACATATCTCTTTAGGATCGACAATGATTTTTACAGAGCAAACCACGACTTTCACAGAAACCTCTACAGGAACTGATGCGGAGCCAATTGCAACAGTTATTATCACTGATGTCAGATCGACACTTGCAGATATTTCGATAGAAGTTAACCCAGAACAAACATTTATGTTCACAGAGGTTAGGTCAACTTCTACAGATGCTTCGACAGAAACCAACTCGCAATTAACATTTATGCTTAGAGAGATAAGCTCGACTTTCACGGATACAAACTCGGAACCAACTGAAACGAGTTCAAGTTCTACAGAAATTTTGACAGAATCCGGCTTGGTGTCAACAATAGTGTCCAAAGAAACTAGCTCAGATTCCACAGAAATTTCAACAAAAACGATTTTAGAATCAACCGAAAGTAGTTTTTCAGGAAATTCCACGGAAATAATCTCGGAACCAACATTTATGCTAATAGAAAGTTCGACAGATACCCTAACAAACACAATCTCGGACACAATGGTATTTCTAACAGAAATGAATCCCACAGTAATTTCGACGGAACCAAGCGAAAAAACTACGGCAACTCTCTCTTTTGTTTCCAGTTCCACGTATACTGGGTCTGAAACCAGTGTGACAACACATAGCATTTCAACAGTTTTTGTTTCCAGTTTCACGTATACTGGGTCAGAAACCACTGTGACGTCACCCACCATTTCTATGGGCGAACCCTTACACGTGATGGCCAGTTTAACAGAGATGACCTTTTCATATATGCCCAGTGCATCTAAAATTACCTCAGAATCCAATTTAGACTCAGCAGCCAATATCTTATCCGTGGTCGTATCAACCAGTGTGCCTGCGGATTCACCAACAGATGGTCTAGAATTTATTTCGCCACAATCAACCATAACATCGCCAATGCAATTAGCCATAGCATCGCAAACACAATCAGCCATAGCATCGCCATCACAATCAGCCATAGCAACGCCAACACAATCAGCCATAACATCGCCAAGACAATCAGCCATAGCATCGCTGACACAATTAGCCATTGCAACGCCAACACAGTCACCCATAGCATCACCAACACAATCAGCCATAACATCGTCAACACAGTCAACCATAGCATCGCAAACACAGTCAGCCATAGCATCGCCCACACAATCAGCCATCACATCAGCACAATCGGCCATAGCATTGCTGACACAATCAGCCATAACATCGTCAACACAATCAGCCATAACATTGTCAACACAATTAGACATAGCATTGCAAACACAATCAGCCATAGCATCGTCAACACAATCAGCCATACCATCGCCAACACAATCAGCCATGGCATCGCCAACACAATCAGCATTGCCAACACAATCAGCCATAGCAGAGCCAACACATAGTGTGTATTCAGAAGGCGACCTACAGTTTGCAACTGTAAGCAAGGTTTCCATGACAACAAGCCAACTCCACCTGCAATGCCCTCCATTGCCTCCCATGCCAAACACAAATGTTATCTACAGCGTGGATGGAACAGTCGCCACAGTTGAATGTTCTGAAGGGTACAGACTGAACACAAGACAGGACAATATCACTTTGGTGTGCCTGGAGAGTCTGGCGTGGAACCTGACAGCTAACATCAGCTGTGAGAGTGAGTAAAAAAGACTCCTGATCTTGTAGAATGGATACTTTGTCATTTGGTGTTATCGAATTCTTACTAAGTCAATGTGACATCAACCAAAAAACAAAGAGAATTGCACTTGTGTTTAATAATTGTAAAGAAGCATTTAAATTATATAATCATCGCTTTCTGCACTTGGATTGTTTGCAGACGAACATTTGATTGAGTTATGAAATGTTGAGGTTAATCAAAAATGAAGATAAATTAAATGTGTTTTACTTATTTGTTTATATATATCTACTACCTGTACTTGTACTATAAAGTCACACCCTTTCCTTACAGCTGTTAAATGCAACCTTCCGGAAAATGTTTCGGGGATGACTATCAACGTCACATCAACGGAATATATGGCTCAACTTTCGTATGCATGCGAAAATGGCTCAGTATTTATAGATGGCAGTACAACAAGACAAGCAAGGTGCCATGCTTCTGGAAAATGGCTTCCAAGTTTTGCACAATGTGTCTGTAAGTTACAGATATTAAAATATTTATCAGAAAATGGAGATAACGTGACTAAACTGTTCCTAATTTAAATTAACCGTCATATAAAACGGAACGGGATAAAAGAATAATGTAACATAAAAGAGCGTGCATGTTCAAAATAGATAAAAAAAACAAACTTATTTTGATTTTTGTTAATTGCACATAACATGCAGCTTATGTAATGTTAACAACATTGTATTTTATTTGTGTTCTTCAGCTCATCGGCTTGAGATGCCAAAATCTGCCCGTCAAAGAGGAGAACCGCCTGTGGAAGCTACAGGTGCCGCTGTGATTGGGACATTTGCTCTGGGAGTATGCTTGGCTATTGTGGGAATTATAATCTTTCTTGATATTGCCACGTTGAAGCGCCATCTATCGAGGATGAAAAAAAATTTGGGTTACCACAAAGAGAAGCGCAATTTTAAGGGAAGGAAATAGGCTTATTGTGTGTGACCACGAGTAAAAGTAAAGACCATTTTACGGCTATTGAAAGCATCTTTGTATAAGATCACTTTGATATTTGATCTACATCCGTCCTTGTTCAAACTAATAATAACAGTAATGCAAGATAAGTTGCAAGATTTTCAGTTAAAAGAATACCAGACGTGTTTAAGCAGAGTCGGGAGAAAAACATTAAATATAGTCCTCATTTTCACCTTAAGGGTTATTGTTACTTATGTGGTAACTTTGAAGAGCAGATATGTAGGACCAACCACATGGTCATCTTGAACGTCTGGGGAAAACCTCTCATATTTTGCTTGTGTAGTCTTTATTTTTATGAGAATGTCGAACAAGCTTAAACGTGGTACTTATAACATACAACATACAGTGCAAGATTATTTTTGTTGACAAGGAGCCGCCGTTTGTTTCTGCATATTAGATTACCTATGGGGAGTGTATCATATAAAATTGTGTTTCTCGCAAACTTATCCCATAATCCTTTCAAATGTACTCTTAGGTGTGCAAGCTGTCTGGAGGGCGGCATTCAGTGTGTTTGTTGTGCATTATTAATTCTCTGTAAAGTTACATTTAAGACAAAGTACGCTATAATACGCACATAATTGTACATGTAGTTCAAATTTTTAGGAATGTTGGTTAGTGCAAGCCTAAATTGTGACTTAAAATCCTCAAATAAAAGTCCACTTGGGCATAGATATCAAGTAGTATTTTATCAATAGTAACAAAGTATTGCGTTAAAATGATGCAGACATTTGCTTTTTTTGTTCAAGCATGTGAAGTTGGCTATTCCCTGTAGTTTGCTGCCTTTGAATTGGTTAAACATCGAAAAAAGAATGCTGAAGGGTGCATTCCGAGCTCCACCACGAGCCAACATACAGCATTGGTCAAAAAGGTTGTCCCACCTTCAGTGTCATGTGCTTTTATTTATAAATGATCCCATCACAGGAGAATATTGTAATAAATAGTGGTTTTCATTCCAGATACCATTACTAACATGATTAGTGGTACAGAAAATACAAATTAACGGTAAAGATATCAAAATCAAATACCATTTATTCACATTCATTACATGCACCCCCTCAAATCCGACGTTTCACTGTGATTTTCACAGAGGTAAAGAAATGTCCATTTAATTGAAAAGACACCACTAAATGTCACCAAATTTTCACACATTTAGCATTAGAGCATGCTCGTTAAAGGCTCATTGTCTAACAGCGTTTGTGTTTACCGCGTACTGTAATTACCTCCTGTAGGTGGCGCGGCCTGCCTTCAACAAGGGTAATAATTCTGTTTTATGGGATATTGTCCAATTCTTCCAAAAGAGCTCGGGGTAGTTTGTCCAGATTATCAGGAGTTACGTTTTCCTTCGCATTGCACACTTCAATTCATGTTACAAATGTTTAGTAAGGTTAACAACAGGGCTCAAAGATGGCTGTTCCATCCTCTGAACATAGGGTTTCTGCAACAAATCACTCAGCAGACGAGAGTTGTGAGTAAATGCATTTCCACGATGACGCCTGCAGTATCCCTGAAGTCACCTCTTGCAAATGGAATGAGATATTTGTTGAGAATGTTTCAGTGAATTGCCCCAGTATCGTTCTTTTCCGGAAAGAACAATGCATTGAAACCATGGGCGTGGAATTCTCTGCAAACGTGGTGGACTGACCTGACACCTCAGGCTATATTATGCTGCACAAACCTACCAAAGGGCATTCTGCAACACGTCTACGGGCCCTAATTTGACCATCGAAGGCATAAAATACCTCGATTCTTCAGCAAAACCAACTTGTTCCTATTGATTGTTGACCACGTTCTGGTAGTTCTGGGGTCACTAAACCTAGCATTCTCAACCGATACCTCATTACATCTGCAAGAGGGGACTTCGGGCTGGTCCAGGCTTCATCATGACAGCACACCTGTACACAGTTCTCATGTGGTGAGTGATTTGTTGCAGAAATCCATTGTTCTGAGGCTGGAGAAACCATCTTTGAATCCAGATAATAACCCTACTGAACGCCCGTGTCATGAATTGAAGTGTGCAATCCAGAAAAGAACCAAACTCCAAATAGTCCGGACCAATTCCGCCAAGCTTTTTAGGAAACATGTGGCAATATCCCACAAAACAGAATTGGCGCCGTCTACAGGAGATAATTACAGTGCGCGGTAAACACACACACTAATAGACACGTGACATTTAACGAGCACACCCTAATGCTTAATGTTTGTAAATTTGGTGACATTTGGGGGTGTCAATTCAATTTAATGGGCATTTCTTTACCTCCGTTAAAATAACAGTGGAACATCGGATTTGAGGGGGTAAATGTAATAAATGTGAATAAATGGTTTTTAATATGGATATCTTAACCGCTAGTTTGCATTTTCTGTACCACTAATCATGTTAGTTATGGTATATGGAATGAAAATTACCATTAATAGTTTATAACTCCTGTGATGTGATGGTTTATAAAGAAAAGCACATGAAACCGGGGGTGGGATAACCTTTTTGACCAATGTTGTATAATAAGGACGTTTGACATGTTTACCAGACATGTCGGCAAATGTTAGTTTAAACTCCAAGTGCTCCTTTATCACCAGACATAAATCAACACATTTGGTTATATTCTAAAAAGCAATCATTGTCATATTTGTTTTTACCTGTCTTTATGTATCATCTGGGTTTCAGTAACAAATACATTTTTCTCTAACTTAAATTGAACAGCTGTGGTTTTCTCACATCGACTTACAGCCCCAATGTATTCATTACTAAAATGATGAGCCAATCGATTTCAGTCTCCATAATAAAATATCTCCAAAATAGAACACATGTGCCACAGGCGCGATGTATCTGACTCGGCTCTACATCATTTTGCGAATAAAACGTCACTGTTAGAAGAATCGAATAAGGCGCTAGAAGGAACCCCCCGAGTCGTGATGAAGGTAGTTGCAGTGGGCCTCCTGTTGTGGGTCCAATTACGTAAGTACTGTCACCAAAATTGTACAGACGTGCAATTAGATACTTGTTTTTGTTTGCCACCATATCACCATGCGTTCATTTTGCACAGACCATAGAAATGGCATTAAAAAACCGACCGACATCCTTTTCGACGAAGGTACAAGGTCCATCACCTGTTACATTTTAGTAATACGATGGCTACCGCTGCTCAGATTCAACTTTAAATTATACCCGGAGTGGAAAAAATTCTCTGACTTGAAAGTTACAGCAACAAGAAAGCGTGGTCTTAAAATATTTTGAGAAGGTTTTTAGGTATATATCGTGATCTAATTTTTCTGCCAATCTCGTACGCAACGGGAATAGATCAGGACTGGAAAATTTCATTCCTAAGATAACGGGTAAAAAACTAGAAATGACGAGCTCAAACACGGGTTTATAGAGCGTTATTTATTTTTTTTCAATAATTATTTTGGATATACCTGAGGCTGAATGAAGGGAAAGTGCCAAAGCTTTCGGGCTATTTTTCATTTGCTGTCGACACGTAAAGGACAGATGCTCAATGTGCATTTATCCCTTTTAGCTGCGTGTAGATTCATCTCAGAGCATCTCAAGTCCATTCCAGGATCTATAATAATTATCTAAAATATTCTAAAATAAAATTCTACCTCTGCATGCCTTCTAGGTTTGACATCCACCACTGTTGTTTGTGACGGCACTTTGTCCGCCTTTTGTTTCCCTGGGGTGCCTTACGTGTACCATACAGAAATTGCCTGGATAACAATGGACCAGGGCAGGGCCTACTGTTCGGAATTGTCCCCAGCCGGTGCGTGGTACCTAACTAGGGTAGATTCGGACGCAGAGAGGTCGCTGATTTATGGTTATCTGTCGAGGTAAGGTGCTTTAAAGAATTTGTCACTGTCTAGACTTTAGATTTATATAAAGGCCTTCTTTCTTTTCTAACATGCGTCATCACCTACAGCACTTGCTCTTTTGATAAGCCCTATCCTTGGTCTGTGTACATCCATAACCTGGAGCTGCGTCTGTCGTCGACAGAAGCATCAATGTGGTCCCCGTTCCATTTTCACGCAATATAAAACGAAAAACCGAAAAACGAAAATCGATATGATTTATTATCCCCAAACGTAGTAACAAAGCGATTTATAGCACAAAAATACAAATATGGACTTATCATCAAGGACATGCAGGTGCACTCCAGAATGTTAGTGCACTCAGGGTCTGGGACTGTGCAAGCGGGCGAATGACACTATTTTTATCTGAAGAGTTTTTTTTATTGATATTTTAAAATAACTACACATGAAGGCATGTTTCATTTGCTTTTACTATGTTAAAAGTTATTTTCAATGACCTGGACACAGGCAGTGTCATATATATCCAGTATATGGGGTCCCAGAGGCGGATTTGGGGGGGGGGGAGGTCCTTCGATTTCTGAAAAAAATCACACTAATGGTTCCTTCGTGAAATCAGAATTTTGACTAGCTGATTCTAAACCGTACCAAATGGCACCGTTTGCCCTCTTAAATATCAAAATTTTCGGGGCCTTTCAGCGGGCCTCGAACCCCACACCATGGGGGTGGTGGTTGAGTGGGCTTTGCATCCGAGGAATCCCCCCCTCAAATAATTCTGGATCCGCCCCTGGGTCTGTACATGTATTCTTTATAATATGTGAAAGTGTGGGGATACATGAAAACGATAGCTACCCATCGAGACCGCCCACATGTAGTTAGTATTTCATTTTTTCCTGTCTTTGCATTAGCCAACCTCTACCAGTTCAAGGGTATTTCTGGATTTCGGCAACAAGAAGTGACAGCGGCAACTGGGAGTGGGTGGAACCAATGGTGGAACAGATAGAGTCTGGGCTGTGGAATACCAATGAACCATCAACTTATCGGTGTGCTGCAATGAACTGTTTTTTGGGGAGCGGGTGTCACTGGGAGACACAAAATTGTGCTGGTTTTTTCAGCCCTATGTGCCGGACACCTGTAGACATTGCCACCACGGCATTGAGTGCAGCGGTGATAGAGAGCGCGGTGCCCACGACGGCAATGGGTAATGTCTACGCTTTTTTTTGGGTCGACTGTCTTGTTTCAGAGCTTTTATCATTAGTATCTTGACCAATTAAAATTATAAAAGGCAATTTCCTTTTACTGTGAATTCTTACACTGGACGACCTTTTTTCATTTTACTTTTTTTATATATTTTGTTTTATATACATGTGAACACACGCATGTCAGCGATTTGCTACTCTCTCTCTCTCTCTCTCTTTGTCATTTTTTGTCTCCTTTCTTTTTTCCTAGTCTCTCTCTCTCTCTCTCAGGCTCCAAAGTACAAATCACAAAGAAAAACCAACTTTAACGCTGACGCGTGTTTTTATATCAACTTCAGGTGCACTTGACCACGCCTCTTGTAATGACACATTGGCGGCCTTTTGTCTCCGAGGAAGCACGTACGTCTATCACGCAGGAACTACATCGAGAACCGTGGCAGAGAGTAAGACATATTGTTCGTCACTTCCCCCCGTTGGCACTTGGTATCTGAGCAGAATAGAATCGTCCACGGAGCGATTCAATCTTTACAATTATTTAGATAGGTAAGCATCACAGAATCATAAAAAGAAAGGTTGTCAGCGATTGGTCACTTCAGCAGGCCGTTTATGCAGTTGACCGAGTCTCATGCTTTGATATTCATATGAATCATTTATTACCAAATAGCCTTTTTTCGTCAGTTTTGAAAAACGTTCCTTTGGTTGATCTTTGCGTACTTTGATTAAACCCCTTTGTAAATATAGTTACGTGTTGTCGAAGATAATGTGCCACTCATTTTACAACCAGGTGCGTATTGATTCAAACAACATGTCCTTGACAGGATGCAAGTTTGGGACCTCGACAAAAATATATTGTCTGTAATATACTTTGTATGTTTCATTTAATCTACTACGTAAACCCATACCATTCTTAATTCTTTACAATTCTTTAGGCTAGGAAAAATATATACTGTATACAGCATTAGAAATATTAATGCACCCAATAGGTCATGGGTCTGTGGTTGTGATTGCTTGTGTAACTCACACAAAACAAATAAATGACCTTCACGAGCCAGATTATGTATTCCATTTCACATTTGAACACTATTTGTACACGATTTCACATCGTACGTTTGCAATAGGTATAAGGATAAACAACTTGGTTCAGCATCTGAAAGGACTCCCCAACACACACAACTTATCGAAATACAGGTTACCTTTTTTACTAGTATTTTCCATTTCTCAAGGAAGAAATGAACCCCTTTCTTTTTACCCACGTCGCAGAATAGGCTTTTTTTAAATGTCATAATATTTTTATCCTTTTTCAGTAACGGGGTATCCGCGAATTTCTGGATATCAGCGATGGACAGAAACGGCAATGGCGACTGGAAGTGGACAGAGCCAGTGACAGCGCCTATACAGTACTCTGACTGGGAGCCGGGATTTCCCACTTTTGGCAGTACTCTGTGTGCAAGACTTGACTGTCAGTCAGGCGATTTCTGTTACTGGGAGTCTAGAAGTTGTGACTATTCCTTCACAAGACCTTTGTGCAGGGCTCTAGGTATAGTATGTACCGGGTGCAGTAGTGTGCCTATTCTGGTCACCCGTCTTCTGCGCCTTCTGGCATCTTCATCTTCTTCGTCTTACTTTTCATATAACGTCGAGTACTCTTCTTTTTAAATGACACGAACACGTGTTATAATCATCAGACGTAGGCGTATACTTATCTTCATTATCTGTATTTTGTCTACTTCTTCTGCCTTTTAGTCGCATTCTCCGTCTTCATCTAGGGTGCTCTGTATTTTATATTGTTTAATTTCTCCTTCCTTTCATATCTTCCTTCCGTCCTCAAACCTCTCATTCTGTTCTGTTTCTTTCTTTACAACGAGGTTTGTTACCATGTACACGGTACACGTGCAACCTTGCGGCGAACTACAGGCGACCGAGAACAAATTTTAATTTGTTAAATTTGTCTAATTTTCTTTTAAAAAAGAGCTCAGAAGAGAGGGGTGGGGTAGCTTCGGCAACCCGTGGTTGTCACACCTATCCATATAATGTATTTTGTAACAGGTGATTCGGGAATACAGTTGAAAGTTACATACACTGTACGTAATTATTTAAATAAGCTCCTCTAATTCTATTTTCGGAGTCAATGCCAACAGATACACGTACAACAATTATTATCTAAGGCCCAACCTGCCCTGCTACTATCAACGTCACTTCCTCTGGGGATAACCTGACATCATGATCGATCGTTACGACTTTCATTTCAGGTCCGACTTGTCCCGCTACGATCAATGTCACTTCCGTTGGCGAGAGTCTGACGTCACCGGGATATCCATCTTTTTACGATCGAGCTTATCTTGAGTGTACGCTGTATCGAATTCTGCCGGAAAACGGCGAAGCTTTGCTGTTGGTGTTCAACGTATTCGCCGTAGGCCAGATTCCATCATGTGATAGTAGTTGCATTGAGAACTTGAGGGTAAATAAATGAGCAAAATAATAATAATAATAATTGAATTAAATCAAATTAAAAAAGTAAGAGAGCAAAATCTAAATGTTACCACGTGACCGCTTTCGAAATATTACACTTTTCTGGAAACTATTCATGATGTAACGAGAACAATTTACAAAAAAATTAGGAATGTAACTGAGACATTCCAGCGTTCACTGCTCACAACCACGTTAAAAGCGGGGTTCTGTCTTTTCCATATTATATTCCCTTGTTTCAGGTAGAGAATCCTGTTACCGAGGAAATCTTCACGAAGTGTGGCACTTTGACGGGTTCTAACTTAACGGCACTACAAATACTGACAAACACAGCATTGCGGGTGCGCTTTAACAGGGACGGCTGCAGCAGCTCTCAAGGTTTTCATGCAACTCTTATGGCATACAATGGAAACGGTAAGCACACGTCTGGAACATATTTTAATAAGGCGCGTAGAAAAAATAATTTTCAAACAGGACGGTGGCCAATCTGAGGGAAAAATCGTCTACAGGATAATTCCAGTCAGTTCCCTGCCCTTATGACTAACGTGGTTGAAAAAGTTTGTGTTTGTTTGTGTGTGTGTGTGTTGAATGGGGGGAGGGTTAAGCCTTAAGAGACCGGTTTTGGATGCTTAGGTTGAGTTCTTGCTAAAAAGAACCCCAAAATATAAAACTGCTGAAGGACTACACAATAATAATAACAATAATACAGGTACATTGGACAAATATATTTAAAACGAACTAGCCATTTATTATTTAACTGCTTCAGTGAGATTGTAGTTTTTTATCTGTTGTGCACATTGTGGTGTTCTCTTTTCATCCATTTTACATGATGTTATAAATGTATGTGTGTACGTGTATGTGTGATGTGTGTGTGTGCGAAAGAAAGTGATTGTATATGTATTTTACCTTTTCGAATTGTACCATTTGAAGTTTAAGAATAAAAAAATAAAGGTCAGCGGTGTGCAAGCTAGGATTGCCGAAATTTAGTTCGATTAACTGAAACTTAATCATATTCCTTACAAAAATGTGTTTACTAGAATGTTCATTCGAAGAGATACCTATCTTATTTTTCTTGAAAAAAAACATTCACATCTACATTTTGTGTAGATTTTGAGTTATAGATAGCGGAGGATTGATATATGGATCATCCCCACCTTTTGAAATTTCTCCAGGTAGATTCCTTAAAACCACTCGTTAGAATGTTTAATTATTTATTTTTTTTCAATTTATTTCTGTACTGGTACATAGATTGTCATGACCTTTACTATACAGTGTGCTCTTTATATTTCATATTCTAGATTGCGGCGGCCGGTTCATAGCAGGGACAGGTACCATTACGACCCCTTCATACCCCGAAAATTACCCAAACAATACGATTTGCGTTTACGACATTCGTGCAGCAGACCAGAATGACGACGTGGTGTTACAATTTGACGACTTCAACATAGATGACTGCCCGTGGGATTACATAAAGGTACTGGTGTAGAGGGAGCCACGGTACAATAGAGATTCTCTATATAAATGATAAACGTTAAAGATCTGAATATTGAAGCCATGCTCACTGATTTTGAAAAAAACGATCATTGAAAAAAGAACACATTTTGAAAATTAAAAATAAAACTGTTAATTGTTACTGTAATAATTATTTTGTGTTCCATGTTACAATCTCCAATTTCGTGTGCTGATTGTTAGTTTAAGCACTGATGCAAAAGTCAACGAATGCATGCAAATCATGCTAGACTATATAATGTGCAGATACGTTTTTGACAGATTTACCAAGTGTCATCAGACGGTACCCGCTCTGAAGAAACCTTCTGTGGCACTGACCTGCCGGCAGCCGTAACCGCTTGGAAAATACGGATATTTTTCTACGCTGATTCTGCTTTCCGTCGCCGTGGATTTCGAGCTGTATACTCTACAGGTACGTGTCATCAAGACAAAACAGCATTCAGGGCATTCAAAAAAGGAAAAGGGAGAGAGAAAGAGAGAAGAGAGAGAAACCAAGCATTAACGTTCATGGTTGTGTCGTTCCTGTGGGCCGCAGTAAAAATGATCGATAGGGAATATTTGTTGTTGTTTGTGAATTTGTCTGATGAAGAACGGATTCGTCAGTTGTTTCCAAAAGTTTCTATCAACATTTTTATCTATTTATATTCTACATCTATCTATCTATCCGTTTATCTATCTATCTATTGGTTTTTCAGATAGTAAATCTGGAAAGTTATAATTAGGCCATACGCTTTTGTACAGGTTAGTCATTCACAAACCTGAATATAATTGCATCTTTTTTCAGTTCTACCTCCAGCAACGATGTCTCATTTGGCTGATGTGTCACTAGCGCCATCTATTTCTACAGGAAGCAGTACGGCATTAGCACACATTTCTACAGAAGGAAGTTCAGCATCTACTTCTAAAGAGAGCAGTACGGTTTTAGCACCTGTTTCTTTAGAGAGCAGTATGGCGTTTGCATCTATTTCTCTACAAAGCAGCTCAAGGGTAGCAAATAATCCTACGGAAGGCATGTCGGTGTTCACACAGCTTGCTACAGAAAGCGGTGCGGGGTTCGCACCTTCTTCTACAGAACGCAGTACAGGCCTCGCATCCATTTCTACAGAAAGCACTCAGGTGTTCGCACCTATTTCCACAGACACTCACTCTAACAGCACAGTCACTTTCACAGGAGCGAGCTCAATTCCAACAGCTATTTCTACAGGCCTCGCATCCATTTCTACAGAAAGCACTCAGGTGTTCGCACCTATTTCTACAGACACTCACTCTGACAGCACAGTTACTTTCACAGGAGCCAGCTCAATTCCAACAGCCATTTCTACAGTGTCCATTTCGGCAAGCACCACCAGGGGTAGGCCTACCACCGTGACCACCACCACTGAGCCCGACCCATGCATATCTATAAGAAAACTCACCTTCCAATGGCAATGCCCGTCCCTGCCTCCCATCCCCAAAGCCAATGTGTCCTTCACTATGAGGTGTGGTCTGCCGCGTATAATTGGAACAGTGGCCACAATCCAATGTGCTGAGGGGCACAGGACGGCAACCGGGGAGGAAAGAAGCACTGTGGAGTGTTTGGAGAATTTGGCGTGGAATTTCAAAGCCCCAGTCAGTTGCGAGAGTAAGTAGGCCATATGATAATACACATGTAGCAGACATAACAGTAAATAGGGGAGAGCGGGGTGGGTTGGAACGCGGGTAAGTTGGAACATTGGCTTTATTTCTTAAATCACGAGACCGATCATGTGCTCCTTCAGCATAAAAATGTCACATGGCATGAACTTTAATCCGGGAAACTTTTGGAAGTTGCGAAAATGCGGTAAAAGTTTTATGCGAAAAAAACGTATTTTCGCCACTCGAAGTAAGTTTTCATATTTTTGACATTCATCGTGCTGTAAACTAAAGTATAAGGATTATATCACTGAAATTGTGCATAGGGTTTAGGACCACCTTGATGTTCAAAAAGCTGTAGTTTTTTTTAATCACCTCACACGCGTTAAAGAAATACAATGTCATAAGTAGGTCATGATGTCATGGGGGCTGGTCGGAACATTTGACATGGGGTCAGTTGGAACACTGTCAGGGGTGTTCCAACTCACCCCGCACGGTGTTTTTCGATTGTTTTTTTATCTCTCTAAATGTTTTATTTACAACTTTGAAGAGAGTAGCGACGCACCCAGTACAACTCCAACTGGAGTCAAAATCCAGCTGATAGAACATCTCCAAGGTGCCGGAATGTACATGCGTGTAGAAAATACAAGGGGGGGGGGGATGGTCACTGCTTGTTAAATGCAGTTGCTAGCTGTTTGGTCGAAAAGGGGTCTGCATGTCCACTGTTGCTCTTTGCGATTAATTGCTTTTAGAAGTGGAAGGAAATGTCGATTATTACTCTGTTTTTTGCGGCAAAAATAAAAATATTCTAGCTGACATGAGAGCCAACGTTATGGATAAACTATACAACACCAATTTTGCCGATATGGTTTTAATTGCTTTGTGTAATGGATTGGGGGTTGCTGTTAATGTTTAGTGAACGAGGGTACAAAATCCGCCAGAAAAGACAAACATTCACCTTGTAACTTAAGCAAAAATCCAGTTGAAATCTCATTGGCCCTCACCAGAAGAGGTGCTTCAGCACACTATAGCGCACTTAAGAAAACCCCAAAACAGCTCAAGTCCAGCAATGCCACTTCGAGAAATAAGACCGCTTCCAAAGGCTCACCGTCGCAGTCCAATCATTAAAAGAAGAAAACGATGCAGTGCAGTTCTTACTGACACACTTGAAAAAGAGCTACTCGAAAAAGAAAAGGCCAAGCCCAACAAAATTAAAAAGGACAAGCGCAACAAAAATAAAAAAAGGTTGAAGATTTCTAGTCGACAGGGAAAATGACGAAAAAGGATATTAAAGATGACTAGCTATTCTGAGTCAGAAGAAGAGTGGCAATGTCTGGTTTGTGAGGAGCCGTTCAGTAACAGCTGGCCAAAAGAGAAATGGGTTCAATGCATTGTTTGTCTGGAGTGGTCACATGAAGACTGTACTTATAAGGGTGACCAAGTGTACATATGTCAGAACTGCGATTTTGATTCTGAGGGCTAGTTGAAAGAGATACAGTTTTCATTTGTAGGTCTAACATACTGTTGTTGATAGGTTGAGTTATGTGAATTCAACTTATTTTCTCTTAAACTTCACCACTTTTGTTATCATTATGAAATGAAGTGTAACTGGATATGGTTTATACATCGAAAAGACTATTTGAAAACAAATTGTAAACGTAAAAAATGCTTACAAACTATGGAGATACTAATACAAAGTAACATGTACTTGTTGGGAAATTAATATAGATAATCCTACTCTTAAAATGAATTATACTTTGAATTTATATGCAAGCGTTCCAACTCGCCCTCTTGTTCCAACTCACCCCACTGCCTGTTCCAACTCACCCCGTGGGTGGGGTGAGATGGAACGTTTTAGGAGGCAACTTTGAGCATTTATTACTCTTAAATGAAAAGACCTACTTGATGTTTTATTTCATAGATGAGTGCGGCATATAATTTTCCCCTATCAGATTTTTTATTTTTGTCCCCAAAGCTTTGACTGCTGAGATATCGCAAAAAAGGTGAAAACTGTTCCAACCAACCCCGCTCTCCCCTATACTAGTTTATATACACAATTAGAATAAAATAGTAAACAAAAACCACATATACTAATAGCTTAAATTACTAGTGGGAGGTTGGTATCAAATATATGACAAAATTTTAATATATTACTTTGAATCTGTGGTAGGCCTACATGTATAGTCAACCTTCACGAAGCCCAGGATTACAAATCGTAAGGGAAATGAGGTTTATACTGGAATGTCAAAAGTCAGTTTTGGCATTGAGACCAACTGTTGCCCGAGGTTCTTTTGAGAAACCCCTAACGGAAATATTGGTGCATGGGAAATTTAGGCCATATAATCCTTATATGGCCTCATATATGGACTTATATGCGTCTTTATGTATAAAGACGCACGTTCTAGACAATATAATAGTAATCATACAGGACGTCCGATATAATTCCTGTAGAGTCTCAGAGAGACCTGTAGGTTTTCTATAGAATCCCATGGAGTTCTTTAGGAAATCTTCGTTTGTGTTGGTCAGCTGGTATATCGTTTGATTTAGGTTTAAAATTTAAGGAAATGTGGGTTTAAATTAGCTATTTTTAAATAGCTAATGATATTTTAAAATATCATATATTTGTTCAAATCGTATAACAAAACCAAACATCTTTTTATAGTGGTTCAATGCGATGTTCCAACACCTCCACCAGGAGTAACGATTAACGTATCGTCCACTGAATACAACGCCCGCCTCACGTATACGTGTGAAAACGGTTCAGTGTTTATAGATGGCGGCATGACAAGACAAGCCAGATGCCATGCTTCCGGGAAATGGGTCCCAAGTCTTGCGGAGTGTGTTGGTAAGCAACGGAAATTTGATTCTTTCTTTTTACTTCAGTTATTGCATCAGACCGACGAATCGTACTGGAAGTGGTTCATTTGTATTTACAAGTACGTTACATATTAAAAAGATTAACTTTACATGTATTATGACTGCGCAGACACATAAACATGTAGGTGCAAAAAATATTAATATAACATTACCTCATCAAAATATTTTTTCAAAAATCAAATATTTCATTCCAGCCCATAAGCTAGAGTTACCAAAATCAGCCCATAGAAGAGGTGAACCGCCCCTGGAAGCCAAAGGTGCAGCAGTGATCGGGACATTTGCAGTTGGAGTGTTATTAGGAATTGTGGGAACCATAGTTTGCCTAGATCTTGCCACGTTAAAGCTCCATCTAACGAAGATGCAGAAAAACTTACATCGATCTTCCAAACGCAAAGATAAGGTGAAATCAAAGAATTGGGATCGCCACATTTGACATTCGAGTTTCTTAAATTTTTGTCGACCTAGAATCAACTTTCAATAAAAACTTGATTCTTGGCAATGTTTGTATCACATACATTCGTCATTGTATATTTGTTTGAGAAATTTACGTAATACTTGTAGTATCCGGATGCTTACAAGATAAAATATACTAGTGCTAAGACAACTCATGCGCGTATAATATGCACTTGTATTTTCTGAAACCTTATTAACATAAAATATATTATTCGCGAAAAAGTATTTCATTATATTATAACTGGATACGGGTACACAGCATGTACGGTGACTGAAAAGTAAGCTCCCATGTACATTGTACAGTATCTTCTAGTTACTGATAGGCCTACATGTATATGAATAAACTTTGCTCTAGATACGTGCAGAACCACAATTATAGCACATGCGTCATACACTTGTTGATGTACTGTATATAAAAACATAAATAAAAACCCTTTAAACTGAATCACTGCAAAATTGTTTTTTTTTTAAAGGAAAGACATATATTTCTAGTTAAGAAACGTTAAATTCATATTTCTACTCTTTTTGGTAAATTTTATCAATAAAAATCGTTAAGCGCGGCGTAAACTTCCAATACAGCGACATTGCCCAGATCAGGCAAATTTGGTCTCAGTGACTCTTTCTGTAGGTCAGCAAAGGCGCTCTCAGCGCAATTGTGCTGTCTCATCTAACGCAATTCTTGATCAAATGCGACTTCACCCGGTGTCGTGTTCGACAGGGCCCCCTCCCCCCCCCCCTGCTGTGATACAGGGTCCAGCTCCCACTGATTTATACATGACAGCCCAGTCCGACATTGCGCTTGCCCCAACCTGTATAAATTAAATGAAGGGCGGAGTATCGGTTACACGAGCCTTCGGGTTTTCAACACATGTTCGGTGTTTTGGTGGGTGACCTGAACGTCTTATGGTCAAACCGCTTGCTCAAATTTTTATCTACTCCTTTTGGAACGTATTTTGCTGATATGAAGATATGGAAATGAAAAACGTGTAACATAGCGACAGCCCTTCATTATATTCGCACAGGTAAGGGTGAGCGTGACGTAAATGTATCAGAATCTAGAACGGGACTTATCAGTAGGCTTACATGTACCTATACTTCGCAATGCCGACCGAATCAAAGCTGTATCACAGGAGACTCTCGCGTGCATGGCACCCAGTGACATTTCAATTCCAAAAGTGAACGCAAGAAGCTACATGTACGTGTGTTAAGTGTGTATTGGTAATGAATTTTAACAAAAGAGGGGCTAGCGAGGATTTTGAAAAGAATAAGCACAAAACCGAGATAAACATATGAAATATAGTACGTGAGCTTATCGATATAATGTGTGGTGCACAGGCATGGGGTATTGCCTGACTTTACCTTGCTTTGCTCGTTATGGCGTTTAATGATAATAATTATTTTTGCTATTTTTATTATTATTTGTAATGGCGAGGGAGAGAAGAACGTGTCTGCTGTGTCCTCCGCTATTTTCTCTCTCATTTCCTCCCTCCCCTTCTCTCTCTCTCTCTCTCAACCGATGAAGGCCGAATAGAAATAAAGTTATCAATAACCTCATTTTCTCATGACTATCGAGTCGACGTTACTTGTTCTCTCAAAACTCGCATATAAAAAATACGTGGACCGCAAAATACGCGTACGTATTTTTTGCCTTTACCCAGCATTTAGTTATCTAAATCTGCGATTTCCCTAGCCCGTAAAAAGGGTCTGGGTACTATTGGTTTGTACAGGTAAGCCCCGCCCTAAATATGCTTCCCACTTACGTCACTCAAACCCTAACCAGTACGAATCTAATGAATAGCGGGCTCTCTAGATATATTACACGGACCCTTAGTTTCCTTACACAGGAGAATTCATTCCAGTTACCCAAAGATTCCAGTGAAGCGAAGTCCATTTTTTTCAGCTGCCAAAGAAGAACAATCAGTTGGATTAGATTTGTTCTACATAAAAGGCAATTCGAGTAATAACATGACGACTTAAGCAAAGTCCCCAGTAGTTTGCAGAAAGGGTTTTATTTTGCACCAGAAAGGATTGGACTATCACGACGAATGGCTGAGTTCTTAAAGAAGGGTGTTCACGCCGTCCCCTTGATCTAGTCAAGAACGCAAAGCACGGCAATACTTTATGTGAGATTGATGAAAGAATTTCCTTGTTCAAGGTTCTTTAATTAAATCAAAGCAATTTACGCCGGCGCCGATGTGTCTGCTTAATTCGTTAGGTTTCACGCTATGAATAATGGCCGATTATCCCGGACGATAGATGGCTTTTATGGTCATTTTTTTCCTACATGAATGGAACAACTTGCATGCCAGACGCGTGTTCCTGCGGAGAAGCTGTGGTCATTAAACTACGTACACCCACGTCCTATGTTAAAGATGTCCGAAAAAAAAAATGAAAGTTGAGAAAGTATATAGAATAGTTCGTGATATGTTATTATTTCTTCTACTGAATGTGTTTTTGATATTGTCTTATACATACGCACTTGTTCTGCCAAAATAAATGTATAAATTCAAATAAACACAATAAAGGTAATTAAATATAGTGCACAGTGAGAAAAGTAGTAAAATATCAGCGAATGCCAAGAACCCATTGGTCAGCAAGGATAAACTTGCCCAAAATTATGATAAATACATATTGTTGTGGTACGTTGATTGGGCACAATTATTGAGTTACAATTTACAAATTAAAGCATTTTCTTTTATTTTCATTTTGGGATTTTGCACTCTTAAAACAAAAGGCGTAAGCCGCAATTCTTTATTATCTATTGTTGATTTATTTTTGTTTTTATGAGTTGAAGTAGCTGATCGGTCCGAAGACGTCACAATGTGTGTTTAGAAACAGAAAGTGATACCCACAGGCAAGAGTATTATACATGTTCTGGTACTGTATCATAGATACACTGTAGCAGGCAATAATAAAAGAACAAATGGTACATCAATTGAAAATATTCAAGAGGAGTATTAAATGGTTTGGAAAATAAATAAAAAAATAAATGAATAAAGACAATGCAAAAAAAAAAAAAAAAAAATCAAAAAGATTCAATGGGATGAACGATGTTTCCGGCCATTGTTCTCTGCTGCCTGTAAGATAACAAAATACTCTTAGCAACGATAGTTTGAGAGAAGATACGGTGCACATTTCGTTACGTTGATACAAAGAGAACCTAGATGCAAGGACATTGATCAAGTCGAAAAAATCGACGACAATGGAAATACACCTCAAACTCGCGTCATAAATCTATCCGCAACGATACGACGTGCAAGAACGCGACCAAACAACAAACCAATGAAAAAGTAATTTCTATTCTCTGCGGAATCATTTACAGTGACAAATGGCACTATCAACGCATTGTTGATTGTTCTTATCGCCATTAAATTAATCACATATCAAAACGCGCTAGTCTTTCTGTACACACGCAATTTATATCAATAATTTTAGGTAATTAAAGAAATTGATGATTGATGGGACCCATCGGCAAGTACCCAGTAACCGCACTTAAGGTAAAAAGATTTCAGAAACTGCATCATCGAACAGAACGCCAATGCCATTAGGCATTTATTTCAAATAAAACTGCGTTAAAAACGACAATTTCAGAATGCCGGGGTTCACGATGGATGAGGTTGATTTTTAAACGTATGGTATGACAGACAATAAGATCTCTTCTTTGAATCCACTGAGGGTGTTTTAAAGGGTTCAACTAAAGTTCATTTGGCAAGGAGCATTGCACATATTTTAATGATGTGCGCATAATTATACGGGGCGGTTCTGTTATTGGTGGTGGTGGTGATTTTCGTGACCATTTCTGCACAAATCACAATGCCTAAGCATCGTGTAAATATGAGTTGCGTATTGGCTTATTAACGGAAGCGCGTGCTATTAACTGCTGTCTCTGGACACCTCTTTTTAAGTACTCCGTGTAATTGGCGCGGTGTTAATACAAAGCAATAAAGCCATAATTACAAACTGACGTTTAAACTAGATTTGAAGGAAAATAGTCATGAAGCTGATAGATAAACGAATTCTCTCGTTGAGATAGGACTTACAGAATCTGATCCCGTCTGTCAATGTAGCACTTGCCAAAAACTAAACAACTCTTCCCCTACTTGAAAACATCAGCACATTGCCGTACAAACGCAATACTAAGCTAAAAGAAAACATACAGGATAATAAGTATATGCCCCCCCAACGCTCGCGCGCGCGCGCGCGCACACACACACACACACACACACACACACACATGAAAACAACTTGCTGCAGATGCGCGTGCAGTACTAAACAAAAGAAAACTTACATTAAAATTATTACGACTTTTTTCACAGAATACAGTGATGTCATACAAAGTGCTCTCAACTTCCTACACCCGTTTCTGAAATATTTCTACAGTATTCGTCTTAATTTTGTTTCTGTCTTTTTTAAACTCTCTCTATCTCTCTCTCTGCCTTGAATTTTTATTTATATCTAGACTTTGCCTTTAAATGGAATATGCGGATTCAAGGAAATTCCTCGTAACATAACTCTATAAGATTACTATTCTTTGATTAGAATGGACTGCATTTTGCTTACTGCTTCGCAGCATTTCAAGTCCAAGAAGCAGACATACTGGTAGATAAACTAAATCCATGGCCTACTAGCAAACTCCGGTCGACTTCAGCTTCTATGAAATCTTGAATTAACTAACTTTCAAAAGACAATTAGATGATGCCGTGGAGAATTGACCCTGACAAACGGAATGTTTGCCTATTTGGATAAGTAATTAGAATGTCAGTCAATCAATCCAATTAAATTAATTAACGCTCTATGTCGATGCATGTTAATAATAGTCCCGCACTTTAGGGCGTTCGTCCGTTATTCATGGGCCTAATTGCATTATGGTCTTTCCCAGCTGGGGCGGTGGAAAGTTAGTCCGTTTCTTAACAAGGAAGAGTGCGAGTTATGCTGCATAAAAGACTGAACTCTGGGATTCGTGAAAATCATCTCAATTAGTCACGTGACGAAAACGTAACTCGCATTCGCATGCTAAAAAAAAATTACTGATCGAACCAATGGTTTGAGTCAATTACGTCAGGCGCCGATTTCATTTCCATGTTTCGCGTTCACTCAGTAGCTAGTGAAGACTGCATCATTTGTTAAATGACACAGCAGCAAAGATGGAAAGGCTCTCGGCGTTCGTAAGCAAATCGTTTAATCCGTCTCGGCAAGACGTAGCCGCGGACCCGGAAACCGTTCCCGCCAAAAACGACGGCGCCGCCGCCGCAGACGAGAGCCGAGCAGGAATTTCTGTGAGGAGTACTTTTGACAGCAAGGGCTCTCTTTCACCAGAGGAGAGCTGTAACAGTAAGGAGATGACTGAGAAAGCGCCTGTTCATACCGTCCAATCCACTGGCGTCACATCCACACTGGTGGTTGCGGGAGAGGGTCACCTGAAGACGCCACTTTGCCGGCAGACGACACCTGGGAAGGGGAAAGAAGGTAATATTTGTTGGAACCATCTGACGGGGCCGAGTTTCTTTTACTGTCAAGTTGCTCTTGCAAGCTGAGTTATCCCTGCGTCTGTGTGTGTGTGTGTGTGTGTGTGTGTGTGTGTGAGAGAGAGAGAGAGAGAGAGAGAGAGAGATTTAAGGAAGTATAAAAATGGCAAGGTTGCTGAATAGTCCACGCACAATAGCATAATCGTATCTAATTATATTCATAAAGAATTTAAATTGTTTGTTTTTTTTTATTAAGACACAGCAACACTAAATAAAAATTGATAGAATAAAAAATAGTTTTAGTTATTGTGTCATGCTGGGCTAGTTTTTGTAAATCAGTTTTTTAATTTTTAATTCTGTACCTGTAAATGAATTAAATACGCTTTTTTTGGCATATACAATTCTAGAGTCAAATTTGTTTGATGGAGATAAATTGATTACGCGTTTACTTAACACATCAGCTTAAAATAGCACATTGTTACTAGATTATTTATCAAGTTCAGGTTGAAGTTCTTTATTTCCAGTGTTTTGGTCAGCAGACCTCGAGTATGATTTCATTTTTTCTTTTTATTTTGTCACATGTTGTCTTTAGAACAATTACGTCAATAATCTTAACCATCCGTATATATCTGCAGAACTAGCCAATTTATTATGTATAGGTATATGCTTTTTCAACCTTAATCACGAAATAAGTCAATGCATTATGTTTGAATTCTAGTGTTGATAACACCTTGCATTTAATTAATTTTGATATAATTGTGCCTGTCTCTATATATTATATTATATTCTTTTGACCCAGTCATCTTTTTGAAAAAAAAAATATGAAAGCAGCCGCTCCTTGCTTCCAATTTCAATTAAAAATAGATTAAAAATTAGATTAAATTTCTAAAGTCCGAAACAGTGCTTGAACTCGGAATATCGTCACAGATATTCTACCTGACTTATTTTAGATGTTGGTAAAATACAGTGTAAATACATACAAGCACGTGAGTGATGTACGTTTACAAGTAGGGGACTAGTTCAAGAGAAGTTGTGCTATTAATACACAATTAATTAGGGTGAAACTACTGGCTATTGTCATGGTTAGAAAGGAGTGGGTGTTGAAATTCATGTGGATATAAACACATGACACTGCAAACATACTGTTGTTAAAGAAAATAAATAAATAAATAACTAAATAAATAAATAAATAAATAAATAAATAAATAAATAAATAAATAAATAAGTGGTAAATGCAGGAATAAGAAAATTGATAGATAAACAACAAAAACTTGCGCTCTTCTGCGGTTCCCTCTAATTGAAATAATGCCGTTATCATTCAATATTTCAAGTGAATAATTTATCGTGTTATCCTAAAATCCGCGGCCGTTCTAGTTTGTGTTCCGTACAATACGGTATATTGGTACGTGACACGGGAAAAGTATTTAAACAAATGTAACTTTCGCTATACCCCCAGGGGATTAAGGAGCCAAGATTGATCCAATATAAATAGGACCATGTAATTAGCAAATTAACACGTGAATATACCATAGTGATCAATCAACCATCAGGTCTACTTGTTATAATCTAATTAAACCCCTCCTTTTACGGGGGTAGCGGTCTAGTAGGTTATCAACACGGATTTTGTAGTCTGTTGGTTCAAAAGCCGCGAAGAACATAAATCGTACGCGTGCATGTCACGCTTATGATTTCGCGCACGTGTGCGGAAGCCATAAAATGTCCACGCGTAGTCACGAAGCTTTTCATTGTTTTACCTCCCTCCCCCCCCCCCCCAAAAAAAAAATAAATAATAAAAATAAAAAATAAATAAATAAAATAAAAAATAGTAAATTAGAGGAGCATTGTTATATACGTAGGGAAGTCCAAATAATTAACAATCAGCAATGATACAAATTAATCTTTCAAGACGATTCTAGCCCTCTCTGTCTGCGAAAGGGCGTTCGTAGTATTCAATTAAACGCGTTACTAAGGAGCAATTCTTCTGAATTGAAAATATAAAAACAGATGTTATAAACTTGAAATTTAAAACTGCATCTCAAATATCAAAACGCTGTCATCAGTCTGATTCAGAGTTCATTTTTCTTTTTTTTTTTCCACAAAATGTCAAATGTCGCCATGTGTATTTAAAGAGCTGTATTTAAAGGCAAATAAGTCTTTACGAGGATAATTTTTTTCTTTTTTTTTCATTTTTATGCGAACATTCTCAAACTTTCATGAGACCTTCATTACCACAGAATAATTATACAATTGGTCTTTTTTTTCAGTAATGGAAGAAGACATCTGTGAGTTTCCCAATCACGAACCTTCACATTCCGACTCGGAAGACCTCCCAAAAATCAAGCAGAGGAGAAGTCGCACTAACTTTACCCTGGAGCAGCTACAAGAGCTGGAGCGACTGTTTGACGAGACCCACTACCCGGACGCCTTCATGAGAGAAGAGTTGAGTCAGAGACTGGGGCTGTCGGAGGCGCGCGTGCAGGTACGTGTTTGCACGTGACAGCATACGCACGAGATTTTGGTGGACACAAATACAGAAATAATAATAATTATAAATAAAAATACAATCAGCAAAATTCCCTGTTTCTTTAAACAATTTACTGAAATGAAGGGACCACTGCACTTTTCTTTTGAATATCAAATAAAGATATTTTTATACCCCATGAACAGACATTGAGAGACGACATGAATTAGCTGGACCTAATCCGAGTTAGTTACAAGTGTTTGTTGCACTTTTACCTTGCGTAAAAGTGCAACTTTTGAGCACAAGCAAATTCTCATTACATTGAAAGGATGTCACTTTCCCCTGGGCACATGCAGGATATCCTAAAGGGTAAAAAAGGAAGCTTTAAGAATTGACAATTCAAGATATTATCCTGTTAAATATAAACTGCATTATATTTGATGACAATCGGGAAGTTGTCAAAAGTCGTAATAAGCTAAGGGTTTAAAAATAGAGAAGAGGAGGGGCATATACAGGGGTGTCTACTTGTATGTTAACGTCTGGTATAAGAGTTTATACATACCTAGGGATGCTATATGACCGTGGCGATATGATGATCACTGAAGCCTGTCCACTTAGCCAAGCTTCAGTGAAGATCAAGGGCAACCTCGAGCCGCTACACAAAAATGTCTCGCTTCACTCGGCATTTCTGCGTAGCGTCTCTCGGAAAACTCGGATTTAACCTCAATTTAGTCTAGAATTTCACGACTACATCTTGGTTAAAACAGTCGAGGTCTCTTAAATGCTGAAAGCCAAAGACAGAGTGATCATGTGATCTTCTTGGCATCAAGAGAATATGCACGTTGCTTACGTTGTACCAGGGGGTGGAAACGCGCTACTTATATGATTATGACGAGCCTAACCGTCAGCACCGGATATTAGTTTGTGACCTTGAGGGGCAGTTAGGCTTGGTCTTTGCGGCACGTGCGAACAGTAGTCGATCTACCACACCTGGGTCTTTTGTTTTTGACAACTGTTCACTCGTCATCGAGGTGCTTGTTCAAGACTACAGACTGATATCTACTAGAACTACCAGTGGCTTCATTAGTAACGTTCCCACAATACATGGTTTTCTGTCTGTGCGTACATACCCTGAATTTGGTTAGCCTCACTGACGAGAACGATGGACGTTTCTTACCCCTCTCTAGGATTACCCCTGGTTATACACCTACCAGTAGACAAATTTAAAATCTCTCACACTCTTAAAAAATTAGCATTAACTTTTCACGTTTAACAATTATTATTGATCATTTTATTACCCTAATTCATATCATATGGGTATGGTTTGAAAACGGGAATTAGTTTACATTTAAGCCACACGTGTATTCAAATTATTTGTAAATATTACTTTTTAACGAGATTTGTGTTATTTACCTTTTGTTTTTAAGCTGTTCATTCTTCCTCTTTATCAGATATATCAGTAAAAATCAAATGTATTCCCCCTTTGAACTTGTAATAACATGTAGCACATGAATACTCTGAAAACCAGCATATGTATATTCCGAAACCGCCTCGTAGTAAAAAATGTCACCAAAACGTAGAGTTATTACTCCCGTGGACTTGAAATAAACATCCGTTTGGTTTGACTATATTCCGTAACCGCCTCGTCGTCAGAAATAACAATAAAAAACTAGAATTATTACTCCCGTGAACTTGTAATAAACATCCGTCAATTTAGACTATATTCCGAATTGCCTCGTTGTCAGAAATATCTCCAAAAAGTAAATTTCTTTCTCCTTTGCACTTGTGAAGAATTAGTTTGACTATATTCCGGTTTTTATCAGAAATGTCACTAAAAAGTAGAGGTTTTGCCTCGGGACCTTTTTTCCGCAGCAGTCCCAGCTAGGTGTGGCTCAGCTGAGACGCACATGGTCAGTGTCGACGGTTGATTAAATACTTTTCAGGCCAGTTGAACGTCCACGAAAAGTATTTAGCAAAAATTGACCAAATTGGTCAGACATTACGTAAGAATTTGGCGGGAGATGACTAGCGCACGTGGAAGAGTTTATTCCGTATAACATCTCTAGAGCGTGATATAGGATCACTTTATTCGGTTTTAGGGGTGTTTCAAGATGAAATGACTGTATTTTTTCTCGGTATGTATGTCAAATAATACACTGTCACCCTCTCGCGATATATGCCATGAACACCTCTCGCTGACGCTCGAGGTGTTATGGCATATATCGCTCGGGTGACAGTGTATTATCTCACACATAGTCTGTCTGTCAGTGAGTTAATTATTTAGGCTCATTTGTTAAACAAGACTGTTGTGTCATGCATTTATTTTTCATTGTATTCATGCAAATTTACAAAGAACTGGATGGTTTGTGAAAGTACAGGTTCTCCAAATGTTTCTAATGAGATAATATCAGTATTTCCTAAACTCACTCCATTGTGTATGTACATTATATTGTCTCTGTAGTGTTACCTAATGCCCCTTTGAGTTAACATTTTACATGTACGCATCGTGAGAAACGAGAAACTAAATTTACGACAACGGAAATTCAGTCTACACATTTCGTATTTCCAGCACGCAAAGAGGGAGAATTCGAAACAAAAGAGAAATGATATTCAATTACGCGCCACTATGTGGATAGTGGTGACATTTGGTGCATTTCACAATGGATTAGAGTAGAAAAACAGCAGAGACATTTTTCGGACTCTTTGATCTTTTTTTTATTGTTACATAGTTTTTTCCAATGTCAAAATGTGCATCGGCATCGCAGATAAAGATAAAAGCAATAACCTGTGTACAAGTGTGTAGCTCATTGATGAAATCAAAGAAAATCATCTTTAGATAACCTGAGCTAATTTAGAATAAAATATCAAATTTTGAAAATGAATGTATGTATTCATTTCAGTATTTAGAACACTTTTGCAGCGGATGACATTTGAAGACCTCATGAGAAAAGCACAAAAGTTTATCTTCTTTTTGTCTCAGTCTTGCCTAATGGGATAAATGATTGAATATGAAATGATAAAAAAGGGCGGCGTAACCGTCACGTTCACCCAGTGAGGTTCCTTAGTTTCAGATTATAAATTGGAAATAAACATGAACAATATTTACATTATTTTTTAATGCGCTGGCACTCTTAAACTAAAGTTTTTGAATAAATGAATAAATAAATAAAGGATTTAATTTATCAACAAAAATACACAATAGAAATATAGTAATTAATGGAGCCTAGCGATACCAACAAGGATATCTGCTAATATAATGTTTACGAATGAAAGCGGTAAAGATTAGGTTAAATGGGATTAATAGAGAAAAGATTTTCGACCGTATGTTAAAGTAATCGTCACTGAATCTGTTTTGGCTTAGGAGGTTTTAAAATAAATCCCATAAGCTTTTTTTAAATAATCATTTAAAAGCTTTCTCTAAAATTCTTTATCTGTTCATTTATTTTCCGTTTTTAGGTAAAAAGATGTGAAACATAATCCTGAACAGACGAATCACGATAAACACCGCGCTTTCAGAGGAATGTATATCATTGCTAAAATAGCTCTCACATCATTTCTGTGCACAGCGTCACCTGCGTTTTATGAGAAATTCATAACTTTGACACAAAAAAGGTAACAAAACAACGATTTCCGCACGTGCACCCATTTATCCGAAATCCAATAATTTCATTGCACGAAAATATTTCTCAGCTCGTATTTCTTCCTACGCGCTATTTTGGCGCATATATGTTTTAAAGTGCCACATACCAATGAAGTATTAAAATCTTGGAGCTATTGCTGGACATAAATCAAACCCCCAATTTTCAACAGTCAATAGAAAGTCGACAATTCATTTTCATTAATAATCAAACGTCAATTTCTCTCCGCTCCTCCAGTGTGGTGTAATTACATAAATGGCGCATGCTTTCAGGACGCATTAGCGGCATCGTCTTTTTCATACGATTAATAAATCAAACCTTTAACTGTACCTTGGCGGAGTGAGCAGACACAGAACTGGTGTTAATAACTCGATGAATTGTTAATAAGCGCATAGAACGCTGACTAGGAGATTGACTCGGCTTTAATAAATTGAATTAGCATTTCATGATCTTAAGGCTCGGCGGACGTCGGAGTGGATAGAAGTATGGCCAACGGGGAGATGGTACATCGATCCAAATTTTTTTCAGACGAAGTTTTCTGCTAAGCCTGTGCCTAGCGTCTCTGATGTGTACCTCGTAAAAGGGAGCGTAAGGAAAGAGACACATGGACGGATTAAAAGAATCGCAGGAAAAAAACGCGAAAAAACTCACGTAGTTACATATACTTGTATGATCCGTGCATTTGTTGGCGATACATTTGCAAAACGAAGATGCATAACAATTATGCCATTTCTATGCCATTTTCTATTTAAAGTTTCCGTTATATGCTTATAGGGACGAAAGAAAACTGAAAACCTCGCTGTAAACAAAATTATCGCGCTAATTAATGTGATTTATCAACTTCTTCTTAGTTGTTTTAGGCGACATTAAGTAGACGGAAACTAACAAAAAAGTGAATAGAAAGTAGTGATCACAGTTCGTTATTAATGACCATTACATTGATTAAAAGAGGCACAGCCTTTCGAAAATATCTGAATTAAACAGTGGCCGAAAAAGTAAACTATACAGGCATGTGCTCTGTACCCTTGGATAATGTACATGTACCTTTTGTATCCGTAGATTATGTATTTCTTTATGACTTTTTAATTATTCCAAAGTAAAGTCAGAAACAAATTGATTAAGCTGATTAAAATCACTGTAGTACTAATGCACTCTCACTCTGTTGGAGACATATCTAATGGTACTTTGCAAGTGCCATATTCCTGGTAATAAAGTGTCTTTTTCTTGCCATTTCATTTGTAGTAAAATTCTGAAACACACTTCGTATGTGTATGTGTATGTGTAGATACCGTAAACGTATGAATGTGTTTGATTTTAGGTAAGTTGGATGGCTACATCTACTTTGTTTGAAACTAATTCCTTGAGTCTATAAGTTCATATTTTGGTGCCAGAATGTGTTCGCTTACCTGGAGTTTAGCGGTTTCTCTGCTGTCTGTTTAATACGCGTAACAGCAACCACGTGCAAGCACAAGTTGCCTTGAATGAAGATCTGGGCACGATGAGATATTAAATTGAAATTTAGTTTACTGCTAAATTAATAAATAATCCGAAAAAGTAAACAATTTAAATGCAGTACACGCATGTTTTAATTCCTTCTTATTTTTCTTAACCAGAATAAAGTGGGCTTTACTTACTTTTTCAAAATATCAGTTACCTTGAAAGGTCTTATGTCACGCGGGATATATTCATAAATTTGCTCTAGCACCGATATTGCCGCTCATCAATACAAAATGTTCAGCAGAGGAAGATTATTTAAACATCGTAATAAATGTGTCGAGAAAAGTTCATTGAAGCACAGGGTACTATTTCACACATTCATAACAAAAATTAATTTTATAATACAAAGTTCAAAGCACTTGCAGTCACAAGGATTTCAACTTGTGTTGCATAAACGTTAAGGATATGCCAAAGCTTAAACGCGAGGTACAAGCGATTCCAAACTATGCTACGTCACGACAGTTTCATCAATACAGCTACTTCTTTTCAGTTCGTTACTCCCGAAGTGGCTTGGATTATAAGGACAAGCGAAAGAGCTCTCTTTTTCCATTATTTACACTTCGCATTCACCGGCTCCCGCGGGGCCACGGCTACATATTAACCAATTACATTAAGGTTTGAAAGACAAATTGGAGGGGAACTTCTTTATTTGTAGGCCCAATTCTCAAAATTGATTGATAATTTGATTACGCCTAATGTTGCTTTTATGTCGTATTGGACAATAAATTTAATTATCTTCAACACCAGGACCCTGTAGGCCCGGGGTCGGCGGCGAGAGACGTGCGAAAGTGGAATAAGCTCAACACTTTGCTGAATACTTGAATACAAAATCTATCCTGCAGGTCTGACGAGACTGATGATGGTTATGATTACGAAAGTAGATGCCTTGTAGTGAAATAAGTGATAGATATCATCTTTACCTTTTTATAACTGACCCATCTGGTATACCAAGGGCGGGGGTGGGGTGGGGTGGGGTGGATGTTTGGAAAATATATTTATGGGGCAGTTTTGGCAATTGGGGAGTGTCCGTGTGACTTACACATATTTTCACCTCCTTTGGAAAAATAAAGGGACTTAGGGTGGTTATTTTGGAATAGTAAGAATGACGTGGCTACTGTGCCATGATCAGTTGCTGATTTACGTCAAAATCGTAATTTTGGGCCGAGTTTAGAAATGCTTTTAGGCATTTTTGTTTAGCACACATTAAAATAGTTCCAATTACTGTATTAGTCTAAAATTAAATATGCTCAGCAAACATGTCAAATGAAATATTTGATTCAGTTAAAAGAACGACCGATGTTAAACAGGAAAATATACATGTACATGTATAATGGTTTTCGTGTAACTTTCGTCCAATTCAGATATGACCCATGGAATAAAACGTTCTTATTATATGTAAATCTATAGCCAGTTTTTTTACTTGAAAAAAGTAAATCGCTCGAATCATTAAAAGACTTGGAAACAGTTGCAATCATAACATATCAGTCGAAATAGACCTGCCACCTCGAGAAAAAACCTGCTCTCTAATGCAATTACGGGTCACACATTGAAAAGGGTGGATAATCCCCACCGCTACTGCGTAAAATTAATTTAATAACTGAGGAATGCATCGGGGCAGTTAAGTGGATTACTAAGCATTATCAATACATCTATTAATCTTAATCAGGTTACGGAAGATACACCGTGAGTGGATGGCCGTGTGTATGAGAATGGAAGTTGTAAGATTGTTTCTGATATTTGGTTTGGGAAAATGGTAAGATTATTTTGACATTTTCCTTCGCTATTGACGCTTAATATATATGTGTTGACCGCGTCACGTCCTTTAAGACATGAAGACATGGGCTATAAATTGCAGTTAAAGTAAAGTGCGATTTTAACGGCCCAAGCATACTTCTCTATATCTTTTAGAGATGGCATTGGGGTACGTGAGATACTGGTACATGTATCTGTTGAAAATGTCTCTGTACCTTTTCCGTCTTCCTCATGGAAAATAAAGGCATTGCCTGATGACGTGATTTAGAATGATGTGCTGTAAAAAATGAGAACCCTGTTAATGTACTTTGATAGTCTTAATACTCATATCTGTAAAGTAAATATCTTTTAATGCGTTTTGTAAGTGAGTCATATATTCTTTTCTTTTCTCAATCGGATTTAATGTACCACCATCAATTGAAGTGCTTTTAAGGAAAATGCAGATAGAAAAACACTTTCAAAAATGCCCGGCGCAACTTCTTAAAGGTACATACGAACCGAGCATCGGTGGACCGTGGATTCCCAGTAACACATGTAAACCACTTCTACTAGTTTCTTATACGACTCAAATAAATTCAACATGCCAAGGGATAAACTGAATAGATCACTCGATCAGACATAAAAGAGCTTTACACTGCTCCTTTCTTAAAATTTTTGGTCGGAAATTTAACCTACTTCCGTGACCTACTTTTCTGCCCCATTGACATGCAGCATAGAATGCTAGCAGAAAAATCTGTTCAAACATCATTTTCGGGTAAAATTAAACAATGCCTTTTGGTAATTCTCTTAGTTATACTACTTGAAACTATATGCTGGCATTTGGTCGGCTTTTGTGACAAAAAATGACTTTGTATGCATCTTTAACCGTCGGTCGTTCTACACTCATACTGGTACACCCTCCCCAAACCTACATACACTGTACGGTACGCTGTCCTAAGATGAGCTATAGAGATCATTATTTAAGAAAATGGTATCAATATAAACTTCGGTTAAAAGTGAATTTCTTATGATTAGTTTTCTTTTTTTGGGGTGGGGGGGTGGGGGGTGGGGGTTAATTTTATTGCGTGATGATAAACACATATTGTGTCGTAATAATTTTTTTTGCTTGTTTACATTAGAGCGAACTGTTTTCATCAGAAATATTGGATAAACTTTGGCAATGGAGTTTCCTCGTCTTGCATTCGTGAATGCTCATGCTCTCAAAGTACTGATAAATTCACTACTGTTTTATCAATGCTAATTGTACAGTTTATTACAGTATCTCTATATGTGCTTATCCAAAATCAACGTTTACAAAAGGAAAGCAAGCAGTTGTTTGACCCCTATAAATGAACCCATATTTAACGTACAGCGTTTTTTTTTTAAATCAGAATAGACACCTTTTAAATGTAAAATATATGAACAACCTAATGAATTTTGGTGAGCGAGATTGTGATTTAACGTTCCCAGTACATTTCAGGGTTTTCAAAGGTAAAGGCGGCACTAAGTAAATGTATAGCTAACTAAATGTTTAGCTAACTAAATGTTTAGCCTGCTCAAACGTGTAACACGTATAGCTGTAGGCCATTCAATTTGCTGTTCATATGATGTGGTTGACTTAATTTTGCTGCTTCTTCACTTGTTCTGCGTTATATGACATGTGACTTATACCCATCTGTTCCTATAACCTTATAGTATTCATTTTTCTTGTTCTTTCTGTAGGTATGGTTTCAAAACAGGAGAGCGAAGTGCAGAAAACAAGAAAGCCAGGTGCAAAAAGGTGATTTGAGATTTCACGATATTTTTGGTTGATTTTTTATTCATATTGAAAGAAATAATAATCATCATAAAACCTTGTTGCCTAAGATTAAGCTTACTATTTGTGTGCAGGTTTAGTACTCATGTATAAATAGGAGAAATACATGTGTTGGGTAGTCGGTGATTTGTCTCTCTGCAGGCGGCGTAGTACTGTAGACTGTAATACTTCTCAAGCAAATGAAGTTTATTCAGTAAACTGTTCGGTAGCATCTCCATTTACTGGCATGTCATTTCCATCCTATGTAAACTGCATCACTCTCGATATAATACCAATAATCCGCTACAAATGATTGAAAAGCTGTCAGGATTCCACTTTGGGCAAATTGATGCACATTGAATTAGGGATGTATAATTCAATCAGCGTAATTCATCCATTAGTTAATCTTAAGTACATAGGATGTAAGGAGTTAGATGAAAGTTATGAGACGAAAAAGTGACATCCTCTTTCTTACGCTGAGCGTTCCACTTACATAAAAGCGCAGACGTGGGAATCTAATTGTCGTCTGCTGTCGCGTAGAGACACCGGTAGACTTAACACATATTTTGGAAAAAATCGAAGCACGTTGGAATTAAATCAGTGTAAAGCTTCCTTTGGGAAGAAATGACATTCCATTTTACGAATACTGGGTAGCATCATTGGTGATGTTATAATATTTTACTGAATTAATTGAGAAAATCATTTCTGGCATTACTTATATTAATCAGCTGTACCCCTAAATTAATTGATATTTAAAAGACCCCAAATATCTCTTAACGATAATTTATGCAATGGCTATCTTACTTTGCGAACACGTTGTTGTCAACTAAAACCGCGTGTAACGGTGGAAGTAGTGTCACTGTACGTCTAATATTAAGCTTTGTCCTCTTTCTATAAGTGTTCCGTGTGAACCATGTTTTAAGTCACGAATCTGTTTGTTTTTAATCATGAGAGTTTTCATGTTATAAATACGATTCACTGAGATGCACAACCGGGAACATATAAGGCTATCAGTATAATAAAATCGTTTTCTCCATTACAGGCATTTTCATCCAGCCGGGGGTGACGATAGGTGGCGACAGTTGCCGACTGGCCCCATATATCAACATGCCCTCTATGAGGCTCACCTTGGACCGTCTTCACGCCATGCCACATTTGGGCCAGTTTGACCCCACCCACTTTACCCAGAATCCCTACTTGCTCATGGCGGCCGCGGCATCCCCGCATTCTTACGGAAGCCTAAGTCTTGGGCCACTAAGTCCGGTGGATTACTCGGTATCGCTGACAAAAAACTCGAGTATTGCTGACTTAAGACTTAAAGCAAAGAAGCATGCAGCGACTCTAGGGTTATAATAATACAAAGGAGCCACAGGTTAATTGCGAATTCAAACTAAACCCTGGTGCCATATGACATACATGTACCAATACCTTCTGCTATGTACTTCGTGTTTGTCGCTGAGAAGCGCACCGATAGAACACGTTTTGAATTCTGCAGCACGTAAACTGTGCTACAAGATATCAGTTTTTGGATACATGTATCTATGTGCCCCATGGCCACGCTGTGGAGGGGGGAGACCTAGCGACATTTAGGCCTAGTACATGGCTAAAACACGGAAGGGACATGCTGAACTATATATATTCTTCAAATGATTAAGTACAAGTATGTTCACATAGAGCAAAATGTATATGTTTTAACATAATGTAAATGTACAGTGTACATAAAATCCGCCTATTCATGTAACTTTTATATGTCAACCTGCACATGTACAGTGAACTGCTGCTATGTTTGTACGTGTTGGGAAGTTATTCACTCTAATGTCTTCTTTAGTTTATTTTTTCACTGTAATTACATAAATAAACCAACATATCAAATTCAATATTCCTTTAAAACTTAGCATGCAGACAGAAGGCGATTGAACACGTGGAATTTAAAAACAAAAAGTAATTTTGAAAGAAGCAACCGTAAACAAATTATTCGTATCTTGGTCAATGTCATTTACAACAAGTCTTTTGTCATAACTTGATTGTGAATTTTTTTTTTTTTTTTTTTTTTTTTTTTTGCGGTGGTATTTGAAGAAACCAATATTCGATTCTACATGTACTTCTGAGCCGCAAACATTGTGCTTTTTACTTTTACTTTTTTCTTGTTTCGAAAATATTTCGTTCTTCTTAAATGATATGGATTTATTTAGAATCACAGTCAAAAGGTTGAAGGTTTTTGTGTAAATGCTCCCTGAAATCAACCCTGTTCGTTATTTAACACGTGTAGTTTGGTGTAATCTGTCTTACCATGCTTGTGACATTAAAAAAGACAAGGAAATATGCTAGTTTCAAATTCACTTGTAATATCCACAGAATATCGCCTCTCTTTCACAATGCAGACTTACAAAAAGCGTGAATTCCACTTCGCTTAATTAAGTAAAAGTTACTGCTGCTATATGTCCTTTTTGTTTCTCAATAAAGTGAAAATACCCTAAAGCTACGTTATGAAACTTTTGTTAATGAATGATTACCAAGAAATGCAGCAATTACATGGGTTGAACCATATTGTATATTGGTATAATATTTTTTTTATAATTTTGTCTTCGCTTTTATATGTATTATCATTATCCTGCCGCTAACAAAAATCTTGAACAGGCGAAAGGCAAAAGAAAGCATATACTGATGAAAACACAATTACTTAATTTTATAAACATAACATATACTAGCACATGTTTTCAAATTTGAAGTGTCGCGACTGAGATATTCGGCAAATAATTTCGGTGCGGGCTGTGTGCACAGAACACAAGTCTCCTTTGGTATTTCTCTGGATAAATGTCTAAAACATTACCTAAAAAAACCTTCCCTTAAGAAATGGATCCCTGTAATTTATTTCATTACATGCGCGTGGAGAAAGACATCCACATCGAAGTACAAATCTATACCCGTCACCACGGGGAGTGTCTCTTACACCTAAAACGTGTTGCGCAAGTGATTTCTTTCTTCATTGCCTCCTACACTGACCGCTGGGGACTCTCACTTATTTCGGGCCTTTCTCTGATTTATTTCACTGGTCTCTCAAAGGAATGGAGGTTTTAGCTGAGGACCGGAGAAGAATGTCTCGGTGAAGAGCAAAATTGGCTTCGATTTATTGACATTACTGGTAGAAAACAAAGCCAATCTTATAATGGAAATGTTTTAAATGGTGGAAAGAAACCATTAAAACAGTGAAGTTTATGGAAAATTTGACGCTCACTTAAGCATCTTTAAGTTAAAATACACTGGCACGTCTTCGATACGCCCAAGTCGATTTTAGAGTAGAAACCGTCATAGATTTTCACCATCTTACGTGTACATGTGCCCTAATCCTGTAAGAATCTAATGAAAGGGGGGGGCTTTCACACTAACTCTCAGTTTCTTCACACCACCATGTTTATTTGTCAATTTTGTGTATATTTTGGCACGAAGGGAATGTTTCAATCACATGCCTGTTTGTATGAATAGTACAATGTACGAATAGTAATTTAACTTAGCGAACGACCGCCAGCTGGCAGCACAATATATGTTGCCATTTGAGGTTACTTTTTTGACCAAATACTGATGTGATGATTTTGTTTCAACAAGAACTTAATAAAATTATTTCAATACTTTTAATTAAAGGTATTTTCTTTAAATCTATTTTGTCCAGAATCTTATTGCCAGTAGACCTAAATGCAATGTGCCCTGTCACAAGGAAAAATACTACATTTTGAAACGATGACTGAAGGAGTTACTTTCTGTTTCACTACAGTGTCCAAGACTATTCTATATTAGAGGTCAGCTAAAGGTTACAGTCATTTCCAAGAATTAATTTTCGATGGGCAGTAGAAAAAAAAACGCGTAAATAATTTGCGGGAGACATAACTGGTACATGAAAATATCTTGTGAAAAATCAATCTTGTAGAGGGAAATGCAAGTCCGTCGGGGAGACATATGGAGTAAAAAAGTCCAATTATGAATACCCACCTTCGAATATTTAAACAGAAAAATCTTTAGAAAGTAAATAAATCTTACTTTAAAATAGTATGACGGATACCAATCTAGTAAAATGAAATCAAATAAAATTAAAAGGCAATGATATTAGCAATAAACTAGAAATCCTCTCAAGGTGTTGACACACTTTTTAATGCTAAAGTTACTGGTGTATTGTTTGTAATTGAGTACGCGTAAATAAATTTGACTACTAACCGACAGACATGTTATTAAACTCCCAAAATAGATCAGATGAATATCCGGTAGTGACATTCACGACCCTCCGCTTGAAGGTAAACCAAGGAGTTTTAACTGTTGAAATTCCTTGGGTAAACATAATAATAACATACAAAGACGTACACAGTCTACATCTAGGTCAAAAACACGAAAGTAAGGCAAGACATGTGATTATACCCGTACGTCATAATACATGAATAGGAGAAAGTGTCGTTGACAAAATTAGCTCTTGTGGCTGTAATTATTTATGATTTATTCTACTCCAAAATGACAGGGGTAGGTGCACGGAGACCGCAGCGCCTGTTACACGTTATTTTAAAGCGACCACAATGCATAGCGAACAAAAACGTCGTGAGGGCGGGGGAGGACGGCGTAGGCGAGAGGGATGAGTTCTCGTGGTCAACTGTTAATAGTGAACGGAGAGTGGGGTGGACACTTTGATAGAGACTGAGGTTTTGGCAGTGTGGTGGAAACAAATTTGAATGTCAAAAGTGGGGATAAAATATACCAGAAAAATAAATAAATAAATAAATAAATAAATAAATAAATAAGTTGAAGAATAATTCGTTCGTCATGTCAAGTAAAAGAGTTATTTCTGAATATTAAATTAGAAAATCTGTTATCAAAAGTAAGTGGGGTGAATTAATGGCACATAATACTTGTTGGTACCGGATTTTAATCCTGTTTTTGATACTCTTTCTTGATGCGTAATGTCAGATGCACCATTACTGTTTTTTCCTTTTGTTTTGGATAAGCGAAATTTATAAACCATTTCTTTTGATAATTTCTCAGCGGTGATCTCGAACAATTTTTCTTTTTTTTCTAACGATTAAATAGTTCAAACATTGCGTATGTAAATCAAATAACGCTAGCTAATCTCAAAACTCATTTCCATATACCCCCGCCCCTTCTCTTGCATCTGTAAAACGCACATGGTTGCCTTGGTACACAAACACCCTTATCACACGGGGGTGTAAACACTACGGGCGTTCACATAACGGCATAATTACCAACCTATAATGCCTATAATGCCGAAGGATCCGGTTTGTTTACCTTTTGTCACGATTCGGGACATGAACAGAGCTAAATCTAAGCCAAGCGGAACGCTGGCACAGTTATAAAAGAAAGGTGCCATATAGAAAGTGAGAATAAGGTGAAATTGTAAGAGACCGCCAAGCATCTACGACGTCGATTTTTTTTCATTCATCTTTTGGTAAGGATACACAGGTGAGTGTATTTGCTTCAATCAGCATATTCCAGATATACAAATAGAAACGGAGAAATCAAACTGGACAGTAAATATCAAATATTCTTTGGGAATTAACTAATACAAAAGGTGTGGTTCTTATGCTTTTTTATCTGTGGGATTTCCGTTGGGTTTGACAAATTGTGACGAAGTAAAGTGCCACCAATTCACACGAATATCAGTGTACAGCACAAAATAAGCATTTTTCTCATTTTTGTGATATCTTTATTAGATAGTTTTAGTTTGCTTTTCCAGATGTCGTATCTTAGAACAGTTATAACATTTATATGCCAGCTAAATACAATAGTTAAAATAACGGGATCCTTTGAAAATAAAAGTTTCGTCCTAATTTATCTCCCTAAGCTTATAGTCCTCAACCCCCTTTTTTAAGATATATATTAAAATATATTACAGGTCGTTTATCAATTTGGCGCAATCGTGCCACAATGTCGTGCAAGTTAGGTGTATTTCTGTTGGTAGTCCTGGCCCTGAATGCCAGCTCGGAGGCATGTAAGTATAAATAATATATTTTATGCTGAATTCTACGTCTGCTCCTTTACCAGATGCATGCGTCACAAAAGAACTTTAGCTCGAAAAATTGTCTAGAATTTTAGCCTAAAATATCAGCCTATTTCGTTTATAGATGGAGTTTAAGCACCTAAAATAGATGAGTATAGACCAGAAATCTTAGAAAAGACATGCGTCTCTCGTCACAGAATTACCTCAAAATGCCCCGATTATCCAGATTTTACGGAGGTAAGTTTTTTTTTTTGTTTGAACTGTTTAAGTGTTGCATTGTTTTCTTTCAGGGTTGGTTAGTAGTTTCGTTCCCAAAATTATTACAAGTGTTATCCAGAAAGTTACATCCAAATGTCCCGATTATCCGGATTACACTGAGGTAAGTTTGGTCCCTTGAAATGATTAGTTCAATCAGTTAAATTAAATGAGGAAGAGCGGTAGAGGGAAAACAAGTAGGAAGAAAAGAGTTATATTGGAAGGATAAGCGAAAAAAATGATATGTTTTTCTACTGAACCCCTTCTTGTTCATTTGACGCTGAATGAAGGTGCCAGTTCTGGCGTTTTTTCTCAGAGGTTTAAATTGAATTACTAGTATACTAGCTTATAAATGCTTCTCTATTTCACCTTCCTCTGCGTTTTCGAGATTTCAGTTCTGTTTACTTACTGGTGTAAGTCTTGTTTCATAAAACAAGTGTCTATAAAAATAATATCAAAACATCTAGCTTTCAATAAAAAATAGAGTAAACCATCATCCTGCCTCTAGTGTCACTACATACTGGTCACGGATGTATGAAAGGAAGAGAGTAAAGATACAAAGATGGAAAATACGAGTAAACTTAAAGCCACTGGACACAAAAATAAAGATGAAACGTTTGCGTAATTTAATCAAGTTCTGTATCCATCTTCCCTCTCAAAGATGCTGGAGATATCATTGTTTAAAATAATATATATATTATCTCTCGCTAAAGCAGGCTGTTATACTAGAACAGGGCGTAGCCCTGAAGTAAAAAAAAAAGGGTGTCCCGCAAGATAAGCTGAATTGTGACTTTTACTTCACGGTTTACTAAAATAAAGATATATAATCTGCGTCTGTCAGCGCTTAGCTTAAGTGATATTAAAGGCAAATGGTAGTGTCAAATTGGAGGGAGCCCAAAGTTGGATTTTGTCTGACATAGGGTATAGTTCAAGGGAATTTCTGGTCAGAGGTTTTTATTAATACTTGGCGTACGTAGGAACTTTCAGCTAGAAATTAGAAATGCTGTCAGCAATGTCCATTATATGTTTTTGGCAGCCCTGATTTTAAAGCTATTGGATTAGATTTTTTTCTTGAGAACGAGCATTCTCGATGTCAAATTAGTCTGACTTAGAAATGGTTCTATACGTTAAAGCGAGACCTGTGCAAATATGTAAGAGGGAATTCAAATGATGAAAATTTGAAAAATGGTTGTCACAGAATTGTAAAGATGCCTGTCCAAGCGGAGATGACTGTTATGACACGCGCGGTCGTTAGTGAAAGTTGGCGGGTACAGTTGACAAGCCAACATTCAAGGTAGACGTAAAGATAATAATTATGCTGTCCGTTCATCTTTTGGGTGACGACATTTACACATTAAGAGTGAACGAGAGATCGCACATATGCTCTGCTTAATGCTGCGAGGCGTTGTTGAAGTCATCTCCGTAGACTGGTAGAAGCTACCCTGTATTAGAAGAATAATTTGTTTCATTTAATGTTCACTTACGGTTCTCAATCTAGAGAGATGACGCTAACCCTGAATCTTGTGTCCGTTCGTGCGTGTGTGTGCAATGAAAGTGTGTGTGTGTGTGTGTGTGGGGGGGGGGGGGGGGGAGTATTCCCCGTCTTTTATTTCTTATAAAAACTCAAAGAATTACTTTAATGATGTAACTGTACTTTTGAGTTGTTTTGAATTAAGTATACCAGTACCTACATATAATCACGACATCTTATTCGAACATGGAACCTGTTCAATACATGTATAAGGGTCTGAAATATTACAAGACTTCTTTTCATTGGGAATTTGATTTTGTATCTAATGGTATCCCTTTTTATTCGAGTTGGGATTTAATGACTTTCGCTCAGTAATTTTGATTTTGGATCTTATTCAGTGGGAATCCGTACTGGCATAATGATGATATTGTGACATGATTTTTTTTTTATCAAACTCGTTTCAGATATGCGACTTAAAAAAGGAAGTCAAGTCCCTGCAGTCGGCCGTGCAGTAAGTATACTAATATATGTCTGAGTACTAGAAATACATACAAAATGCGTGGCGTACCTAGTGAATGGCAGTAAGTGTGCGTATTTTGAGCATCGCCTGAAGGGAGAGCTATTCAATGGTGAATTTATCTTTAAAGAATAAATGTTAAAACTGAATAAAACAGATGTCAGATGTAAAGACACGGTAGCAATTTATTCGTAGCCACAGGCGGTCTTATACATTTCTTTTCCAAAAATACACTCCTTACAATAAGATTCGTGATGAGCCGAATACAAAAAAGAAATACTTTTCATCATCTGTACCAGTTTTTCAATTACTACCCAGCAAACACGTCATGTCCAGATCACGTGACTAGCACGCTGCTATGACGTTATAGTCTGGTAGCAACGTGCGAGCCACGTGATCCTACCCGCACGAAAATGCAGTAGTATCGAAGTAGGAAAGAAGCATTAACGCAGTAGTGGTGTGGAGCATATTTGCAGTAGAAATGCAGTATAGCCTACTGCAATTCTACTCCAAAAAGTACATAGGTTTGTACATAGGTTGAGAGGAGCATTAATGCAGTAGATTAGCAGCATGATAGAAGCATGTTTCAAATATGCTAATTAGCTCCCAGATCGAAGCAGATTTGAAGCATGTCTGCAGTATGATTGCAGTGGTCTACTGCGCTGGAATATCTACTGCGTTTTCGTGCGGGTAAGGTGATGTGCTTGCTGAATACCTCTATGAAAATCATATTACGCACCGAAAGTATCGGTCCACTGCTACAAAGGTGACCAAACTTTAAAGTACAGTGCATGTTCGACAAGCTGTGTCTTAACACATATCAATTTTGTATCGTCTACTGAATGAAATGTTGACTTACACTAGTTTATACGACTTATATTGCCGGGAAGAAGTTGCCAGGATTTGTACCGAATTAACGACGTTGTTGTGAGCAACTGTAATGTTTTATTTTACAAGTTAAAAGAGAAAACGTTATTATGACATTTTTAATCATTGTGTCTTCTTTTCATCATTCACATGATCATTTTAGAAGGCATTATTATATTTTAAGCATTCAACTTTGTAACTTTATATAATGTAGATTTATCTTAAGGATTTAAATCTTTCTCTTTTACATTATAGATCGAAAGTGAATCTGCGTAATTCTGAATACAACAGGTGCAAAGCTAAGAGTGATAAACTAAAAGAGATTCAGACAGAATTCGGCAAAGTGGTGGAACTTTACAAAGAGGTAGGTTTTGGTTTTAACAACACTTCTTTTTCGATATATATGTTATCAAATACTGTATCATTTATTATCACCGAGCATGTGACACCTGTCAACTAAATTTCAGGAAAAATGTCTTCGTGAAGCTGTATCTTTTTGGCTTGAAATAAAGGTATTTTCAAAACAGTACATACAAAATAAAAAAAGTGAAAAAAAATGACAATCTTCACAATATCCAACATGGCCTGAGTCAACTTTTGAAAAGCGAGTTTCTAATACACTTTTCTTAAACAAATCAGCTTCTTTTATAAAAAAATATTTACCAAAAGCTTAAAATATTCTACCCCTCGTTGGCTTGCGACCAGCCTGGACGTAGGCCTTCATCAGAATGGCGTGATTTGTTTCTTAATGGCCGCAAGGTGAACATTTCTGCTCAAATCACTCTCTATTCATGTTGCAGATAACATTCCGAGTGCATCAGATGATCTTCGTGGCCAAGATGAGAGGACAGTATGGCAACTTCGACTCGTCCACTCCCTTGGCCGAGATGGCAGAGATAAAGAGCACCCTTGAAAAACTAAAGAAACTGAAGACAGACATTGACACAGGTATATATGTAGGCCAGTTCTTGTTCTGGCACTGTAATCTTTATTAACCGTCTACGCATACCTGTATCTGGATTTGTCAAGTGATCGTGCATGTGATATAAGCTTTACCGGGTTTTCTGGGATTTTTTCGGTAAAAAGCGAGTACTTTCTCTCAGCATGTATATCAAATAATTCACGGCCACCCTCTCGCGACAACTGCACTTTTGATGACGCTCTAGCTGTTCTTAAATATGCATCGCTCCGGTGACAGTGTATTACATGAATCTTATAATTGCATATCTCTCTCTCTCTCTCTCTCTCTCTCTCTGATTGTGCCCCGGTACTTCGGCATTTTTCCCGTTAAAATGTAGTTGTACATACATGTACATGTACTATTAAGCTCAACGCGTTTACTGAAATACCAGTATCAATTAAATTATAACATATGGAGATAATGGACTATTCACCTGTCTCTACACTGAATCATTTCTTGTTTCCCAATACGAATGGTATTCCCAATACCAATACATCACACTGATCTAGTTGAATACGTTTTATTTCTAATTGCAATGTTTTTTCATATTAATACTGATATTTACTCTTTAAATGCAAATCATCATCATCATCTGCATAATTTTTATCATTATTATTATATTTTGGTTAGGCGTAGAAGGATTCATCTTGGACTTTCTTGAGAACCAAGTCAGCGATATTGTCGGTATGGTTATCCCTCTGCCAGCGTCTGATATCTTGGGTTGGTTCGGAATTTCAAGTAACAAAGACAAGCAGAGGAAGTATCGAGACGAGCTGAAGAAGGCCAAGTCCGACCTTCAGAATTCCCAAACCTCAGTCACGCGAAGTCTCGCGAGAGTTCAGTCAGATTGTAAATTGATCGATGATGTAAGTTCACCCTTACCCCAGTCACGCAAAGTCTCGCAAGATTTCAATCAGATTGTGAATTGTTCAGTGCTGTAAGAAAACGAGGAAGATACTTGTTAGAAGTGGGTTTTATGAACACATTTTGGTTTATTTTTTAAATTCCTCGTATTTCTTGCATACTAAGTACTGCTGACAGTCTGCGTGAATTTTCATGCTCCTAACTAATAACGTTCCTTTACCATTTCTATCTATCTATCTATTTCCATTGACGCTTGATCTTCCCTTGGCAAAATAATTTCCGATATTTTGTATTTTTTTTAATTCAAAAATCTGCAGCTACATTTTTTTAAATTTTCCCTTCATCCATTTCCCTTACAGTCCTGGCCAAAGATTCGTGCAGAAATTTCCAGATCTCTGAAGTCGGTGATGACCATGGGCGCGGACCTGAAAGAGGCCTTCCCTGATTTGGGCATCAAGCTCCGCACGTTGAACACCAACATAGTGAATTTCATCACAGGTGGTAGTTACTCGGAGGCCAAGGCTAAGATAATGCTCAACTTCGTCAAATGGGAGCTGAAGTACATGCAGGAGGAATTTTATCCAAAGGTATTACATGTTTAAATGGCATACTATAGATAAAGGTTAACCTAAATAAAAGACACTATGATATTCCATCCTGAAGGCATGCGGGTACTTGTGCAGTAAGCGTTAGCCCGCTGTATAGAAAACAATTTGATAATCTGTAAAAAATTTCTAATTTAATCAATGGTGTGATCATGCTCTTAGTTATACAAAAACCCGTTCAGAAAAGATCGGCCATTAAGTCACATTGGGGGTTGAAAGTTTCTCATTTTGGGCTCACGTTAATATTTCACCTCTGTCCGGACAATGACTCCGTTATATATATTTTTTGCTTATTATTTGTACACTCATTGTATGCTTTAGAGATTTAGATTAAAACTCTTCAGAACGGTTTCATGTTACATGTACATTGCAGCTTAAAGTAACAAATGAAGCCAGCATCGTTTCTTTCTTCAAATTTGTAATCGGAAAGTTAATTGACCCATTTATCCGTCTCAGTATCTTTGCCCTCGATTGCGTTGCCTTTGTCTTAAATTACTTTGTCGTTGAAACTTTTTGAATGATCTTGGAAATAAAAAGAAAATATCCAATGACTGATTACCGGTATGTCTAATAGCAATTACCATACGTTTGCAGCTGAACAACGCAATGAAAGACATATTCGGAACCACGGACAAAGACCAACTGGCCAAACTCATACGGATTGCAGATGATGTCGCAAAACAGATGAAGATCGACGCCTCTTTGGACGCCATTATGTCCACCATTGCGCCAATTGACGCAACGCTCAGTATCCTAGACATCCTCCGTATGCAGGCGAAACTTTTCCCCAAACGCAAGTGCTACAGAATCTACCCCTTTGCGCCAGCTCGAAACAACCAGAAACACCCAACATATGACGTCACTACCACGCAGGCGTTGTACTCCATCCGGGACGCCATCAAGAACGGGCTGGCGTTTGCTCCCAACACGTGCGCTGGGGTGGATGCTGTGAGGAAGGTCACCCTTGCGAAGGAGAGCCAGATGACAAATGCTCTGTTCAATTATTTGTTGAAAACGATCGATCCAAGCACCACGTGTGCTCCCGGCGTCACAGGGGACATATGCGCATAGTCGACCCGATGACGTATCTATGACAAGTCAACGTTGGTCTTTGTTATGCTTCCATAAGTAACTAGTGAAAATATTGATGACTTTATTTCTTGTTCAATTTTCAAAGTAAATTCTACCAGGGTGTGCATACTCCTACCGCTTGCCGCACAAATTAAAGTGATGATTAATATGAGAGGCTTCTTGTTTTAATCTGAAGAATTGTTAATAAATGTACTAACCATGGGAAATAAGATGTACAATGTTGTATTTTTAAAGCAATGTTTCACTTAAAGGAAGACGTCACTTTCTGTGGCCGGCCATTTTTGCACCAGTGACGTCAGAATCCTATTGATGCTCCGCTCGTCTGTCGTATTGCACAGGGGCAATCAAACTGGCCATATAACAACTGCATATGATTAAGCACTATCATTTAGTCATTTTAGGCCTCAGAAAGTGACGCACCCCCTTTAACATTTTCTCCACAGTCTGTCCCGTCGATCAAGTTTCTCGGTGTGCTGTGATGTTTTGTAGACGTGACTTGTTTGTCGTAGAAAAAGTTAGATACTTGTAATCAATTTTCTTATGCCGTTCCGTCAAAATTTCGGTAAATTCTTGTAGACTGTTTGCTGCTTATGTTTAGAATTCTCCATTATCAAATATTACAGGTGAATGAATCTTTGAGCTAATTTATAGTAACTTGTACTCTGTAATATTTTTCTGCAGTGAAATAAACTTTACTTCCGACTTCCAAAATTACGAAACACTTTGCTTTTATATTGAGTCAGCTGAAGGAAATTGCTTTATTTACAAACTCCATATTTGTACACCAGGTATTGTCTCCAACACACAAACGGGCAAAGCTAAACAGAATTGTCAATAAAATATAAACAAATAAACAAAATTGTATTAAAAGCAACCAGGCAAGCAGCCATAGTAACTTATAAAGTAACTCCGAAACCATGATTCTCTTCAAACAATGACGATGTCATTCAAGACCTTAAACTGTATGCATAGAGGTAGATTTCGCGTATTGCTGAACGTGATCCAGAAAAAAAATGGGAGAGCGGCAGACATTAACCCTTGAAGCTTTATCGCCTCTGTCGCAATGGCCCATAACTGAGCGAGGAAGGGTAATAATTTCATTACATCTAGAACAAGGTCAAGTGCCTTAACTGATTAAATGGGTCACGGTATCGCTGTGTTGGTTCGGTTTCAAATATCAGTTCGATAACTAAACACTTGCTGATAACATTACGGCAAAGGGTCTGTTCTTCTTGATCAACATGTCTTTACCGCCGGATTTCCATAGTTTGCATCCCGAGTCTCAAGCGTTCTTGAAGTACCTCAGTGAGGAGAGTGCCAGTCGTCAAGAGGAAATAACCCCGGAACTAGCCAGGGAAGCAGCTTTGGCGACCACCCTCGAGTCAGATGGCAGGTTAGACTTTGAGTACCAAGGAGAGCGACGGGAATATATTGTCCCTTCGCCGCACGATTCGGGTAGGACACTACCAGTGAGCGCAGCGTGTTGGTACAAAGTTGAAGCAGCGTTGAATGCACTTCTTCATTTTGAGAGTCTGCTGCTCGAGTCGTCATCTGCAAATAAGTTCAATTCAAACCAATTTGATCTCTCTCTCTCCGTCTCTCTCTCTCACTCTCTCTCTCCGCCTAAATTTAGATAAAAATACGAGTATATTGATACAGATATAGTTGTAATAAAATTGCGACATTCTGAACGTGCCTCAGAACACAGGCTTAATTCTGTTACAGCTGGTATCCCAGTCTGGGTGTACATCCCCAGCACAGTGGCGCCACACCCGGCTATATTCGTGTATTTCCACGGTGGTGGCTTCACAGTCGGGAACCGGGTCACCCATGACACGTGCTGCAAGATGGTCGCGACGTACGTACACGTAGAGACTATACATCTATACGTCTTCCGCATTCATCATAAAAGAATGGTTGTCACCACGAATGAAAAGCTTTGCGCTTACAACCGGATCTCTCCTAGACCCCATTCCTTTAGATATCATTGGCCTACGTGGATATACCCAACTCTCCCCAAATGCAATCAGTTTAACTGCATGACATGCCTCCTCTTGTTTCTAACGTACTCGTAATCACCAGCTTTTCTGTTTTTTACTTCACCCCAGGAGAAGGCGTGTCATTCAACTAACCTGATTGCAGTCAGCAAAAATCCCACAGGGATGGGTCGATCCACGAAGTCGATGGTGACTACTGGAATGGGGCCTAATTAGATTCGCGATAAAACCATTTTGCCTATGTCGGGTCATTCCGTATTTTCAACGTCACACATTCCTAGCTAGGAAAAAATTACACTGAAATACAAAATCTTCTTCCCTTAACTGCCCTACCACTTCGTCTTAACACAGAGAGTCGAAGTGCGTGATGGTGAACGTGGACTACAGACTTGCCCCCGAACATAAACTTCCTGCCCCTATGGACGACGGTATAGCGGCCGTGAGGTGGGCCATGGACAACAAGGCACTCATTGGTTAGTATAGCGTAGTCATAGATGTTTGTGTTAAACACAAAAAGTAAGATTCTTTTAGATTTATGTTTGAACTGTCCCAATGATTCATTTAATTCAACGAACGTTGCATAGCTCTGATTGTGCGTTGCATTAAGATATAAAGAAATAAAGATATAAAGTGTTTTGGGTTCAGAACTATAGTGTATTATGTGTACATGTACTTATTAGATATGGTATGTTTAAAACATAGGAACTCTTTAACATGTGAATAAAATATTATTTTCCTCCAGGTGGCAGTCCGAGTAGTAAAGTCGGAATTGGCGGGGATAGTGCTGGTGGGCGCATTGCGTCATCTGTAGCACATGACGTCACGGGACTGGCCTTCCAGGTAGTATGACGTCATCTCTTTCCATTATCCCTCATCTATAATACCGGGGTAGTGCATGTAACTATAACCGCCCTCACAACTTGCCCACTCCCCAATATTCAGATAGTTACTTCCCGTTACCAGGGACATAATAAGTTGAATCAAATAATTACGAGTAAATTTATGGTATATGTATTTAGTTTTGTTTGGCTTATTCCCGTTAGTCATAGGAGTGCAGAGTAATTTAGCACACATTTGAAGTACATGGTAGACCTCTTATTGTCTAACTTCCTCTCCGACTTTTACACACACACACACACACACATACACACACACACACACGCACACACACACACACGCACACACTATCTGGGTATGCATGCTTTCTTCCAGATCCTGGTGTACACGTGTGTAGATGCCACCTACCCCTTCCCCTCCAGTCAGCTGTTTGCAGAAGGCTATGGCCTCACAATGGCTTCCATGCTCTGGTAGGTATATTGGTAAAAAGTCTACTTAAAAGACGAATAAAAAACTTGATATCTCTGGTTATTAGCCTGTTCTATCAGTAATGACTAAAATGATAAATTCAAGAAAAAAGCGATCTTATTCTGGTTTTGTCAGGTATCTCTCAGGGTAAAATTCTCGATAGATCGAGCAACACACGTTTTACAAAATTTTAAAATAAGGACTCTAAAAAGCACTTAACTTGCAGGTACGCAAAACAGTTTACAAAAGACGAATCTGACAGGAGCGATCCAAGACTATCAACAATAAAAAGGCCAAGGTTCGGCCACCTTCCCCCAACGCTGTTCGTTGTGGCCAGCCATGATCCTATTAGGGACGATAGTGCGGGTGAGATTTTTATTGTCACACCTAACACAATGGGTATTTAACTTTGCCACATCAAACATGATTGGCTAGATGATCATATTGTATCAAAGCACCATGTTAGAGCCAAAGAATCATATAATGTTCGTTTTCCCCAATAAATGTCGTTCTGTCATTTATCAGTGATGATGTAACACGGCCGCATAGAAAGTCAAGAAGTACCTGAACCAATCGCATTTATTTTTTGGTCAGCCCCCCCCCCCCCAACACCGCTCCAAAAATACTAAACCGCCGACACATCTTTGTGTACATGTATTGATATAAGGTTCAGAACCATGCATTAAAGTTAATTAACCTTGGTCATTATGAACCATGGCCAATCATTAAAAACGTTAACCCCCTGCATAGATCCCATTATTGTTATATCAGACCTCGTGAATTCGTGTATTGCAGCTTATGCCAGTAAACTATCAGAGGCGGGCGTGAAGAACGAGACATTGTACCTGGAGGGAGTGGTCCACACGTTCTTCCGGCTGCCAGGTAACCTTATTACTGTTACTCCTCACCTTGAAAACAGTGCTAATTTACATGAGGTTTTCGGTCATAACTTTTGTCAAATATAAGAAACGACAAAAACATATAGTTTATGATTTGTTTTTGTATGTTTTTAGATTCTGCAAGTTCAAAATAAATGGTTTTTTTATCGCAATAAAAATTCAACATACAGTTTATAACGTTGAATCGTTGTCTGCAGGGAAAGAATGAAAAATACAATACTGATGTCGTATTGTTATTATTATGTCTTATTATTATTATTCTTTTCAATCTACTGCAGGCTTCTTCAAGGAGAATTGCCAGAAAGCATACAAGAAGGTGGCACAGTTTATTCAGGAGAACGCCCAATAAACGTGATTGGAGGGCGTGTGTAACACACTTTAAACATGTTGACTGCCCTTGGACCGTGTTGATAATGGACGTATAACATTACTCCAAGTAAATGATTCAGATTACCCCCCCCCCCCCTTACACAGAGAAGCGATTTTCGTCTCTTTTTTGTGTGACCAGAAATATGGTGGACAAATATTTTTTTGGCCTAGGTAGGATTAAAAGTCCAACTTGGCCTGGCCAATTTACACAGACATTCTGTCTAGGTCAAATTAAAATCTGTCTGAGCAATAATGCAATCCGACTAGGTAAAATTGAAATTACTATAGGAACACTAAAACGCCATAAACCCGTTTCCAGTTGTATATTTAAACAGTATTAGGATGCATATTTTATACGTAAAAAAGATTGAATAAAACTGCGTGATTGTTTTCCTATGTTCATGAAATCGTAAAGTTTGAATAAAAAGCATGTTTTCCTATTGTTGTTGGCGTTATAAAATAACAAAAATAGCTTTTAGGCTGTACTGTAGTTTGTTATTGTTTTTTTTTATTTTAGTTTTGCTCTCTTTTTCTTCTCTTCTTTTGTCTTTATTTTATCTCATTTTATTGTTAAGCATCATTTATTATCCTCAGCATACTAACTTCAGGCACCCTGAAAATAAATTAAGTCGCGCGGATTGGGGTAGTGTGGGGTAGTGTGGGGTGGGTGGGATGGGCGTGGCTAACCATTCCTGTCAAGATTGCCATGGTTACAAATCTGTGTTTGTGTGTGTGTGTGTGTGGGGGGGGGGGGGCACTCCCATCTACCCCCCTCCGCGGCTCCTACCCCAATAAACTTATGGGGACCTCTTCTGATGCCACTGGATGCACATCATTACCTGTCAGATGCAAAAGCAGCAAATTAACACAACGTGCGTCACGCTTGCTCTCCCATCTTGTAACATGTACAGTTGTACGACGTGAATGTCGAAGTTCAAAGGAAAATACGTGGGAAAATTACCCTGACCCTAAAATGTGGCCTTTATCAGTTGATGCACACAGTTGTAGCCTGACAGGTAAGAGATGAGATATATGTGTTCATACGGTATATTCCACCAAGTACCCTCTGTAGCGTAGCTTAGAAATGAACCTTCATACATTTACGTGTATCCCAAGCTAACAGGGAAACATGGGGAAGAGAGGGGGCTTCGTCCCGAATCTATATGGGAAAGGCTTGGCGTATACTGAGTAATCTGGCTGTCCTTATGATGGCCTAAGTTATTTTTTTTCGTTTAACATGTAAGTTTAAAAGACCGATTTTCTCACTTCCTTGGGGGGGGGGGGGGGGGGGGGAGGCTGAGGAGTCTGTTTCCTATGAATGTGATCTCCTCTAGGTATCATCGTTTAAAGTCATATCTGCAATCCAATCCTGGGGATTCATATCATGTGAACTTTTCAAACATCACCTAAAATGACTACCAAAATAATCAGGGGGCACTGACAGAATCCGTCTAGAAGTGATCCTGTAACACAGAATTATTGGTTAATTGGGAATAAAAATGGAATCTCCAAAAACATAACATTTAGCTTGTTATCCGGGCCAGGCACTACGCGCATCCTTCACTATTACGTTAGGGGTCTATAAGAAATAAAAATAAAATAAAAATTAAATTAAAATGAAAAAAGTAGAAAACAGTGGTACGTACACATTGAAATTAATCTAGCACAGCAATGCTCTGAAACAGCTCCACAGCTTTCGGTATTTATTCACAACAATCGGCGATAAATGACGTTTGAAAAGGCAGAGCTGGTTCTCACAGGTAGCCTATAAGGGCAAAGTCATAGACTCGTGTCAGCCATTAATGATGCGCATAAATAAGATGCGTTTCTCAGGGTGCATCCGGAACCACGTGTGTACAAAAGGGCAGGTGTTTCCAACAAGAAGAGTGGAGCAGTGTTTGCTGTATGAGGATAAGAAAGACGTGTTGTCCAGTACTGTTGAACTGATATTTGATCAAAACCGATGACCAATGGTCAACTGCTGAGACCAGTGTAAGTGACAGCTGACAGTCATTGCCATTGAATGCCTTTATTTTATCTCCTTGAAATTCTTTATAGTTGATCAAATAGCAGATGCCGTTATATACATGTGGACTGATGGAATATTAAGATTGTATTTTTGCATGTAGCTATATAATTATATATTAATATTTTCCAATTACAGATAACAAGAAGGGGTGGTCCAATTAACTGAAATCTCCTTGGGAATTGTGTTTTCCATCATAAAACAGTATTTCATTTTCTTGTAGATACAGGTAGAAGAACAGAATGCATGGCGTCAAATGGATACACGTGTGTGGCCTCTTACTCAGCTGCAGGTACACACTGTGTCAGTATATCACGTATAGATATTTAGATGGTAAGTAGGCCTATATGTTCTTAAGTTGCCTTAAGTCACCCTTTGTTTTTTATATGGGACTCGGTATGACTTTGTACTGCCTGGTGGGAAAGTAGCTCTAAAATTCCTTGTTAATTTTCAAATGTATGTAACCCTCTCGTGATGCAATTCTTGTCCAAATATTTGTATTTACCGTGGCCGGTGAAAAACCTTCACCGGTTTCCATTTTGGATAACGGGAATAGCTTAATAAATAGGAACTTATTATTCGCAATTTTGAATTGGTGATAGTACAAAAGTACAAATTTAATTGTTTACTGTATTAAGTTCGAACGCGCGCCATGTGTCTTTAACGCGGTTTTACCAGTGTTGTGAGAGCGTTCTTGACTCGCAATGGGTCTTTTCAAAAGATCGTGTTGAAAAATCTTAATTAACGATATTCTACATCTACATGCAGCATCGACTTCAAAGGGAGTTGCCGAGATGATTTCTTTTGGAACGCTGATGTATTTGACCTATTCTTCACAGGCAGAACTCACCATGTTTTGTAACCTTAACACTACAACTAGCACTTCAACTAGCTGGAGCAAGCAATTATGCGATTACACCTGACGTTTCTATTGCAGCTACTATTTACAGGCTCCCAGATTTGACGGTCCCGCCCTCTGGTGACGTAAATGATCACGTGGTGCCATTCCCGCCAATGCCGGCGCGTCCTCCTCATCCGCCAAGTGTCACTGTGGGCGACATGTTGACAGAAGTGATATTTTATCTGCTGCGACGGACCAGCAGAGAAGTAAGTCTTGTCTTCTTATAATGGGAGAGTTGTTGCCAAGAGAAGGTTTGATACAGACATTGCAACAAATCGGTTCAGTAGCCAGCAATTTTAAAGGTTGAAGTTTTTTCTGAAAAATGATTTACCCCTTTGTTGATCTAACTTGAAAAATGACATAGCTAGAACGTCACATTAAAATGCAGAGAAAAGCTTTAACGGCTAAAAGCCCCCCACCCCCCGCAACGCGAGCCCTAAATCTTTACATTAGACTAGTCTTAAAACGGGAAAGATAGCGTGGTACCGCGAACAGCGCGTTTCGACACATTTCATTGTAGCCCTAAAACTGAACATTACCAGTACGCTCTTCCTTTGACTCCTCTCGCTGCACCTTTAAAGAAGCAAGAACCTGGAGAGCAGGCACGGTGTATCCCCAGGATGAAGAATTCAGGTCTTGCGTAAAAATGTTACATGTTACTAAATTGCTGTAAATGTCAACCACTTTGACCTGACCCCGATTTCCATACATACGTAAGACGGTGGCCCCTTGAACACACAGAGGTATCGCTTGACACCGACATTTAGTATTTAATTAACGGAAAATTGGAGGGATCCAAGAGGCTCGGAGGCAAAGGCTACCAGATGGTTTTTTCCTCTTTGTGTTTGGCAGGATTGTTGGAGATATCTTGTGTAGACCTTTTAGTCCATGTAGATGTGTATTTTTAGCTAATTCAATTACTGAATGTGTACGGTATACACTGTGTTCTTTTAAACCACTAGCACGGTTCATTGGCTTTGAAACCGAGAGAGAGAGAGAGAGAGAGAGAGAGAGAGAGAGAGAGCATGAATGTTTTGTCATAACTGTTTGTACTTTTCATTTCTTCATATACGTCACTGGTTGTCAGTTTAAAGCATGAGCCATTATTGAGGGGAAATAGTAAAAACTTTAAAATAGCATTGCATACAATAAAACAAATTACAGTATAAACTGATTTCTAAGTAATTGTTAATAATTAATCATACAACCTAGTAATGTTGTCGGTAGGTGAAGACTCAGAACGGTCCAACACCCGATGGTCTCCCTTCCGGAGGAAATCCGGGTAGACATGACAACACTGGAACAATGAAAGGTAGCTTTTCTTTCTTTCTTTCTAATTTATTTATTTATTATTTATTCGCTCGTTTTTTCTCAATTATTTATTCTTTTGATTCACCCCTTTGGTAACAAAAGAGGAAAAAAAAAACAATAACAAAACGTACAGATAAGATCTGGAGCATTTATATAACTTTAGGTAAGGTGCTTCGTTTCAATCACTTTTTTAAATTTCACTTTTTTCTTGGAATAAAGGTCCTGGGAACTGGAAAGGAGAGACTGGAGGGCCAACTTGGAGAAGGGGACAAAGATACCCAACCGGAACCCCATTGGGACGTAAGGTACACTTTGTATCAGGTACCACGTGGTGCTGATTCTGCCAATGAAAAAAAAGTAAATTCTTACTGCCGAATATTGGAAATCAATAATATTTACATTATGACGGAACGAGACCTTGAGCCAATATTGGTGCCCCCTTTTTCTCATTTTAATGTATTTACGATTCGTGGCAAGTCATTATGTACACCTCAATAGGTCTTTTAAAATGTTTAATTAAAATTTGAAAGAAAAAATGAATGAATGCACTAGTATGTGCGATGGGGATAATAAAGCATTCACGTGCATTGATGAATTGTATGTACCAAAATTCCATGCAGCCAAAGTATGATAACATATTTCATTCCAAAACTATGAAAGATTCTTGCGTTTTATTTCAATCCTACGACCCTGTGGCATTATAATTTAGTGTCAAAATCGTATATTAATCATTGTCTAATCGTATATATTCCAGGATCCTGACTGCCAGAAAGCTGATTCAGCTCTCCGTGGTCCGCCAGGAGCCCCGGGACCCGCAGGCCCCCCAGGACAGTGTGACCAAGGTGGGGACTTAGTGGCCGGTGGGGGGGGGGGGGGGATGAGAGGAGGAGGGGGGAAATAAGTCACTCTTCCAATGTAGCAGAGACTGGTGAATTTCACTCACAGCGATAAAAAAAAAGAACGTCAGAGCTTGTAAACGGGATTCTCAGACCTTAATTTGTTCAATGTTTTTGGTAATTATAAACATTGGTGATTAAGATCAATTTTCTGAAGTTCCCGGGGAATGATTTATTTCTTTTTGCTATCATTTTTCAGAGACCTGTTCGAGAGCAGGTCCGAAGGGTTCCAAGGGCGTCATGGGACCCCGGGGACCGCCTGGACCCAAAGGCAGGGACGGGGTCGGGGTAGGAAAGTACTTGAATACTCATTGCTTTATTGATCTTCACACAGTCATTTAACTATGTGACCTCGCCTTTGAAAAGCTCTACTTTGTAATGCAAAACAGCTCAATTTTATCATTTTACTATTTGAGACATGTGCGAAGAGCTAGTACTGGAATATGAAAACAAGTGAAAGCAAGGGAATGTATATCTGTAGTTTTATGACGATGCCGTGGGTTGCAATTGCTTATACTTGGAAGAGTTAAATAACATAAGTAAAGATACTATCCATTTATTTACAGATTTACCTATTTGAGGACCGCAGCGCTATGGACGCCGTTGCATTAGAGGGGCTACTAGCTTATAGGGTTGACACTAAACTGTTGTATTACAGAGATCACGTGGCTTGGAGACCCATCAAGGTACACGTGACACGAAATGATCTTTTTTATTTACGTATACAGGGAACGTTTGATTAATACCGTACATGTAAAAACCGAAATTGCATTAAGAATTAAGATTATTCTGCCCCTTTCTCTCCATGTTACCACTGAAATGATGTCGAAATTGTTTTATTATATTATACTGACATTACATTGCTTTTGTATGGTAGGGGGTATGGATGTTGCATTAATGATATTGTTATTGTAATGTACTGGGGGCATTGATATATTGTACTGTTATTGTATTGAAGGCTAGTCGGTGCGGTGACGGCGTGTTAGATCGAGAACTGGGAGAGGAGTGTGACGACGGCAATGAGGACACGGGAGATTTTTGTGTCAGTAAGTGTGCTGTCCATACACTGTAGCCCGGGTCCCTTTTCAGAATTACTGCTGTTTTCACACAAATATACAGATTTACCGCTGCCTGCCTCCGCCCGACACAATGTACATCTTTTTTTGCACAATCCATCAATTTGGAATGATTTGGAATGGCAATTTCCTAATCGAACAAAATTTTCTAATTTTATCAAACAATTTTTGTAGGCAGGATGTTCATTACACGGCAAGAAACACACGCACACTTTTTTTTTTGACAAAATTCTCGACGGAATGCGGCTGTGAACTACTAAAAACATGCATTGCATGTCGGGACAAGCGCATTCTGTTGTGAAGTGAGCATGACAAAGATACTGACAGATATACAAGGCCTCTGTCTTGTTTTTACCTTCATAGTACGCTATTTTATTTGCTGTGTGTATGAAACAGGTTTTCTCTTTTGCCAGTTTCAGAGTTAAAAAGACGTTTGAAAATAAACGTTTTATCTCATAGTTTATCATCCAAAGATACACACACTTTACCAACAATTTTACACTTAATAAAACGCAGTCTTTTGCTCCTGATTTCAACTTTTAAGTAATGAAAGTCTTAGTTTTTACCACGAAATTGACAAGTGGAGATGAGTATTCAACTATGGAAAATGTGTTTCAGACTGCCGGCTGTCCTATTGCGGAGACGGTTTCATAAACAAATACGCCGAGCAGTGTGACTGGATCCACTTCAGGCACATCCAGTGTTCCTCAGTACACAAGAGGTACAACTGATGTCTGCAGCTAGCTTCAATATTGTAGATGCCGCAGATGTTTTATACCATATTTTATTTTAATTCTAGTTTTTATAGCGAAATATGTTATTTGACCCATATTGTCAAAATGGCAATTTTAGATTTGTTGAAACAAATAATCTCGTTCCTTTTTACAGCATGACGGGGCTAGTACTGTGCAGTCGCCAGTGCAGATGGGTTTACTCTAGATGTCACTACGTGGTCTGAAGAAACAAGACAAGCTGACCTTAACGAAAGACAGTATAGGCTATCTCTGTTTTAGAAGCGAGGAGGGAGAAATGGTCATGCGTACTCGCGTAGGCACGCTCTCAATGTTAAGTTGTTATATTTACAGCTTATGAAAATACGCACATGACCTTTTACCCGTACAGCTGTCATCTTTCAAGTAAACTAAAATTTTATATTCTTTTCTGAATGATATATTTTGCGTCAGAAATGTGACGCAGAGGCTGTTGGGATGGATTTGTACTTGAACACGCTTACAGAGACCGACTGAAACTGAACATAGTACGGTATCTACTGAGTACATGTGTAATATAATCCTCTAGTATCTTATCAATAAGATGAGCAATGATATAATGTAATGTACGCACAATCCGTCATGATCTGCGTTACATAATTTAAGGATCCCACTCTGCTACTGAGAAGGTTGACATTTTGCACAAGTCGGAAACGTACATGTACATAATGCATAATCTGATCATGTTTTAGCATACGTAGCCAGGGTACATCGTCATTTTTCAAGTAGAGATAGGTTATTCTAGAAGACAGTGACCCTCTTGCGTAACTTTCTTATATCATAGATTAATGTTGTTTTCCTCCCATATTGATGGGTGCTATAGTATAAGACAGGGGTTTAAAAGTAATGGGACAAATAAAAATTATGAAAACATTACACGAAATGTGTGCCTAATTGTCTCGATCCAGGGAATGAATCACTTTTTTTACGAAATTAACCACATATTATTAAATACCAGTACATGAAAAAAGGAAACAATCAATTTAGCCTCTGTATTTTCCCTCAAAATCTGTTTTAAACAAAACACTGTTCACCGTCAGCTTTAACCGAGAAGCGTCGATGGAGCGGACTCCGAGCACTTGTCATACTGTGGAAACCGCCAGGCGGCGCCCGGTACGACAGGCCAAGACGAGACCGACAGGGATTTCAGGTCGTATGGCTCTTTATCTTTCCAGTCCATGAACATGTGTTGGTCACGCTGATTTCCTCTGCCCACCCTGGAAGATGAAAATTATTATTTGTCATCTCTGCGCGAGACATTTTCTACAGATTTTCCTTTGGGGTATAAAATGCTCATTAGACCTTTATAGTTCTAAAATATATAATTTTCCTGGACTCTTCAACAATTTTCCCTTTCTCGCGACTGCATATCCGGCCTTAAACCTCAGAGAGAAGTACAACCTGTAAATCCATTTTCTAAGCTTCAATAACTTTCAGGTGGATAATGTGTTGACTGTCTTATCACTTACTTGATATGTCCATCTTCCCAAGAAATCCAGAAATACTTGAACTTTCTTGGACTGACAATTCCAGGAGTTTTTGCCGAGGCAAGGCAGCTTCCCTGGAGCTTTTTCCTAATGCAGGATTTCTGGTCCCCCCAGCCCCCAAGGACGATCTCGTAGGCTTCGGTTTGGAACTACAACATGAAGAATTTTTATTTTACATTTTTGAAGGACATAATATATAGCCGTATTCAGACACACAGCTATACAAATATACAGTGTACAAATCAGCATTTTTATCTCATAGAGTAGCACCCAAACATGATTAGATCGATGAATTGTACATTATATGATGAAGTAAAGGAATATGTTACGGATTTTGTTTGTGCATCGTGTCCATTTCACTCAATTGCCACTGACAAAATACCCAGATTGTTTAAAATGTCATGGGGTGATACCTAATGCAATTTCATTAAAACAGAACATGCACTTGTACTGAATTTAATCAAGTTAATGCAATACACCCGGTCTTTCGAACCATATGAATGAATTTATCACTCCATGGAAAGACAGAAATGTTTTGATGAAGCACGTTCTGTGACTGACAAAGCTTTACGCGAAGGCCAGGTAACGCTTTCGTGCACAGGAACGAGACAAATGGTAAAGTGATATTCGAACCTTGGAGGACACGTTCTTGGTTGGATGCAAAGCGATATGGACGTCACCACAGGACCGCACTACAAAGGGCACCCAAGTGTCATTGGCTCCGATGTACTTCACTACTTTGTAGTTGTACTTGTTGGGGCTGTTAAATGCGCACCATGCCAAACCTGCAAGAGAAAAAAAAACATATCATACATTTCACAAGTTTTTGTTCAAAGGTATGTATAGCCTAATTCCCAGTAAAAGCCTTATTGTTTGAATTGTTTATTTTAAATAATTTGTCTCTCTATCTTACCTCCACTCACAAACGTCGCCAATAATGCGGCGGCAAGAATATCCCGTACCATCCTGCTTCTTCTGCTGCTGACTTGACCGGTGATGGGACTATTAAATGCGCAACGCACCTGTTACATGTGTACATTAATACTCCTAACTGTACTATATAATCGCTCTACTTAATGGTATTACATGTGTAACGATGGATCTCGGGGATAAGCACAGTGTATCACGTGCTCCCTTTGGCTACGGAGGAATACTGAACAAGCCCCCCCCCCTATCTCCATCTCCTTCTCCCAAAGCAGCAGTGCAACGTGTGGCAGATGGTGCGACACCCCCCATTCCTGTGCCATACCTCTTAAATATAACACTAAACTTGTATTCGTCTGCTATTTTACATTTGGCAAGTGAGGCAAAAAAATGTTGTACCCCTCCTCCCCTTCGCAATTCCCTGTCTCCGCCTGCACACCGTTAAGTCACTCATCAGCATCGTGTGAGCGGACCAAATGACGTCACAACAAGATAATCGGGTTACCACTGCATTAAGTCCACTGACAGCTGGTATAGTCCGTATTCTTGATGCGGTCTGAATTATGCTACTGGAATGTGACGACCCCCTGGTTTATCCGGGGAAGGGGGTGGGGTACTATTGGTGAATGCCTTCTACGGTACCGGGGGCACTTGCAAGCACATTATTTGTGCCGCCTATATGATACATGAACTAGACAGTGTCTACACAGGGAAAATTGAAACACTTATGATATATCGGGAGGAAGGGTTAGGGTACCTGTTACACTTTTTAGAGGTTCCAGTCTCAGCTTTTTAATCACACGCACACACACACACTCACACACACATTTTGCCATTAAAGTCACGTACACCTTCGAACACCATCTTGATTTAAAAACTGTTCACCAGACTTAACAAAAACTTGTATACGTACTTACCGGTTTGCAGGGTCCTATTAACGGGGAATATAAATAAATAAATAAATAAATAAATAAATAAATAAATAAATAAATAAATAAAAGAAAAATAGATAAATATTCAATAATAAATAGTCTAGTCGTTGAAACTAATAAAGCCCTAAAATAAAGCCCTAAAAACAGTCTACTGGGTACTAAGAGGCATTGGGCAATACACCTCAACCGAATCTACAACCTCCGTACATTAATTTTTTCAGTGGAATAAACAAGCCCAGTGCATAATTTCGGCGATCAACCAAAGGGTTCATATATGATATACCCACGTTCATGTACAATTGTATATGTACATGTATTCATGTGTCCTGGTGACATTTGACTAGGGCTTTTTTTTGTATTCTGAGAGAAGAACTGATGTGAAAGCAGCCACCGTCATAAGTTTTCCAACATGTATGATCTGTGCGACCTTCTGGTTACCAGTCGACAATCGATCGCTACTGTCCTGTTTTCAATTATCAAGTGGTTTCTGAAAGGTTGTGTATCGATCACTCGGCAGACGAAGAGCGACTGGTAACTATAGCTTGAAGGTGGTCTTTAGAAATTGCAGATACCATACTGCAACCTTGTTGCAACCGGTGTGCGACAGGTTGCCGATCAAAGTATGCCAAAGCTTCTTATTCAGCTTGCAAAGTGATCGCAGGCGACCGCCAGATTTTGTGTTTGCTAAAAGGTTGCAAAAAGTTGCAAGCGTAGTGCAACGAAGTCTTAAAATAAGCCATTATTATGAAACGCGGATAATACGTTTGTCTAACTGTATGTGGACAATTAGTTTAGCAGATCCATCCTTTGCTCGTCAGTCCTCTGTATCACCGCAAGGAAAAAATGGTAGACGACGCACGTAAGTACACTGCATGGTAACTTTTTTTTTTTACGGCCCTTTTTTTTACATGGACATTTTCCCACGGTTACGTTTGAAGACTGTGAGTTCTTTAAAGACTCTGTCACCGCCATACATTGACAACTGAAACATTTTTATTTAGCATTAAACCTTTCGGTACACGGTTATTTTGACTTTAAGCTTGTCTGGGGGGAGGGGGGGATCTCTGTAAGTCATTGTTTCTTCTTCTGATGCAATATGACTACACGATCGGACTTTTTCTCTGGGTATTTTGATATGACCAAGAATCAGTTTTGTAATTAAGATAAATCTCTTTATGACGTTCTGCAAACTAGAACAAGGTAATTTTTTTTTTTATAATTTATCTTGGAAATCACTTTGTAGCTATAGTCACAGCGGGGTAATTCATTTCAGAGACTGGTTCATCTTTTAACACCCTAGGTTCTAGATTTCAGTATTGCCAGCTCGATCTTGATTTCATATACAACATTGGTCAAAAAGGTTGCCCCACCCCCATTTCCATGTTCTTTTATTTACAAATGATCACCTCACAGCTGTAAATTGTTAGAAATATTGCTTTTTATTACAGATACCGTGTCTAACATGATTAATGGTTAAAACTACGGTTGTCACCCAAAGGAATATTTTTTTATGATAAAGTTAAATTACACTGTATTATCATGAACTTCGATCATTTTAATAAAATCTTAAGTTCGTTCTGTGTAGGATTCGGTCTTGTTTTAGTGACGCACCCCCCCCCCCCCCAAAAAAAAAAAAAAAAAAAAAAACCCTGATCATCAACAGTAAATTTATTGCTATTCACGGAAAGATTAATGTTGCTCTGCGACTAGTACTTGCTCGAAGCAAAATAATATGATTGGAATATTCACATGATTATATGCGGGCTGTGCATGCATATAACTAGCTTCTGAGATTCAGTGTCTGAGATTCGTCGTATTTTATATGAAAAGTGGAGAATATTCTTTATTTTGTTCAGTTAACCAATAGCCATTATCATAAAAAGTAATTAAAAATTTTAAAAAGATTTTAAAGAGCTACATATACCGGTCATAAATTGCAGGGTTTAAATAGATACTGCAGTAATTGGGTTTTGTTATATTAGCAAGCAGTTTCTATTGATTTGAAAAAAGTCCCGAATTTAAGGCATTAAAAAAAGCACAGATTGATAAGCGTCCCCACATATCTTGTTCATTCATCCCCAATTTCAATTTCACGGAGGACAATGGATAACGGATAGTGGATAACGGATAGTGGATCCATTACTGTGGGTTGTTGCTTTCAGATAATCGGCCTAAGTTTGACTGCTTGTTGGTTGACTAAATAACTCAAAGGTTTTCACAAATTTTAATAAAACCTCCCGGATAAATAGTAACGCAGGAGGAAAAGACTTGAACACAAGCCGGGTCTTCCAATAGATTTGAAATGAATTCTTTTTTGATATTTTGTTTTATTATTATTTGCAATATTTCTTGGTGGAAGTCCGCGCTCTGTGATTACTCCAGTTTTGATAATGGTATTTAACACGCAGGATTATCATTTAAAAAATCACCGAATAGCAGAGACATGCATGCGTTCATACATTAATCGCTTTTCTTAATACATTTGCGTAATTGTATTTAGTGCTCGTAACGCCTGCAGCATTCATTACATATAATGTCTGGCATTGCTAAGGACTCTCATCGGTATTTTCCTGCACACTTTAGAACAGAGAGGGGGCCTAAAACCACGACAACACTCTGAAGTATAAAACCAAAGGTAATGCACTATATCACTAGTTTTTTTCTAACCAAGTGTTACACATCACGGTCAGATTTTCAAGTTTACATTGATGGGTATCTAATTTTTTCTGTTGGAAGACGGTCAAAATTGGAGGATGAATCAACAAAGATAATTTGGAAGACTGTCAGTAAATAGCTCTGGATCCGCCCCTGACATGAGAGATGAAATGTCCAGAATTGCATACAACCATTGGCAAAACTAGAACAATGGTGTAACTAAACGTTTGACTGGAAACTTAAGTGTTCTGGCACACGTAGGCCTCGTGGGTCAACCCCTGTGGGCGATATAAACCCTCTGGATATCACTGGATGAAATGGATGATGGTCTAACACGACGTATACTTTGTATTACGTTTACAGGATTGAGGCCGTCCACTAGTTTTAGATACAGGCTAAGAAATTCAAACAGAGAAAAGACGCTTTAAAATAAATATTGGTAAAGCGTAATTTGAAATTGGCTTAATAACCACTGGATAATACATTGAAATTGTTGATGTTATACGCGCCTGTTACAAGCTCTCATGAAAGGGGGCACGTCCACTGACAATAGTACTCGCTTCTTCTGCATTCATTATTTTGTTATTTTGTTAAAAGAATACTTGTTAGATATTTATACCTCGATAAGTTTAGCTGTAAAGGCCTATGTGAATTGGAGTATTAAAGGTTTTGATTTTTACATAAACTCATTTGCAACTTGTTAGCGGAGAAATTTTGCGAATTTGCGGGATATTAAATAGTCCGATTTTATGGTCTGTTCCCAGTGTTCTATGTAGATCTATTCAACTCCACGGAAACTCAGGCTACCTCTTAAATCTTACGTGACATGTTTATGTAGCATATATGATAAAGTCACATTCGTGAAACTAAGGTGCGCAGAAAAAAATCACATGATGTATGGTATTCATTGATACCGGCATGATATTTATTCGTTCTACAACCTTAATTACGTTGATGTACCTGCATACTTTCTTATATGCAGTCTACGTCTTCGAAACTGCATGATAAATCAACTGTGTTTTACTTGCTCAGATTAAGTAAAGTCGCAGATCTCTACTGTGAGTAAGAATTATCCCAGGGGTTCCGAAGCATCCGGAAGATTCTTTCAAAACAGTAACAGTGTAGCTGGGTAAGTGAAATTGAGTCAAACAAACTTATTCAAGTAAAGTGGGAGGCAAGAATAGTCGTGGAGGGTTCCATGGAAATACTCTGAGATATGTAGTCTAAAACGAAGCTGTTGGCACTTAGTGAAGGCACGATGTTGGGCTAACTTTTATTTTTATAAACCCTTTTACTCAACCGTAAGGTGGAACGATATGAATTTAGCAAGTACTCCACCGTGCGCATGCAGCGAGGCAGCGGGAGCTCCCACATCACAGAGTGTGCGAGAAACTGGACACTTTCTGGACAGATTTGACAAATTAACAGCGAGCAATGTTGTGGCGTGCCTCCTGGTCACACGCCTCCAATGTTAAAGCCAAGGCTACATTTGCCATGCGTTGTCTGTACGGTGCTCTTATACTGGCTGCAAATCTCTTTTTCGTGAGGCGTGTGTGCGGAGGCATGCGATGGCCGTGCGAAATCGTTCTGAATCGTTCGGTTCGGAGCTTCTACGGTTTTGTCAAACTAAAACTTTGAACAATTTTTAAAATCGTAATTCCTGGGCAGTAACATGATCGTAAATGGCATCGCACAGCTTCCGTATTGACATTGTTCGGTACAGTTGCGATGATTGTGATTCGCCTTTGGTGGTTTTAGGAGACAAAACATTAGTAAAAATGTTAGGAAACCTATAATAATTCACCTGCATACATTTTAGTTATGCGCTTGGTTGTTCTGAGCAGTTGGGGGATTTAAATCGTAGGGGGCTGTAACGCACGGAAGGCATTCGCAACTGTACATGTATAGGGACTAAGGGGGCATTCAGAATGGATGATGCGAGTACTAACTGATCCGCCGTCTAAATATGGCCGACCTAAATTCAAAAGCGATGCCGCTAATTCCATGATGGTCTCCTCGCCTCCACACGTGCCGTGGCTGCAGGGGCCTAGCAGTTAAACCTCGGATCCGAGATTTAATGGCGCGTGTGTAGGCGGGGAGACCATCAGTGGCATCGCTTTTGAAGTGCAATCCGCCATATTTAGTCGGCGGATCAGTAAGTACTCGGATAATATATTCTGAATGGCCCCCAAAAGGGCTCCACACAATCACTTTCAACCAACAAATCGACTTTTTTCTTCATGACCTCGTTCTGAATGTGCTCTAAGGGGCTTTCAGAATAGATGATCCGAGTACTAACTGATCCGCCGACTAAATATGGCCGACCACACTTCAAAAGCGATGCTGCTGATTCCCGACGGCCTCCCCGCCTCCACACACGCCATTAAACGGATTAAATATTGACTAGTCCCCTGCAGCGTCGGCGCGTGTGGAGGCAGGGAGACCATCATGAAATTAGCGGCATCGCTTTTGAAGTGGGGTCGGCCATATTTAGTCCGCGGATCAATTCGTTCTGAATGCGCTCTAAGACAGAGTTACCCAAACAGGAACACCGCGCCCGGGCGACACGGACAGTGAACCTGATTAAATTTGATAATTTGAAGCCTGTGAAAGAGATTATAAGTGAACGAACGCAGCACGGAAAGGGCAGTACGGGCAGTATACGGGAAATTATCACACAGATAAATAGCACTCAAATTACATATATAGATATCCATTGTTATTACACATATTTAGTTTTATGTCAACTGCTCACAGCATTGATTGTACGCTAGCATCATACTATAAGTATTGTATACATGACTAAGACATAGAAATTAATTATGTATTATTCTCTTTGTGAAACGAACCTTAATATTGACAGTAATAATTCATACCCATAGACATCACTAAGTGGAAGATGATTATAAGCAATATCCTTGGGACATAAGTTTACTCTGCAATTTAACTCTTTCAATTTATGTAGTGGAATATCACCCAATTAGCTGATCAACTCGCAGATTAACCGAAGCCTTCTGCTTATCTCTCACTCACTTAAGTCGCACCCTGCTAAAATGTGATTTCTTCCTCATAAACAATTGTATACAGGGCAAGTCGATAAAAAACTGCACATTACATCTGCTATGAAGGTTCTCTTTCCTTGTCTCACTGATCCAGGTGCATAATTCGTCTTAAAATCTGAATTGAAGATTGTAGACGATTTTTTTAAATTTCCATTTCGAAGTACCTTGAAGGAGGACCAAAAAGCATTCCCAGACAACAGACTCTTAAATTGTTTATATAATCCAGATAAGCAAAGGACTTTGGCCTGTTAGTACTTTGAGTATACGTTATACATGCACCCTTCTTTTTATTTGGGGATCTAATATATATATATATATATATATATATATATATATATATATATATATATATATATATATATGGTATTCAAAGTCAATAAGGGGCTGGAGTTCGTCTCCTCGTGCAGATTTATGAATAAATTAACAAAGTAAGAACCTGGTGAAACAAGTTTGATGGGTCCCATGCTTAACCTTGTTATTCATTCTTCTAGATGTTTGAGAGACTGAGGTTATAAGATATTCTAAAGAGTTTCGTCGCGTCAGCGGTTTGGCGTTTTAATTTTCATTCCATAGTTTAAATCATGTTATAATTTACATACATGTCTTTAACACAACGTTAACTATATATTCTACGTTCCATGGTTAATGCATACTTTTCTTCACTAAAAAAATTTATTACCTAAGCCAACAAAGGAGGTTATGTTTTTTTCATCGTCGTTGCTTTGTCTATTTGATCGTGTGTCTGCTTGTCAGTGGACAATATACTATATCTCGAGCAGTTCTTTCCAAATGTTGGGGACATTATCGAGATTGACAGTTTTTTAAATATTCCGGATACGAAGAAGTTATTACAACTTTGACTAAATTTGGTCCCTGCTATCTTTTTTGATAAAATTGTCATTTTCTTTTCTTTTCTTTCATGTCTGCGCTAAGGGCTCATTTCCATTGAAACTATCGGTCTCCATAGATCGATCCAACTCTGCATGGACTCGCTGAAAGCAATCAGTTTAACAGGTTAACACACCTCCTCTTCTGTCCAAAGTTATCGTATGATCACCAGCATTTATGTGTTCTACACAAGGCCAGTAGGTGGCGCGTTAATATGAAAAACTGACTGCATTCAACGAAAGTCCTGGTGTAACGAAACTGAGGGTCCGTGAAATAGAAAGTCCGCCCTCCAATGGTTAGGGTTAACCTGACCTAAGCTGGGTCAAAATCTAGGGCGTGGCTTACGGTACCTGTACAAATGAATGGAAAGGGACTCTGTATCGTGGAGGGCTCTCTGTCACGTTAAACCTCAGAGTTGAATCGATCTTCCGGTACGTAGACCGCCAGTGTCAATGGGAACGAGCCCTTAGAGTCTTAACATTGACAAGTATCAGAAGGCAAAGAAAGTCGCGCCGGGGGCGGGGTTGAAAGGGTGAAAGAGGAAAAGTAATTTCATGGTTTCACGATAGTAGTGTCAGTTTGAAATCTGCATGTATATAGATAACACAGAAAAGTTTCTTGTGGGACTGTCAATATCAATGACGAGTCCAGGATTTTGTTAAGAGGTTGGTGGGGGTGGTGTTAGGATTAATAAATCCAAAACATACGGTACAGGATATAAATAAGGGCAATATAAATATAACATAAAGCAAACAAGTATGAACAATATTTTTGTTATATCTTGTCACAAATGCTATATTTTTTATATTTTTTGCGGGATGGTGGGGGGGGGGGGGGGGGGGGATAAAGGCAGAGCCCCCAAAGGTTCAAAGGTGGGGTTTGCCTCTGTGGAAATCCGCCACTGATTATTGACATGTTACATGCAATAATCTTAATTTTTTCTATGCAAATACTTATTTTCGTTTCTATATTAGCATTAACAGCTACTGGTATGTCCGGACGGGGAATATGGAAACTCTTGGCGATTTTTGTAGTCGTCTTGCTGGTGGGGTTTTCCGTCCTGTGGATGCGTGAAGGTGTGTTTTTTTTTAAAACAGGTTTCTAATGTTAACATTTTGGCAGTCCTATAGTTTTGGCTCAAGTAAACATTAAGGTTGATGCATATAATAACATAAAGCAATTCTCTATTGCCAAAAGTTTAGGATTATATTTCTAACATTTATAATTCAGCGAAAGATATGGGCACCCTTAGATCTCTATTGAGAAATGGCGCAGTCAATAACAATTGGCTAAATGTGAAATTGGTAAGCATATTTTCAGGTACATGTAACCCCCCTCCCTCTCTCTCTCTCTCTCTCTCTCTCTCTCTCTCTCTCGGAAGAACCTGCTCAAACAGTCATTAACAAGGTATTTAAAATTGTTTAGTTATGCTACCATGATAAATGGTTGGCATTTTGTTTTCATGCGAAAGTACATATTTCATTTCTGTGCTCTTCGTTTCCGATATTTTAGCTTAAAAATTCTGGCGCGTTAAAATATGAGAAGCTCTCGAAGTGTGATATTAGCACTTTATAATACACGTTGTTTTATCTCTTTAAATATCTGTTATGTTAAGAAGAGTTCAATGTTATACCTGTATTACTACACATGTGTGCATAATGCATTTTATCTCTCACCTTGTAAATATTTAAGATTAATTCTAAGAACAGCTGTAAAAAATTTAAAAGCGGAAAACTTACTTCTGATGCATTTGTACTTACAATTAAAATGATAATTTCGATCCACACGGGGATGGAGGACCTAACTTTCATCTTTTTTTTTCAAGGCGAGAGAGAAACACCAACTTAAAAAAGCATCAACCATAAAACCTACTCCGCGGAAAACGTTCTACAATCTAGCAGACGACATTGTCTATTCAAGAGAAGCCGTTCCGAGACTGTCGGCGGATGGTGCAATATCCGATAAGATTGAGCTGGACTATTTCAGGTACACACTATGAAACATTTTTATGAAACAAAATAAAGCTTAAAGACAGGCAACGTACAATGGACTGTTATAGGTTTGAAACAAATATAGAACTCAAAAACGGTTAAATGGATCTTTGTCTTTTTTTAATGGGTTTGGATAGGTAAAACTTAGGTGAATATGAAAATTGCTGAAGTTTCCAGGAAAATTGATACGTTTACTATATAAAGGTTTAACGCTCATTGATTGTTTTATACGTGCATTCAATTACGTATACAATCTGAGCGTGTTTAAAATAATATCGAAAAATTTAATGAAATATTATAAAATATTTATTTCTTAAAATCCAAACTTTACATAAGTTTTAGCGCTGTGTAATGTAGAATTTTAATTGTGTAAAATAAATTAATGGTATTATAAATATAAAATAAATTATTAACATAACTTGAGAAAAACCTGTTGCATATTAATTTGTCTGTCTGTTCTTTGGTCTGGCTGAACTAATTTCTCCCATTTGTCCACTCAATAAAAAACAATTTAGCAATTTTCAATTTCCAGATATCTTCAAAACTTACAGTTCGACTGCCGACACCGGATAAGAGCAGGAACCGGGGAAACAGGAGACGGCGGCTGGGAGGTGTGCCTTGACCCGCCATACAATATGAAACCGGGAAAATGCTTAGTTTACTCCTTTGGGTAAGAAGATACGGGCATGATTTGTGTTACTGCTGGACTTTCACTACTGCTACACCCATGTCAGTAATTTATGTCCGCCCATTATGAAGTCCTGTCAATACAGAATACCATTGTATAGTAAGCTGTAGATACATCTGTATGATAAAAAACAATAATATCGCAATTTCGTCTCCCATGTGTGTTGGAAAGCTTGAAAGGAAACAGCGTAGGTATAATTTGATATTGGTGTTAATCCCATGGGCTCGAGTCCAACCTAAGGCTTACAGTTTTTTTTTTCACTCGAACAACACAGTCAAACACCCCATACCAGTATACTTGTTACTCGACCCCCATCAGTATTTTATGTTCGGGAGGTAAGGCACCCGTTGAATATAGCGGTTGATGTGAAAAACGACTTAAAGTAAGTGAAATACGGTACAAAAATTATACTGACGCAGATGTTAATATTTGTTATTTCGTATTCAGCATCAGTACCAACTGGTCCTTTGACGACTACATGGACAAGACCAGAAATTGTACAGTGCACTGTTTTGATCCAAGGTAAGTACTTTTCACCCGCGAAATTAGCAAACCACTGGTACCTTTCGTTTATAAGCAGCGACGAATTTATCGGAGGTCGTTAAATACAGTGTAGGCATATTCTATTCCTTCGCTTCTGAGGAATGTAACACCCTCTCCCCCAATAAAAAAATGATAACAAATAACACGTGAAACTTGACACATACATATGCGAGTAGTAGGCTACATGTACGTGTATGTTTGCTTTTTGGCTCATACACGTAGCTTGTTCATTCGTATTTTCGGGACGATACTTAACCATCCCTTCATATCATTGTCTCATTGACATATGAATATCCCCATTTAAATTTTTTTCAGTATAGGATAGATGATTAATTCTTTAACAAGCCTCATCAATTATAATAATTTCGTCTTTCTACTTGTTTCCAGTATAGGAAAAAAAGACTTCAAGCGTTCCCCAAACATTTATTTCCACAATCTGGGTATATCTGGAAGCAACGAAACCAATGATAAAAAGTGGCAACTTTACACGCTTGGATCCATAAAGCGACTTCTTGGACATGAGAACGTACGTCACATACTGGTAAAAATGTTACAGACATTTTATGTCTCCTTGTTCTAAACCAACTTAAATGATAAATGACATGCATGTGCATGTGACAAAGAAAATAATAGGACAAACTCAAGTATGATGGTCGAAATTTGGCCGATGAAGGCCGCATTTATCGAAGGTTCCTCTGATAAAAGGTTAATAATTTTAGTAGTAAACATTGAATAATGTTGAGTAATGATATTTCCTTAATGTTAACGTAGGTCACGTAGTGGTAGAAATGTTTCAGATATAATCCAGAACGAACCAAGTGTGTCCATATGACAGTGACATGTTTTTCAAACGTGCAATGTAACCTTATTATTGTATACCAATAGCTGGACATTTTAGCTGTGCAGCAAAAACTGATTTGCTCCAAAAATAATGTTACCATGGAGTCGTCAGTGTTATTGGCCGATCGAAACCGCGGCATAAAACTTAGTTTTGTTCTCAGTTTAAAGTTTAGTGGTCATTATGATTTATACATCAATGTATTATGTCTTTTAAACGTTCGGGAATGAAATATGTGTTGCATTTTATGGTATATCCAGTTGGTACAATGTATCTCACCAGACACATCAAACTGGCAAATCTAGGGTTTAGATAAACAAGAGAGAGAGGGGGGGGGGGGGGGGGGGGGGGGGAAAGAGGAAGCAGGAAAATGTTTGGCTGACTTTGATCGTCAATATTTAAAATATTGAAAAATTGAAAAAGAATACAATTCCATTTGTGATAAGTAGGTCACTAGTATTGGTAAATTATTCTTGGGTTTGCTAAAGTTTGATTTAATACTGTTTTATGGAGGGGAGGGTATTAATACCGAAGCTAAAGGGAGTTATTGGTGAGCGGGAGCAAGTGGGCCATTCACTCGCGTTTGTGTGTATGTAAACAATTTGTTGCTCACTCCGTCTGCATGTGTATCTGTCTAAATTGCACCCCACTGACTTATTTATTTATTTATTTCAGCTGACATTAATTAACTATATATTTATTTAAGGTGACACTGGACTACTTGAAAATGGACGTTGAATGGAGCGAATGGCCAAGTTTACAGGCAATGTACCGCGAGGGTGTGTTATTCCAAGTCAAACAATTTGCTTTAGAGTTTCATGGTATCCCTAAAAAACAGGCAGATGTCGATATCATCAACAAACTGTACGAGCTCGGGTTCAGGATATTCTACACCAAAAGGAACTTCTATAATCGAGCAAACTCGGGGCTAACACAGCGCACTGTTTATATGTGCATGGAGGTGCATTTTGTCAACATCAACTTTCTGAAGCAGGACGGAAAAAGCGGACACCGCCATTGATTCATTAACACTGCACACAGGTCGCGAATAGTTGCTATCCGCTGAAGACATTCCACGTATTTGAATATTAATGCTTGTTGCTATATCATGAACTAAAATGGTTACTTTTATTATTTTTCATGCTCCAATTCATACTCGACCAGGCACAACAAATGTTGACAGTTATGTAATATCAAACTAAAAAAAATGCACAATCCCTGAGGAATTACAACGACTAGAGCCCAATAATAGGAAAAAAAGTCCGAGGCGAAACTCCACATAAGAATGCGCTTTAAATGATATCCCGAATTTTCAGAAAGAAGAAATGTCACTAGTAGCTCACCTGCCCGCCTAGCTTTGACATGTCTGGCTACGTTATAATTCAACGTACGTGCACTGCGCACTGGGATAGAGAAATCAACACCTCTGCCTTGTGCAAATACGCTACAAATATGTACAAATACGCTGCAAATGCGGTACAAATACAGTTCGAATACGTTATAAGAGGTCACTTGAAGCATTCGCTGTAAATTTTCTCACGATAAATAAATAAATAAGTCACCAGTGGGGCAGATACATATGTAAATAAATAAATAAATAAATAATGTAAGTTCACGAAAATGAAAACAGTGATACATGCTTATTTGATATATAAATACATGTTATTGCTTTCTTCTTTAGATCATGTATAATTGGCCACTTAACAATACATACATGTACGTTTGTCTATTATAGATGTCTATTATAGATTGCTTCTGTTTACGCGCCTGCCACGTGTATAATATATAAGGTTATATAAAATCCGTGCACACATTTGGATTCTTCTTAAATCTACTGGTAACCTCAGATGTTTTGTAAATAGAGTTTATATCCAGTGGCATACATTGAGAAAACCATGATATCAAGAATTCATTATATAATATCAAATATTCATCCATTCAGTACTACTTTTGGTATGATTATAAGCAGGCTGCATCTTCGATACTGCAAGTTATAAATTATAAGATTGAGGTGCGGATCACCCTTTCGCAGGGGCGGATTTAGGCCGTCTTCTGGGTCTTCCGGAAGACGGTCAGATTTTCAAGTTTACATTGATGGGTATCTAATTTTTTCTGTCGGAAGACGGTCAAAAGGAAGGATAAATCAACAAAGATAACTTGGAAGACTGTCAGAAAATGTCTTTGGGTCCGCCCCTGCTTTCGAGTATAATAAATCCCAGGCATTGTTTGCGAAGTATTTGGAAGATTCTTTAAACCAATTGTAAGGGTAAGTAAGGTTAAGTTGAATTAAATTCAAACATACAGTGATGGGGAAATAGTCGTGGACGCTTCACTTTATTATTTTGGTTGAAATCTTGGAATTGAATTAATCTGAGGGGTTCAAAGATCAGATGGCTTGGTATATACAGTGCATGGAAGATCCACTTGGCCTCCATCTTTTGATGCGATGAGGGGAGGGGGGTACAGTGTATGTATATTTTCATCATCGATGCTTTGTACTACGTACACTGATTTATGTCTACACAATGTTTGATTAATTTTTCAAGACAAGCAGATACTCACGAGGAAAAGTATACTGGTTACGACTTTAAATATGTTTTGTTTCTGTTATGTCTTTTAGTGAATGCAATTTTTCTCTGCTGGATATCTGCGATCTTGGAGTGCTTTTTATAGACAAACATCAGAAGGTAAAGCGAAGAAGGGGAAGATTACTCGACTGAGGTGTAAGCGACAAATGTTATCTTAATTTTTACCTCCGCCAAGGAGTTTTACCCCTGTTTATCTGTTTGTCTGTCATCAACATAACTCAAAAAGTTATGGACCGATTTTCATGAAATTTTCAGGGTAGGTCAGAAATGGGTTAACTTAGAAGTGATTAGTTTTTGGTGGTGATCCGGATCAATTATCAATCAATAATAATAAAAAATTGCTACCTTCGCGGAGGTCTGCGCTCTCGGAGTGCTTTTCTAGTAGAAGAATAGTATCAGTTTGAAAACAGATTCCAGACAAAAAGGGTTCCACATATGACTGCCATATCAATCGTGGCTCCAGGATGGGGGTGGGGGGGGGGGGGAGTTAAAATATTCTGAACGGTAAACAGTGATGGGTATTTTTACTAAAACGGGGGTGTAAATTGTCTTTGTTTTGTTGTGTTTTCTTCTTTTCTTTTTTCATACCGTGTTTTTGATGTTGTTGGTGTTGTGTTTGGGGGGGGGGGGGGGGGGGGGGGGGGAGGAGGGGGAATAAAGAAAATCCAGTGAGTACCCCCACAGTTTGAACCAAGGGATTCATAATTGAATATTGCCAAGGCACAGATAGTAGTTATAATTGTTTTCTCTGTAAACATTTTCACATTTTTCTGTCGTAGAATTAAAAACTATGTCCGGACGGAGAATGTGGAAACTCTTGGCGTTTTTCCTAGTCGTTTTGCTGGTGGGACTTTCCGTCCTCTGGATGCGTGAAGGTGCGTTTTTTTAAACAGATTTCTAATGAAAACATTTTGGCAATCATATATTTTGTTTTAAGTAAGATTAATACATACGCGACATAGAATCAATTACAAAAACATGCAAGAATAATTGTCTAACTTTTATAATTTAGCAAATGACGTGGGCATCCTTAGATCGACATTGAAAAATGGCACCCTCATTAGCAGTCGGTTAGATTTGAAATTGGTAGGCATCTTTTCCTGCAGAAATTCTCTTTCGTTAATTCTCTCTCTCTCTCTCTCTCTCTCTTTCATGAAGACCTGTTTTTACCGCCGTTACCGAAATATTACATTTGTTTTGTCTACTTACAAGTATGTACAATGTAAGTGCACAGGTGAATGGGTTAAATGTGTCAATATGTCACTCTTGGGCTCTTCGTGTCCCAATTTCAAACTTTATGCTGCGTATAAGGGAAAACAACTCTTCGTTTTGTCAGGGAAAGTGCCAAGAAACGGATTTTCCCGGGTATTTGAAGATGTTCCCATACTTGCCAATGTTTAATAAATGCGTTCGGACATTCAAAGTTAGCTAGTCTATTGTTGTTGTTGTTGTTGTTGTTTTTTTTTGTTTTTTTTTAATAATGCCATAAGATATTATTACGGAGGGTAACCATCTATGAAGGTCAATATGACCCAATGGCAAACAGAGATATCGGAATAATTAAAAAATTTTTTTTTTGGTAAAATGGAATTTTTTATATTTCTGTGCGTTGTTTACAATGTATTTATTGTGAAATTCTTAATTTCACGTGAAGAGTTGTTATCCTTTTGATATGAGAAATAAAAAGCCCTCGAGTATGATATGGGCACCGTAGAAAAATCTATAATAATCTACAGTATTTCACTGCGGTATCTCTTGATCTTATTTAATAGAGTTCAATGTATATGAATAAACATGCGCGCAAGAAGCATTTATCTCTTGCAAGTGTTTAAGATTGATTCTAAGAACAGCGGTTACGGATGTAACTTTCAAAGGAGCAATAAAACCATGCTCCGTCTGTACTTACAATATCAGAATTTATTTTTCAAGGCAGGAGAGAGATCCCAATTTAAAAATGCAACAACGATAAAACCTACTACGCTGCGATCTTTCTACAATCTAGCAGACGACATTGACTTCTCAAGAGAAGCAGTTCCGACACTGTCAAGGGATGATGCAATAGCAGATGAGATTGAACTCGACTATTTCAGGTACACCCGACGAAATATTCCCACGCATAAAAATCTTAAATAAAAGGCAACTCTGGGCAACTATTTACTTCTATCGTAACACGACTGATAATAATAACACTATTAATTTTGTATAACCTCACTGTCCATGTGTTTCAACGCTCTATATAAAGTACAGTTAATAAATATGTAATAGTTTTTGGAAAAAATATTTTTGTATTGATTTCTCCATCTTTTTATTACTCTTTAAAATGATCATTCTTTCAACTTGCATTTTTATCTTTAAAAATGGTAAAATGATGCTTTTCAATATCAAGATATCTTCAGAAACTACAATTTGACTGCCGCCGCCGGGTCAGAGCTGGTTTCAACGAATTGAAAGATGGCGGTTGGGAGGTGTGCCTTGACCGACCATACAATATGAAGCCGGGGAAATGTTTAGTCTACTCCTTTGGGTAAGAAGGTGATAAGATATGCCTCCCATTATATCTGAGAATAACCAGAAGTTGAAAATACTTTGATGGGGGAGGATCGATTCTTTTTAAAAGACCTTTTTATGTACATGTATTTTAGTTGACCGCGGGGGTGGGGGAGGGGGGGATTCGCTGAGGTGTATTTTGCGCGTCATCTAGTCGGGCTGTTAAATTCCCAATCTCTTAAATTAGAATGGCTTTGTAAAATGTACCACTCGAGTGAGAATCGCCTTATGGAAGCCTTCAAGTATAATGTAGTTACATAAATGACATCAACACAGATGAGAATATATATAAACATTTTGTTTGTTTCCAGCATCAGTTACGAATGGTCCTTTGACGACTTCATGGACAAAACCTGGAATTGTACAGTGCACAGTTTTGATCCAAGGCAAGTAAACCCCCCCCCCCCCCCCCCCCCCCCTCTAGCTATAGCTTGTCAGTTGTCAACATCGTTTTGGGGAGAAAAACGTGAAAATAAGACTTCGGCTGATATGCTATTACTATATAGATGATTAAAAAATGTTTCACATGTTCTGCTTTCGAGCGCTGTGGGCGCTCTTTGATTTCAGGACGTAAATCATAATTTTCTCCTTCAACTTGTTTCAAGTATGGGATACAAGGACTTTAACCGTACCCCAAACATATACTTCCACAACCTGGGCATATCTGGACGCAACGAAACCAATTATAAAAAGTGGAATCTATACACTCTAGGATCCATAATGCGACTTCTAGGACACGAGAACGTAAGTCGCTTACTGTTATAAATGCCCCGCATATTGTTTACCACAAAGAACGGAAACGATTTACCAAAAATATTCTTTTAAAATTTATAATGTAGTCTGAATATTCATTGTCATTATCTTGAGGTTTTGGAAGTCCAGCATAAAACTGTTAGCTTTTAAAGTCATAATAAACTGCTTTCTTACGTATTTCAGCGCCATAAGGTTTTTGCTCTCCATTTTAAATTTGACGGTCATACCGAGGTCTACATGTAAAACGTCATATAAGGTTCAGGGATATAATATATGTCATATTTTACGGTTTTACGGTTTATTCTGTTTTAATCTCACCTAGCACATCAGACTGAGGCATCCAGGGTTTGGACAAACGGCAGAGAGCAGGCGCGAAATTTGGGGGGAGGAGCCGAGCACGTGTTAGTGTGCACGTTAACAATCTACTGGTCTGCAAATACCCGGTATATCTAAATTCCATTCAGGCCTCGTGCCCTATTTATTTATTTATTTATTTATTTATTTATTTATTTTCTAAGGTGACACTGGACTACCTGAAAATAGACGTTGAATGGAGCGAATGGCTAAGTTTACAGGCAATGTATCGCGAGGGTGTGTTATCCCAAGTCAAACAGTTTGCTTTAGAGTTTCATGGCATCCCTAAAAAAAAGGCAGATGTCGATATTATCAACAGACTGTACGAGCTCGGGTTTAGGATATTCTACACCAAAAGGAACTTCTATAATCGATCAAACTCGAGACTAACAAAGCGCACTGTTTATATGTGCATGGAGGTGCATTTTGTTAACATCAACTTTCTGAAGCAGGTCGGAAAAAGCGGACACCGCCATTGATTCATTAACACTGCACACAGGTCGCGAATAGTTGCTATCCGCTGAATACATTCCGCGTATTTGAATATTATTGCTTGTTGCTATATCATGAACTAAAATGGTTACTTTTATTATTTTTCCATGCTACAATTCATACTCGACCAGGCACAACATATGTTGACAGTTATGCAATATCAAACTAAAAAAATGCACAATCCCTGACGACTAGAGCCCAATAAGAGGAAAAAAAGGTCCGAGGCGAAACTCCACATAAGAATGTGCTTCAATTGATGGCCCGGATTTTCAGACGAAAAGAAGAAAAGAAGAAATGTCACTAGTAACTCACTTGCCCGCCTAGCTTTGACATGTCTGGCTACGTTATAACCCAACGTGCATGCACTGCGCACTGGGATAGAGAAATCAACACCTCTGCCTTGTGCAAATTCAGTACGAATACGCTACAAATATGTACAAATACGCTGCAAATACGGTTCAAATACAGTGCAAATACGCTACAAATATATACATACCTAGGGATGTTATATGACCGTGGCGATATGCTGATCACTGAAGCCTGTCCATTTAGTCAAGCTCCAGTGAAGATCGAGGGCAACCTCGAGCCGCTACCCAAAAATATCTCGCTTCACTCGACATTTCTGCGTAGCGTCTCTCGGAAAACTCGGATTTAACCTCGATGTAGTCTAGAATTTCACGACTACATCTTGGTTAAATCAGTCGAGGTCTCTTAAATGCTGAAAGCCGAAGACGGTGATCATGTGACCTTCTTGGCATTAAGAGAATAGTGACTTTACTTGCGTTATATATACCTACCAGTTGACAAATTAAAAATCTTTCACACTCTTAAAAAATTAACAAACTTTTCACGTTTAACAATTATTCTTTATAATTTTATTTCACAAAGTCATATCATATGGTGTGGTTTGAAAACGGGAATTAGTTTACATTTAAGCAACGCGTGCATACAAATTATTTGAAAATCTATAACTTTTTAACGAGTGTTATGTAATTTACCTTTTGTTTTTAAGCTGTTCATTCTTCCTCTTTATCAGATATATCGGTAAAAATCAAATCTATTCCCCCTTTGAACTTGTAATTACATGTAGCACATGAATGCTCTGAAAACCAGCACGTGTATATTCCGAAACCGCCTCGTAGTAAAAGATGTCACCAAAACGTAGACTTATTACTCCTGTGGACTTGAAATAAACCTCCGTTTGATTTTGACTATATATATATATATATATATATATATATATATATATATATATATATATATATATATATATATATATTCCGTAACCGCCTCGTCGTCAGAAATAACAATAAAACTAGAATTATTACTCCCGTGAACTTGTAATAAACATCCGTGTGACTTTGACTATATTCCAAAACTGCCTCCTTGTCAGATATATCACCAAACTGTAAATTTCTTTCTTCTTCGCACTTGTGAAAAATTAGTTTCACTATATTCTGGTCCGACGCTCCTAGCTTATCAGAAATATCACTAAAAAGTAGAGGTTTTGCCTTGGGACCTTTTCCCGCAGCAGTCCCAGCTACAGGGGTAGGTGTGGCTCAGCTGAGACGCGCATGGTCAGTGTCGACGGTTGATTAAATACTTTTCAAGCCAGTTGAACGTCCACGACAAGTATTTAGGAAAAATTGATCAAAGTGGTCAGACATTACATAAGAATTTGGCGGAAGGTGACCAGCGCACGTGGACGGGTTCATTCCATATAACATCTCTAGAGCATGATATAGGGTCACTTTATTCAGTTTTAGGGGTGTTTTAGGGTGAAATGAATTTATTTGTTCTCGGTATGTATGTCAAATAATACACTGCCACCCTCTCGCGATATATGCCATGAACACCTCTCGCTGCCGCTCGAGGTGTTATGACATATATCGCTCGGGTGACAGTGTATTATCTCACACGTACAATACGCTGCAAATACGGTACAAATACAGTTCGAATACGTTGGAAGCATTTGTTGTAAATTTTCTCACGATAAATAAATGAAGAAGTCACCAGTGGGGCATATAAAAAAATCCTGTGGGCCATATACATAAATAAATAAATAAATAAATAAATAAGAAATGTAAGTTCACGAAAATGGATACAGTGATATATGTTCATTAGATATATAAGTACATGTTATTGTTTTTCTTCTTTAGATCATGTATAATTGGTCACTTAACAAGAGAGACAATACAGACATGTACGTACATGTATGTCTATGTCAAATACGGCTGTCACAATTAGACAGCCAACATACCCACTTCCCATCCAAAAAATTTAATTCCCTAACTTCCCCAGATTTCAGTCTGGATTATCCATTTCCTACACTGCTATCGTTAGTGATGGTGACATCTCACTTTATATCTAAAATGTTGTTTTGACATGCAAAAAGTTTAAGATATTCTGTAGCCTACATGTAGGCCTATTGTTCGAAGATTAATGTGATATAAATTCATTACCTAGAAAATGAATCACGTGAAGGTGATGAGACCCCTTTTCACGCCCAACAACTTTAGAAAGTGAAAAAAGAATAGAAATCAGCACTGTGTGCTGCTACAAACACAATTCCTAAAGACATGTTCTCAAAGAAAAAAGTACGCCTGTGGTTAATTTTCCAACCACACTTCATTGCCCTAGGCATTCTTTTGTAGTAGGAGATCGGAATTCGCTGGCGTTCTGCTTTCTGCTAGACACCGCCCCTTTTTGTGGTTTACGTGCTTTTCAAGCATTCGTATGAGTCGTATGGATTTATTATATGCGTAGGCCTACTGTCATTGTAGAGGTGCTTTACACGTTTCAATTTTATTAGATTGGCCAGAGTAAATATAACTGCTCTTAGATCAACCTTAAGGCTGCAGACGGGGGAGGGGGGTGGCAGGAATCTTCTTAACCCACCAAGTACCGACGTGTTGTATATCCATTGAAGCAGCTTTTCATTTCATATCCTCATTTTATTACTTAGCTATTAATAGTAACGTAAAGAGATATAACGCTTTCCCTAGCCTGTTTGTTATACCTACTGGTAAGAAACTGAAACTACACTACAGATGCGCATGCGCAGACAACATGATCCGATAGCCTCCCTTAAACAGAAATGTGTCTCAAGTTCTTGATATGGGTTAAATTACCAAAGATATCCCAATTTACAAAATAACCACTAGCACCTACCATGTCTGAAACACTCATAGTTTGAAAACTGACCTGATATCATGAAATCACAGACATTCTTTCAGTCAAAGCTTAGATCTACTGAATAAATGGTTTTGAGGTTCTAGTTAGCTTTGACACTGGTAATAAACTTTATCTGAGAAAACTTATCAAGCGCTGCATCTCTTTACGTAATTAAAGTAGATCGGATTTGATTTAGACCCCATTCCCAAAGATTTTAGATCGATCTATCCCTGTGGGGAGTCTCACTAGATTACTGTCAGCTTAGCCGGCTTAAGCGTCTGTCCCGCCTACTAAAAGCTGTAAGGGGGTAATTAACTATGGTGCGCGCTCGGCTGACTGCAATTTAGCGTGAAGCCCCAGGGTGTAAGGTCGATCTAAATCTAAATCTCTGGATCGATCTAAATCTCGATCAGGGAATGCACTCTTAGAGCTGAATATTTCGGGCCAAAAGTTTGCTTCTGTCTTCACTCCTGTCAGTTCATGTATAATATAAGGGTTATATAAAATCCGTGCACAAAGTTGGATTCTTCTTCAATCTACTGGTAACCTCAAATGTTTTATGAATAGAGTTTACATCCAGTGGTATACGGTGAAGACACCATGATATCAAATATTCATTATATAATATCAAACATTCATTAATTCAGAACTTTTGGTATGATTAGCTACGTGAAAATATTATTATAAGGAGGCTGCATCTTCGATACTGCATGTTATAAATTACTTTAAGTTATAACGTTAAGTTGCGGATCACCATTGCGAGTATAGGTATAATAAATCCAAGGGGTTGGTTGCGAAGTATTTGGAAGATTCTTTATAACCAGTTGTAAGGGTAAGTAAGGTTAAGTTAATTTCAATTCAGACATACGGTGATGCGGAAATAGTCGTGGACGCCTCAATTTATTGTAATGGTTGAATTTTTTTGGAATTGTATTAATCTTAGCGGTTCAAAGATCAGATGGTTTGGTATATGCAGTGTATGAAAGATCTACTTGACCTCCATCTTTTGATTCGATGAGGGTAGGGGGGCATATATATTTTCATCGTCGATGCTTTGTATATTTGTGTGTATGTCTTCGCAATGTTTATTTAATATTTCAAGACAAGCAGATGCTCACGAGGGGAAATATACTGATTACGAATTTCAAAATGTTTTTTTCTGTTATGTCTTTTAGTAAATGCAATTTTTCTCTGCTAGATATCAGTGCTCTTGTAGTGCTTTTTACAGACAAACACAAGAAGGTAAACCGAGGAGGAGGGGGAGAGAGAGATTAGTGGGCTGAGGTTTAGGCAACAAATGTTATCTTGATTTCAGATGAATAGCATCAATTTGAAAACAGATTCCAGACAAATAGGGTTCCATATATGACTGCCATATCAATCGTGGCTCCAGGATTTAACTAAAGGGGGAGGGGGGGGGGGGCAAGTTAAAATATTCTGAACGGTAGTCAATGATAGGTATTTTTACTAAAATGGGGGTGTAAATTGTCTTTGTTTTGTTGTGTTTTGTGCTTCTTCGTTTTTTTTATACCGTGTTTTGTAGTTGTTGTTTTGAATGGGGGGAGGAGGGGGAATAAAGAAAATCTAGTGAGTACCTTAAAGGGGTTACCTTTTTGAACCAAGGGATCCATAAATGAATATTGCCATGCTACAGATAGTAGTTATAATTGTTTTATCTGTAAACATTTTTACATTTTTCTTTCGTAGAATTAAAAACTATGACCGGGCGGAGAATGTGGAAACTCTTGTCGTTTTTCCTAGTCGTTTTGCTGGTGGGACTTTCCGTCCTCTGGATGCGTGAAGGTGTGTTTTTTTTCCACAGATTTCTAATGAAAACATGTTGGCAATCATATATTTTGTCTTAAGTAAGATCGATACATAAGCGAAATAGAATCAATTACAAAAACATTCAAGATTAATTGTCTAACTTTTATTATTTAGCAAATGAGGTGTCCATCCTTAGATCTGCATTGAGAACCTTAAATAGCAGTAGGTCAGATCTGCAATTGGTAAGCACCGTTCTGAGAAGGAATTCTCCTTCGTTTATTCTCTCTCTCTCTCTCTCTCTCTCTCTCTCTCAGAGGAGGACCCTGCCACAACCGCCGTTAACAATATATTTGTGTTCTTGTATGAAAGTACAAAGATGAACGAGTTAAAATGCAGGGGCGGATCCAGAGATATTTTCTGACAGGCTTCCGAATTATCTTTATTGATCCATCCTCCACTTTTGACCGTCTTCCGACAGAAAAATTAGATACCCGTCAATGTAAACTTGAAAATCTGACCGTCTTCCGGAAGACTCAGAAGACGGCCTAAATCCACCCCATTTAATGTGTCCATAAGGCATTCCCGGGCCCTTCGTGTCCCATTTATAATTTTGTGTCGCGTTTTAAGGGATAACAACTCTTCATTTTGGCAGGGAAAGTGCCATGAAACGGATTTCCCTGGGGAAAACTAAGACGCATTCAAACCTGCCCATGGTTAATATATCCGTTCCGACATTCAAAGTTAGACGTTTTTTTACTTGTAATCATCTCTTAAGAGATTATTACGGAGGGAAACCATCTATGAAGGTCCTCCCGGTCCAATGGCAAGCACCTATTTTGGAACAATTGCAATAACCGCATTTTTTGTGGAGGTTTTTTTTTATTTCTAGGTGCTGTTTACAATGTATTTATTGTGGAACTTATATGAATACAGTAGTTGTTATCCCTTTGATATGCAGGAGACTCGTGTTGTTCAGTGTTATATGAATACACATACGAGCACGAGGCATTTATCTCCTGAAAGTGTTTAAGTTTGATTCTAGGAACAGTAGTAACAAATGTAACTTTCAGTGGCACAGTAAAACCATGATCAGCCTGGAGTTACATAAAAACGTTTATTCAAAATACGATTGGAACGGATGACTTAGTTTTCATCTTTTTCCAGGCGTTGGAGAAACTCCAAGTTACAAAAGCATCAACCATAAAACCTACTCCACTGAAAACGTTCTACAATCTAGCAGACGACATTGAGTATTCAAGAGAAGCCGTTCCGAGACTGTCGGGGGCTGGTGCAATATCAGATAAGATTGAGCTGGACTATTTCAGGTACACACAATGAAATATTCCCGTGAAACAAAATAAAGCTTAAATGCAGGCAGCTTGCGTTGGACTAGTGTTAAAGGATAGGTTTGAAAAAAAATATATAACTCAAAATAGGGTAGGGTAAAAAATAAATTTTTTGGAAAACTCGATCTAGAGGAACAAGTGTTTTTAGAGGCAAAATGGGCCAACAAGTCCACTTCTGGTGAGAAATTTGGGCTATGAGTATTTATAAGGAAGAATCGGAATTATTCCAACCTCAAGCAACCAAAAGGTGAATATCTTTAAAGTATTAAAAAGGATGGATGTTAAATCTTTGTTCTACGCGTATGAAGCGGGAAGCACTCACTATCTTAAACTGAGACCAGCAAAAGAAGATGCCAAGGAAATATCCAGGGTCTGGATCTCCAAGAACATCTTTCCTATCTTTGAGAAGAGCATTTCCAACAAAACAATGCTGTTTAAAAGGTTTATCGCACGTTGTTTGTATTTAACTGCTTACATACGTGCATTCACTTACAATTTAAGCGTCTTTAAAATAATATCGTAAAATTGAATGAAATATAATAAAATATTTATTTCTTAAAATCCAAGCTTTACATAAGTTTCTGTGTAATGTACAATTGATAAATTATTAACATTATTTGAGGAAAATCCTTTGCCTATTTAAAAGTTGTCTATCTGCTCTTTGGTCTGGCTGAACTAATTTCTCCCAAGTGATCCCTCAATAAATGCAATAGTTTGGCTCCTTTTTCAATTTCCAGATATCTTCATAAGTTACAGTTCGACTGCCGAAACCGGATAAGAGCAGGCACCAGAGAAAGAGAAGACGGCGGCTGGGAGGTGTGCCTGGACCCGCCATACAATATGAAACGGGGAAAATGTTTAGTATACTCCTTTGGGTAAGTAGATATGGGTAGGACTTGTGTTACTTCTGGATTTTTATTTCTGCTACACCCATGTCAGTAATTTATGTCCGCCCATTATGAAGTCCTGTCGATGTATAGTAAGCTATAGATATGATAAAAATAAAAATAATAATAATAACTTCGGAAGTCCGTCGTGCATGTATGTTGGTAAAGCCCCCTTTACACTGGACGGCGTTTTTTCTGCGTCCAGCAGTACGGCCCCATTTGAGAGGTAAAAAATTATATTGCTTTACTTGCCGACAACTAGCCGATCATTGAGCATTCATTCTGATACAAAATCAATGTTCGTGTCTCTTTATTAAGACCACAGCGATGCCAAATTTCATGGTCGCAGAAAGGACGCCGTCCAGTGTAAAGGGGGTATAAAGGGGGTATTAGCGTGTAAGGCAGCCACTTAACTACTATATGATATTGGTGTTACAGCTTTTTTTTTCACTCGAACAACACAGTCAAATCCCCCATACCAGTATACTTGTTACTCCACCCTCATCAGTATTTTATGTTCGGAAGGTAAGGCACCCGTTGGATATAGCGTTTGATGTGAAAATGACTTAAAGTAAGTTAAATACGGTGCAAAAATGATACTAACGCAGATGTAAATATTTGTTATTTCGTATCCAGCATCGCTGACAACTGGTCTTTTGACGACTACATGGGCAAGGCCAAAAATTGTACAGTGCACTGTTTCGATCCAAGGTAAGCACTATTCGAAATAAGCAAAATATTGGTACCTTTTGTTCATAAGCAGCGACGAATTTATCGGAGGGCGTAAAATAGGCATATTCTATTTCTTCGCTTCTGAGGAATGTAACACCCCCTAAGGAATGTAACACCCCCTCCCCCAATAAAAAACGATAACAAATAACAAGTCAGACATGCGAGCAGTGAATATTTGCTTTTTGACTCATAACTTTTTCATTCGTATTTTCGGACGATACTTAACCATCCCTTCATATCATTGTCTCATTGACACATGAATATCCCCATTTAATTTTTTTTCAGTATAGGATAGATGATTAATTCTTTAACAAGCCTCACTGAGCATAACACGCGAAAAAGTATCACAGTTTTCTCTCTTAACTTGTTTCCAGTATAGGAAAAAAGGACTTTAAGCGTTCCCGAAACATATATTTCCACAATCTGGGTATATCTGGAAGCAACGGAACCAATGAAAACATGTGGCAACTTTATACGCTTGGATCCATAAAGCGACTTCTTGGACATGAGAACGTACGTCACATACTGGTAAAATTGTTTCAGACTTTCTATTATTAGAGGAAGGGGGTGTTAATACCGATGCTAAAGGGGTTTTGTGGTTTGAGGGACGATTCACTCGCCTTGTTGTGTATGTAAACAATCTGTTGCATTCTCCTTCTGTATGTGTACATCTATCTTGTCCATTTCTTTCTTTCTTTATTTTAGATGATACTTGTTAGCTATATATTTATTTAAGGTGACACTGGACTACCTGAAAATGGACGTTGAATTGAGCGAATGGCCAAGTTTACAGGCAATGTACCGCGAGGGTGTGTTATCCCAAGTCAAACAGTTTGCTTTAGAGTTTCATGACATCCCTAAGAAACAAGCAGATGTCGATATCATCAACAAACTGTACGAGCTCGGGTTTAGGATATTCTACACCAAAAGGAACTTCTATAATCGAGCAAAATCGCGACTAACAAAGCGCACTGTTTATATGTGCATGGAGGTGCATTTTGTAAATATAAACTTTCTGAAGCAGGACGAACAAAGCGGACACCGCCAGTGATTCTTATATAGGCACAGAAAGGATATTTTTTCCTGTTCCGTGGTAAAGACAGTCCTCAGTGCCATCTAGTTATATAAATCTTAATGTAGCAAGCTATATTAAAAATAAGAGGATAAGTTTTCATTACAAACAAGTCACAAATTAATTCTGACTTATGTTTTTGGGGATATCATTAGTCCTGTACTGCTGGTTAAGCCATATGGTTCAATCAAAATGGCTGATATATATATATATATATATATATATATAAATGTTATACATTATGTGGTAGGTTTTCACTTGGATTTGAATGAATAAAATTTAAATATTATACGATCACTAGGTGTATAGGTAAATTTCCGTTTCATTGAAATAGCATTTCTTGAATTAAGCCATTAATCATTTATTAGGTGCTCTCTGCGGGATTAACCCGCCATAAATTTTCCTGAGCTAAATCAATCAATCAATCAATCAATCATATCGACCGATATCGACCATCAACGGCATCAACTAAACAACATCCATAGATATTATAAATATAAATTAACGGGGTAAAGAGCATATCTTTTTTTACTCGCGAATCATTGCACTATTTTATTCAATTTTGAATTCAATACCTTAGTTGTAAATGACTGGCGAGTCATACTAAACAAAATCTACCATAACTGATCTTCTCAGGACAGGACCTAGTTTTTCACACAAGAAATGGCATGGTGTCTTGTACCGCGGCCTGTGTAGTGTAAAATACAGGCGTAGCGAGCTAAGATTTTAATATCTGAGCCCTTTTCTTAATTGAAATAGTGACACACAAGGGCAAAAATAAAATCTTTAAAAAGTTACTACATTAAATTGCTAATTTGTCTTGAGCGAGGATCCAGCACAAATGACACATGTTACCTTATATACTGTACATAAATGCACCTATAAATATATACATGTAGGGTCACTGACATTTCGTGATGATGCGGTCGAATTTTAATGGGCCAAATACGTCATGATACAATGCATTGCACGTGACCAAGGAACACTTCACTAACAGGTGTGACTTCCCGTGGGGGTTCGAGGTCGTTTTTCCTCTTTTTTTATCTGCTCAAAAGGTGCAATCGTTAACACTAAGATTTTTTTGCGGGTCTCGATGCAGATGTTTTTTTGTTTTTACGCTGTTCAGCAACTGGAAATCATTGATTCAATATTCTGGTGGGCCCTTTATTCTCTCTCTCTCTCTCTCTCTCTCTCTCTCTCTCTCTCTCATAAACACACACACACCCGAGCGTGCGTACACGCATTTAACATTCACTTATGAAATATGTCAAAAGCTGAACGGTGGGTCAAAACATCACATTAGTTCCCTGACTCGTGCCATGTAGGCGTACCTACCTTTCTTAGTCGTAGTATGTAGGCGTATCTATCGTCAACAGAATTAATACTTATATTCCGGGTCACGAAATTTCACTTAACCACCTCTCTGCCTTAGTCGATTTGCCCCACTTTAAACACATTTTGCCCATCCTAATGGTCAAGATGTTTGACAATGGTCAGTAGGAATGTCCTTCAGTGGTCAGAGAAAGTGTTCTTTTGTGACCAGATCATCCCTTTGTTCTAATGTATACAATTAAAACGACATATACTTCTTATGTAATGCACACTGCAATAGAAATGTAGCCCAAAATTGCTTTAATTTGTTGCTTTGAGCACTTAAGAAGAATTTACCCATGGGTAATGAAATGCGACAGTCATGCATGGGTAATGAAATGCGACAGTCATGATACAAATAAATAAAATAAACAGATAAGGATACATGTAGTAAGATAATGGAAAATAAATATTAATTTGATTTGATTGTAAGTTTATATGCTCGTTTCGTGGTCCATTCATTTACTTATTTTCTGTGGGTCATCTATTCATTTGCTGTAAACCTCAAAGCGAGAGAGAGAGAGAGAGAGAGAGAGAGAGTAGGCTAAATGAACACAAGACAAATAAACAATGCACTATGTCTATCAAATACGGAAGTGACAGCTAAATTGCTATAGCACCCTCTTCCCATTCGAAAATATCAATTTCCTAACCCTCCTTTATGAGAATTTGCTCTGTCAATCCATTATTTTCCATTTCCTAAACTAATATCGCTTTATGTTGAAAACAGCTACGGGCATTAATATAAACATCTAGCACTTCCCCGACAGTGGCATCTCACTTTGTTATGTTGTTTTGACATGCGAAATGTTTGAGATATTCCGGAACCTATAGATTAATGTAATCTAAGTTCAGTGCCTACATGTGTAGTAAATGACTCAAGCAACTGCATTTTTCAATTAAAATACGTACAAGGTACAAGTTGTTTCTATAAATTATATGTTGCTTATACTTCTTTGCATAAACTAGATGTTACATGTATATATATATGGAATACAAACAAAAAAGGAAAATAAAATAAAAATGAAATAAAAATAAAAAAATTTAAAAAAAATAAAAAGAAGATGCAAGGGTTAGAAATGGTATATTTTCTTGGTCAAAAGGGAAGGCGCAAAACGTATGTATATGTATTTACCTTACAGTCTTGTTTTAAACTTTGGATACTAATTAAGTAAAAGTAAGGCACATTATAGCTAACATCAACGGGACCCTGACAACTGAACGATTAAACAAGTTTTAAATTGACGTAGGAAGACCCATCCCCTTTTTAGATCCGCTTCCTGGCGGCATTGAATTAATATCCTATTATATATCATTCTAAATATATGCTGCGAAGCCGGTAGTCAATCGTATAAAAGCCAACTATATGCGGTTTAGTGCATCAAACTCCACAGTGCTGAACATATAGTCAAAACTGAACTTGAAGGTAGGTTGGGATTCTGTTAACTCAAACCAGTGTGATGTCCTATGATATAGGCAAATAACGACGTTACAACGCAGTATACGTATAAAGAAAGAAACTGGATGTTGAATTGTATCTATAGTAGCTAGCATAAGGTCTTTTTGGAGAGATGGTCCGAACATTTATAACTAGCTATTTCATCCACTGGGTCTGTATTAAATGGAATACTAGTGCCAAATTTACTGAAGGTTAATTACGGCGACTCGTTTTATGTCGTTTTTATGGAAATTGCATTGCGTTGCATAGTTTGCATTCACGGCCGTAGCTACTGGTAGGTTAAGGCTGACGGGACACTTGCCGTGCCAACTTCCCACAGATCTGTTTTAGGGATAAAGTAGTTTCAGGGGGTGGTCTTAGGGCTCATTCATATAGAAACATTGAAACTACATAGATCCAAGTTTTGTTATGGCCGTGTAAGCAAAGGTGACTACCTTATAAAGGGACGGGGCTCCAAGCGATTTAATACATTTTCAACTCTGCTATTTGCTGGAGATCACTCTCGTTGAACTAAAACAACGCCATCTTAATTTTAATTTTTTTAAAGGTAAGACGCGGGGCAGTGGTTTTATCGGAAATCCGGGTGAACAAATACAAACAAGTAGAAGCTAAGACACCGCCGTCATCATGGTTGCTGTGGCGAATGTGTTTGGACTGGCGCTACTCTTAATACTCTCCACTGCCGGCCCCGTATCGGGATGTGAGTTGTAATTGTTATCTTAAAGACCCGAGAATATTGCTAGATAATTGTGCAGTTTAAATTGATTTACTTGAAATTTCCAACTACATGTACCCCTCCTACAGCAGCATATAAGTTGCAAACAAAACATTGGAGAATAATCTGCTTTTGTGAATGAACAAGGTACATAGATTTTAAAGCCGTTCACAGAATTACTGCATGTACAATGTACCTAATGTACCTATAAACTTCCTTTTGGGTTCTAAGTTTCTAATTTTTACATCACCCTCATAATGGAGATTGAGACGGAAGCGTTTTACTCGTAACGGTGAAAATGGACATTTATACAAATTTTAGGGTGTTTTAAGCATTATAATATTCAATGTGCATTATGATATTCAGTTCTAGGAAGCGGTGGTATCATTGACATCATCGTAGACAAATTTTTATCAAAATGTCCGGACTATCCTGATTATCCAGACGTAAGTGACCTCTCTCTCTCTCTCTGTCTCTCACTCTCTCTCTCTCTCTCTCTCTCTCCATCAATTATCAAAGTGATTCAACTCATGGATTAGTAGGAATGTGCACGCTGTAGTAATGGATAGCTACTTTTTATTATATATTTTTATTTGCTTTTTAAATAAAAGAATTTGTATTTCTTTTTTTTATTTCTACATGAAACACAAAATGAAGTAAAGAAAAGCATCGCTTTATTCTTGTCTTCAGATATGTGACCTGAAACCGCAAGTCCAGCGTCTACAGCGCGAGGTTAAGTGAGTATTTTAATTGCACTTGTGACTAACATTATGGTACACGCAGATTTAAACTAAACTAATTTAAGCTTAGCAATTAATATGTCGTCGTTGTATTAAACAATTAAATTAAATTAAAAACATGTTAACTCTATTGCTAGGGGACTTTTTTTAAAACAAAACGTGGGATACCAAAAATATCTTTTTAAGATGACAGGGGTATTATTTGATTATAAGTATATCCTGATGTCATAATACAGCGTAGCTCAAATGTTTAAAACCAAGGCATTCATCATTATCAATTTGTTATCGTTACAAAATAACTGTAAATATATAATCACCTTGTATTGTATTGTTATATCTCGGCCATTGTATCAGAATATAATAATAATAATAATAATAATAACGTATTATTTCCAGCTCCCTCGCGGCGAAGAGGAGCTCTGTATACAACAATTGCAAGGACATGCGGAACAGGCTGGTCAGCCTCCAGTCTGATGTGGCCGCAGTCGCCGATGCTTTCAAGGAGCTGACATTTGAAGTATACCAACTCCTCACCATTGCAAGGCTGAGGTCTTCCTATGGTTCTTTCTCCGGTAGGTGGCGTTTGGTATGGGTGGAGGCAGGTGGGGGTGTTTTATGACGTGGCACCAGGAGGGCGTGTCTTGGGAATTCTGTGCAGATGTCCCTTTTACAGATTCACAAACAAAAGAAATTATCCTCATTCCCACTTATTATTTTTGATTTATGTAAATGTGCTTTACGTTAAATGGATTATATTAGGACAATTTGTCTTTCATAGGCGCAAAATGAGCAATTTATTTGATAAACACGTACTAATCTTACAAAGCTTTAAGTATCATTTACACTGTTATATTTATCTAAGCAACGACTTTAACGTTATCCTATTTCACTCTTTTATTTTGTTATCTTTAATTAGGTGTAAACCAGACAATTGACATAAAAGATCTTGAAGTTCTTAAAACTGAGCTAGACGACATAAAGAACAAGGTGGACACGGGTCTGGAAGGAATAGTGAACCAGCTCTTGGAGAGAGAGGTGGAAAATCTTCTGTCGACGCTGCCCGTACCCGTGCCTTTCTCCGGGGGCGATATCCTGGACCTCCTCGGCATTGGGAGCAACAAGAGAAAACAGCGCGAGTACGAAAACAAGTTAAAGTCCGCCAAATCGACTTTGGAAGAAGCTAAAAAGATGGTTGATCACAGTTTGCGTCGCATTGAGGCCGACTGCGCAAAGATCCAATCGGCTTGGCCGGAACTGCAGAAACGCGTTACCACTGCCTTCCGTAACGTCTTTAAGGTCACGGTCGATCTTGGCAACGCCTTTCCCGGCTTGAAGGTACAGTTAAGTGACCTCCGTAACAAAATGTGTACGCGAAGCAAGAGAAGCATCGCCGATCTAATCCGAAACAAAATTCGCTCCGGACTTAAACGCCTACCAGACCTTAGTAGGCTAGCAGCGTCCTTTAAGCCACAACCAGGAGGAAGACTCCAACCACTTTCAAACTTTGCCCTCTCCCTTCAGTTTGCTCAGACCCAAAAATGCTTGGAAGACAACCACGGTTTGTCTGGCCCTTACTCCAAACAAAGAGTCTCAGGCATATCCTCTGCCCTGCGGGGCTTGAAAAATTACCTGAACACCGATTTCCATAACAAGGTCAACGGCGCTCTGGAAGACATCTTGGGTCCTTTTACCAAGGAACAGCTACCGAAACTGATTGGGATTGCCGACAGGATCGTCAAACTGATGAAGGTCAACTCCACCCTCGATGCCATATTAAGCCGCGTCAGTCCTCTGGACAGCAGCTTCACGACAACCGACGCTCTGCGCATGATATCTGGACTTTTCCCGCACCAGAAGTGCTACCTCATCTATCCGCTGAGCTTTGCGCGGTCTGGGGCCAGCCACCCTACCTATACAGTCCCGACAACAGACAAGCTGTTCGAAATACGTAATGACTTGGTAGATTTGCTGGACATGGCGGGCGGGGACTGCAATGCCGTACCGGCTGCTAGAGAGTTCATTGGGAGACGCCATACCATGTCGGACGGTTTGTTCAACTATCTGGTCAAGTCGTCTCACCCTGAATGGGACTGTGTCACAGTGAATGGCGACGTCTGTTGAGTAACCCGTGTTTTTTATGTTAAAATCAAATTTACCCCTACACACAAAAAATCAAATGGTTTTGAATTATTTCACAAGTAATGTACAGGTACAAGTTTTACACTTTTTTATTTTGGAAATAACAATGGTATTTATATTTCAGTTATGTGTTATATAACTGCCGAAAGGCACTGTTAGTATGCGCATACACATAATGGAAAATAATCAGATTCTAAAGAAGTGCTGAAACCAAAGAGGGTATGATAAAAATTATAAGGAAAAAATACAGTTTTAGTGATATTCTTTTTTACCGTGCTACCAAAGTTTTTTTTTTAAATGATATATAGCTTCAGTAATGGTCACAATATATTAAGCAAAAGCCATACTAAGTTCATACCTTTACACGTTACTTGTGTTTTTTTTATAGCAATGCATTTACGACAGATTATCATCTGATAAGTGAATAAATCATAAATTGCATATATCCTATCACATCTCGTCTGTTACTTTCATATAGGTGAATAAAATCAAACTTCGGCGTATTGGGGGAGGGGAGCAACGGTTGGTATTTACCTTTAAGACATATTTCATTATACATTTAGCGTTTGCTCTTCCTTATTTTAAAACTTTTACCACAAGTTTGACTATGGAAAAGCAAAATGCGCAGTAATTTTACTTTTATTTAACAGAGAATCTTTCAGAGACCGTTATTCATGGACATGATATACCCGAGAAAATGCATACCTTCACATTTGTTCCTAACATAAAGGGTATATGATGATGTATTTTTCAACTCCAACACGATTTACTTTGTCAACCGACATTCGATATCCTTTAACCTTTCACAATTGCAAGGCTTAAATGCGTTGTTTTTTAGTTCAAAAGCTTCTACTCCTGAAGGAGAGGGCTAAATATGGGTGACTGTATATAGGCGCGTTTTATTTTATTTTTTGATGTTAAGTCCAGAAGGCCGCGTGTCGCCGATAATTTATTCACATGTCCCTTTGCAGGTTCACATACACACGATGTTATTTCCTTATTTCCAGAAAACAGTATTATTATCTATGTAAACGTCACTCGCAATAAATACCGGATACAATAAAACTACCATATTAATGCTACATGCTATGTACATAAATTTATCATATTGATAGAAAGTAACAAAAGACACGTCATGCAAGTGAGGTATTATTTTATTTCTTAAGTATTACCGCGGTTAATCTAAAACCTCAGTTCTTTCCAAGAGATATACCGAGTTACTACATGTTGATTGACACGTTGGCGGTCAACAGAGGCGGCAGCTTTTCTTGCAGTTCTGGGACATGTAGGTGTAGTTCCTGGTGCACTCTCCAGTATCTGACCAGTACTGACAGTTTGTGCTTTGGTCTGCGCAACTTCCTGTGTGTCCTACCGTACCTGACGAATAAACACATGTATTAAATTAACCTAACAAATAAATGCATGAACTTAGCATGCACTAAAGGGAAAAGGAATTAGGAAGGTCTAAACAGAAGTATACAGTTTTGAATATGGTGGCTGTGGCCTTGTCTCTTTTAAGATTAATAAAAATTACAGAGTGAGAAAAGCAGAGACATCTACTGATAATAAAGGTACGTTTATACATTTATCTCCGAAATTCTGGGCGATGATCCCGGGTTGGTTACACAAATAATGATAATATTGCTGACACAAATGATCCTACCTGTACCTGAACATTGGTTGCAGCTTTTCTTGCAGTTCTTCAGCATATAGGCGGCGTTCTGAGTGCACTGCCCTGTCTCTGACCAGTACTTGCAGTGTTGGCTCTGGTCTGAGCAGCTGCCAGATTGAGTCCCTAAACACAATGACTCTCTAAACACAATGATTCTCTAAACACAAGCATACTCAGTCCCTAAACGCAACACATCGAGTCCCTAAACACAAAAACACAAACCCTCTAAACACAAACATATCGACTCCTAATAAACACAAACATATCGAGTCCCTAATCACAAATGCATTGATTCCCTACTCACAAACACATGCAGTCGCCAAACACAAACACATCGAGTCTATAAACACAAACATATATTGACTCCTTAAACACAAACACATTGACTCTAAACACGCACAGATTGAGCCCTATAAAAACGAATGCATTCAGTCTACTTAGTGAATAATAAATCTATGAACAAAAATAGAAATAGAAAAAAAAATAGAAATGGAAATGGAAATATCGAGAAAATATAGTTAAAAAACGTCGATTATTGGTACTGCAGGGGGAATTATTTTATTTTTGAAAGGGGTACGGGTCTACCAATTTGTCCTTTAAAGATGGATGCCGACTACTGTAGCTGTAAAACGATGCCAAGCAATGTAGTGCAATTGTCGCGTGTGTGTGTGTGTGTGTGTGTGTGTGTGTGTATGTGTGCGCGCGCGTGCGTGCTTCTAATTACCCTGGCCTCCAGCTGAGCAGAGATTACAACTCTTCTTGCAGTTCTGAGACATGTAGGCTTGGTTTTTGGAACACTCTCCGGTCTGAGACCAGTACTGGCAATTCTCACTCTTGTCCACACAGCTGCCCCCTGTACCGGTCCCTAATCAACACAAATAGCACGGTTTATTCATTGTAATTTTATTCTTCAGAGAATTACCTATGTATATACCGGGGGGTGGGGTACTTACATATAGGTATTAAAAATTAAAATAGAGCGCTTCTTATGGTTTTATTTTCCAAACTCTAACCAACTTTCTTGCAGCAAACGCATTGGCAGACAATACGTTACACCAAGATACATGTCTTTGTTGTTTCTACTGAAAATAAAACTTAAAGTTGTACCTGTTCCAGTCCCAGTTCCGGTGTTGGTTCCGGTTCCGGTTCCTGTTCCAGTTCCAGCCCCTCCTGACCCGGCACAATTCATTCTCAACTGCTGAGCATGCTCCTGAGCTGAAATGCGATCAAATAAATTGTGTTCCAGAAATTATTTAGATGCGGAATATGGTGAATAACCATGCAGTTATGTCGGGATAGAAAGTGAAGGTTTAAAACAGTCAAGGGATGTTGCGTTAATCCTTGATCAGTTGGCATAATAAGGGAAAAGATATAGAAAAATGAATAAACAAGTAAATAAAAATACGCAAAAATTGAAAAAAAGGGACAAACGCTTAAATCTGAAAAACCTTAGATGAATAAACTTACATATATAGAGAGAAAAAGAGACAAAGAGAAACGAACCAATGCAAACAAACATACGACAAACAGATAACTAATTAGACAAACGAATTTATAAAACCTTCACAGTAAAGAAATGAAAACAGTACAGCAACAAGACACCTACAACGTAGAGTTTGGCTATTGCCGCATCTGGTAATGTAGTTGTTGTTACAGGGGAAGATTTCCTGGATCAGGGCATATATGGCGGGATCGTAGGCCCTCAGCTTGTCTCTTGTGCTGACAGGACCGTGGATGCCGTTCACAGTGTCTCGGTGGGTGTTGGCGTTGAAATAACTTTGTACGGCCTCAGCCTTTGCAGAAGGGAAAAAGCCAATTATATATAAATGGTACTGTCCTAGAAAATCTTGGTTGTTGGATGTTTAATATAGTTACAATAATCGCTGTGGTATCATCATCATCATCATCATAATAGGATTCACCTTAATTTTGATAATAGACATTTAGAAAGCGTCACTTGCATAGGAGACGCCAACATGATCGCCTACATAATTGTCTAACTCAGTGGATACTGATACCTACCCAGTACTCGACCTCGTCAGTACCGGCATACGTGTTGGCCCACAGACCACGTGATATGGCACTGCTGTACGCGCTCTTCAAGCGAGCCTCAAACCCTGGCACAGCAAAGTATGCCCCGAGACTCTGCAGGGCATGGGAGTACTCGTGCAGGGCAATGTCCTCGTTGGGGTCGTAGGTGTCGGTGGAGTAACAGAGAGCGTTTTCTTCCGCGCAGGTCGCAACGGGTGCCGTCAAAGTGGCGCCGAGGCCACGTGCTCGAGTGTCCCAAAATGGATCCAAGTACGCATGCTCAGGGATACTTCGGGTGACTTCGTTCTGGCCATACACGGCGAAACGACCGAAGTGTTTGTAGTAGGAGCGACGGACGTCTTGTCTGTCGGCGAACAAGAATCTTACGACATAACATGCGCGTTTGACCGCATCTTCCGGCACATGCACAGAACCTGCCAGGATTAGAGCAGCATGAAGCTGTTTTATCAAAAGGAAATACATGTATACGCATTGTTTTGTAAAATGGAAAAGTAAAGTTAGTCAACCTTTATAAACTTTATCAAAGGTGGGAGCCAACTGCAGGCAGGGTTGGTAAATGATTCGTAAGTACCAGAAAATTGCTCGTTTTCCCGGGAAAATCAGTCTCGGCAGGTAAATCGGATGGAGTGTACCTTTAATACAACAAACTTATCGTTTATAATGCCAAAGCAGGGTAAAAATCATATAATCACAAATGCAGGGTAAAAATTCATTGTGAAAATCTGATTCTCAAAATATCTAAAAGTTGTGAACTATAAAAACAAGGAGTCTATTTTTCAAAAATTTTAATCATAAAATTGTATCGTCCATCAAAACAATTAGGAACAATAACATACAATGTTCAACTCCCTACCTAATATTGGTATCCCGTACGCCTCAGTGTACTTCTGATAGTACGTGCTAAGGCCGTTAGGGCCCATAATGGCTGCACTGCGGAGGTCATTGGGGACAGATCGAACGCTCCAACAGCTGTGGGAATTCGTGGGGGACCCAGGCCTTTCGCTGCCTCGTGACGTCAGCATTCTCATGAACACAGACGAAGATACTGGTACAGCTAGGTGATAACATTGGAAAATAATGTGAGTCAATAATGATGAAGGAAAAGTTTGATTTTGCTTTGATCCAGGGTTTGTTTGATGACCGTGTTTAGCTATTATTTTGCCTACTTGATCTCATTTGGGCACGCAAAGATATGCTTTGTATCTATATATCTACACACAGTGAAACTAAATGCATCATTCCTACCTTAGACCCAATGAGGTTGAATAAAATTATTGATGAGGGAACGTGGGCTGCCCACGTAGGACACTTGCACGTTATAGGGGGATAACGACGAGAGAACTTTAATTAATGGAATTAAAAACAATATTAATGGAATCAAAAACAATAATTAATGGAATTAAAAACAATATTCATTTATACTCATTTATAGTACATATTGTAAAGACATTTGCTTTGCTCTTGTTATTACTCAAGGATAAGAAGGAGGGTTGATGTTTAGAGTAATAGTTTAAAAATAAATAAAAATGTAAGTATTTATAATAACAGAATGGGCACATGACACGGCCCACATGCAATGAAACCCGTGTCTTCAATGGACTCGTGTTTCCTCACACCTTTACAAATCGGCGACAAGATTACACTAACGATTTTCAAAACAGTTGCGACAAGAACTGCACCGTCACTTCTTAACACATTTCATGAAATATTGGAAGCAGAATATGGTTCCGTTTCATAATGAAACTTTAGTCTAGAGTCGGCGCGCTTTTTATGTCTACGACAATTTAGCCGTAACCGAAAGTCTTCAATGAATATTGAAAACTAACAAAAGGGATATTTCAGATCTCTTCTGCCCTCTTTTGAACTGTTTCGCGTGTTTAAGGCTAAGAAATGAAGTAATTTTTTGTGAATTATCGATATCCACTCACCCACGACACTCAGCAGCAAGCATGCCAGCGATGTCAAGAACCATGCCATGGTGTCGTTTATTCCTCCACTGACCCTTTAGGTGTTCTTTCTGGACACCAGAGCTCTTTTATACAGAAACACACGGGTAATCTAAATCCACCGTCGTCTACGGTCTCTCCGTTAGCTACGTACCACCCCATATGACATTTTTCTCACACGTTCTTAACGTCTGCCACGGTAAGATCGTGTGTCACAAATTAGGTCGTAACTAAAGGATCAAAAAGCTAGAAATATTAATACCACACAAACTTTTATTCACTTTTTACTTTTATTCACATTCTTGATACATGACAAAATGTGTGCATTACTTTACAATTGCAAGTACATTTGAAAATATTCAAGCCAGGCGAGAATTAAAAAACAACGGCTTTGAATGTCCCTAACGTATTCGGCCTTCACATTCGACGTTTTTAAGTTGATTTTTTCTACAAATTACGTCACGTGCCCACTTGGCAAAATTTGGAAAATGCTGTTCCAATTTTAATTATGTACCAGGCTACTAAAACACTGTCCATCAACTACCAGACAGAACCGTTGAGAACCGTGAAAACCGCTGTGACCACGCTCCTACATCAACAGTCACGTAATCAAAGAAGGTAGATCTAAACTTTATAAATTACAGAAACTGAACTTTATATCGGGAAGATTGTCATCAGCATTGCCGGCAGCTTCTCCTACAGTTGGTCAGCATGTACCTAGGGTTGCGTGTACACTCCCCGCGTCTGGACCAGGATGCACAGAACATGTTCCTGTCCACACAGTTGGTGCCTCCTCCTCCGCCGCCTCCTCCTGGAAGAACAGGAATTCAAGAAAAAAATGTTAATTTTTATACATGCATATATCGAACACAGTTGTTCAAATGTCACAGGAAATTGGTCCATTAAGTGTTGATATACTTTAGAAGCAGTGACAGGTGCTTATATTAAGTATGTAGACAGATAGCGAAAACGTGTAGTCTTCACCTAACGTTCAACCCAAAATTACAATCCGGCATAAGCTATAGTGCCAGTACCGCCATTATATAAAAAGAACTCCTGTAATACAAGGCCCTGTTCCCATAATTACCAGTATGTGCAGATAAACCGCCCTAAAATTTGATCACGCTTACCCTTACCTGTATGAATTTAATGGAGGGTGGGTCACTGGATTTACTGCACATGGCAGAGAGTATAATAAGAAAATATGCTTTTATTACCAGCTGAATATTTACCTGAACACTGGCGACAGCTCTTCCGGCAGTTGACCAGCATGTACCTCGGGTTCTTGTCGCACTCTCCTCTTCCCGCCCAGCCAGCACAGCGGTTGTCATTGTCCGTACAGTCTGGAATGATACATGGTCAAATACTACTGTAGGTGTATCGACTTTGGCGGCATTTGATAACTGTACTTAACGTTGCCAGACAATCAGGTAAATGTAACTGCACAAACAAAAAGTGACATAAAAGTACCGTATATGTAGATCTACATGTAAAATTAATATATCCTTTTCGTTGGCCATAACAAACCTGAAGAAAAAAATACACACAAATGCATGTATTTTAAACCACACTTACTGCCTCCGCCAGTTCCTCCTCCGGTTCCCCCACCGGTTCCCCCTCCAGTTCCACCTCCGGTTCCCCCACCGGTTCCACCTCCGGTCCCCCCACCGGTTCCCCCTCCAGTTCCACCACCGGTTCCACCACCAGTCCCTCCGCCTCCGTTTGAATCACAATTTAAACGAAGTTGCTGTGCTCTTTCTTTTGCTGTAAAATGAAAAAGGCTGTGAAATGTGATTGCAATATAAAAAGCAAATGTGCTCCTGTAAATAATAAGCTATTAGGATCTACTGCCGTGATTTACTCAAATATTTTAAATGGATATCTGATCACAGAAAAATGCTGAATACATGACTAAAATTCTACTATCCTGCAGATTACTTCACAATTTCTTTTTGACAGAGGTGTCCCCTTGCCAGATTTACTATAGAAGCAACAACAGCAGAAGTAATAACAAAAGGAATGTGCACGTACTGGTAACGTTTTGTGCCAAAGAGTTACTTTAGATATTTCCAGTGGTTTACATCAGCACTAATTCGTGTAGCAGTTTAATTGCCTTAAGTCCGAACGTGTGTTGTTTTAAAACAGTTTGGGTGTTTCTCGTTGCTGTAAATGCACTGCGTTTATTTCTATGAAAACTCACCATATATTTCCTGTCTGTTCCCGCACCGTTTGATGTACGTGTTGCCACATGGGTACACCTCCTTGATGATATTATAAAGGGCCGGATCGTAATTCTGGAGCTTAGACCTCGTGTTAATGGGACCATGGACGCCATTGGGGGTCGCGGAGAAGTCGTTGACGTTAAAGTAACTTTGGACCCCTTCCGCCTGTTAAAATAGTTCGTAACACATAAATATGGTGTTATGTGATAAATAACAGTGAAAGGGACACAAAAGTGTACCGATATGAGCTATGATGTGACAAAGAACTATATTCTTAAACGAATCTCTAAAGATAAGAGTATAGTAACTAGTTATTATACTCACTCAATAATAATTTTAAATTGTTTCATATTGAAAAAAAAGCCAAGCTGGATTTTCTTAATAACTGCGCTTAGATACCATTCCCACAGATTTTTGGATCGATCTATCTCCCTGGGGAGTCTCACTAAATTGCAATCAACTCAACCGGCTTAAATGTCTGTCACGCCTATATAGTAAAGCTGTTAGGGGGTAATTATCTTTACCCTAGCTGATTCGGTAGGCGTGACAGACATTTAAGCCTCTTGAGCTGGTAGTAATTTAGCGTGAACCCCCAAGGAGTTGGTCGATCCATCCAGATGGATCGATCTAAGTGTGGGAACCCAGTCTTAGATAAACCCACTCACCCAGTATTCCTCCTTCGTGCTCAGAGAGTATGTACCCCTCCAGAGTCCTCGGCTACGTGCGCTGCTGTACAGACCCGCCAACCTCCTCTCGAAACCTCTAATGGCGTACTTGGCTCCCAGAATATGGACGCCGTGAGAGAACTCGTGGAGAGCAATGTCCTCACGGTACCGGTCGCCAGTCTCGCACAGCACGTTCTCTTCCGCTCCCGTCGAAACTGGCGCAGACTCAGTAGCTCCTAGGCCACGTGCTCTTTGGTTCCAGAACCCGGGTTCCAGGAAAGAGTGTTCTGGGATATTGGTGGTTACCTGAAGGTCAATAACATCAAGGTTAACTTCTGGATAATGTTTAAATCTCAACACGCAATTTTTATTAACGTACGTAATTTAGCATCAAAAGGAAGGATTTATTATACACTAGCTTTCTTAAAGAAAAAAAGATGAAACATGAAAAAAAATATATATAAGTCTTTACCTCTCTTCGTCCCATGATGGCAAACCGTCCGTAACGCTTGTAGTACGAGTTACGGACGTCATATCTGTCAGCCAGTAAGAACCTCACAGTGTAGCACGCCCGCTTCAGTGCGTCGTCGCTAAGGTAACGAGACCCTACGGTGATCAAACAGAGAAACTTACGAGAATTCCAATATCATGAAAATGTAAACAATTTAGAATTGCTGACGCGATTTTCATTTATTTGCTTCATATTGGTCAGTCGTGAATGAAATAGAAACAGCTGAAGAAGGGGAGGAGAAAAAACTTATAAAAAAGTGAGACAAAAGAAAAAAGAGAAAAAGAAAGAAAGAATAAGTTAAGGAGTAAAATAAGCAATCAGAAATAAAAGAAATGAGTTACACAAAGAATAAAAATAAAACAGGGAGATGGACAGGGAAAAAAGGCAGAAAGACAAAAACATTAACAAAGTACCAGCCGAAAACAAATAGAGGCGGAAACCTACCTAAGACCGGGATGCCGTACGCCTCTGTATATTTTTGATAAAAGTATCCCAGTCCATTGGGATACATGTTAGTTCTACTGCGCAGACTCTGCGGAACTCCCCGGATGGAGTCACAACTGTGGGTATTGCTGGCTTGACCAGGGCGCCCCCCTGCCGCCATTACACCCTCCATCATCGTCTCATTGTATTCTTCAACTGGAAAATATGAACGCATCGAATAAACATGATCTTTTCCTGAAGATAATGATCACATTATAGTTTTATTAAAATTGATTTAAAGAGGAGATTAGATTCTAACAAAGCAGAAACGCCAATTTGAAAATCACTTCTGGTGGTAATTGCAATTATTGTCTACAATTGAAATATGCAAAAGGCCTGGCTGCGGAGATTGCGCATTACACGCAGAGGTTTGGGATGTAGGGAGAGGGGGAAAACGACAAGTGTGCATACAGCCTATCAATCCGTAACAGCGACAATCCAAGAATTCAGAAAACTGATTTTGTGCCAACATATCAAATAGTGATAAATAAAGGCATACTGTATAAGAGTATAACACTTACCATATAACTTGAGGTACAAGTAGGTAGAATTAATGTCGTTAATTGGTGCTTGGGTAACTACGGCGTCCTCCTGCTGGACTGAACCTGAATAATATTTATTTAATAATTTATCTATTTATTTATTTATTTAGTTAGTTAGGCGTCCGTATAGTGCATTATTCCTTATCTATATGGTGAAGTAGCAACATTTGTTTTGTTGCAAGCAAAAAAAGTTTTTTAGTTTCATTACCGAACTGTGCTAGCCTTTTTACTTCTAAATTTATTGGCAGTTTGTTTCTAGACCTATGGAATGCATAACAAGGTACAAAATTGAAACACAGGTGCGTCACACATGTCAATAATTGGACTTAGTAGTTACATTCCCTGTTGCAACGTGTAAATGAAATAAAATAAAGTTTTAAATAGCCATTGTTATATATAATACGTTCTTTAATAATTTAATATGGAAGTACTCACGTTTTGCACAAGACACCAAAATAAAAGCGACAAACAGCTTCATGCAACCACCGGCCATCCTCATCTTTAAAACCCGGTGGTTACTCTTCAACAACGGCAATAATCTGCTGTCCAGCAGGGCTGACCGTCTTTTATACTGCTCGCTCAGCTGCCAGGCATGAGTTTGCAGTTTATTCCCCCAAATTACTGGCAGCCGTGGAGTGGGAGGAAATAAACCACTTGCACGTGCGTGAGTAATCACGGTCCAATCACTTCGTGTTTCCGGTATAGAGCAGTGTGCAGACGCTCGCAAAACTGATGATGTAATAAGTGTGGTAATAAAAAAATTCTGGGCGGTCGTGCAGGTCTTAAATTTATGCTGCACTTGGACAATATCTTAACTAGATTGATCCTACCACTATCTTTTACGCAATTTCAACATTAGTTTGGTAAGAATTAAATTCACGACTAGGAAGCTAATAATGGAAAACACACCGTCTGTATTTCCACCGTCAACGAACGCCATTTAAAAGTTAAATAAACTTAAAATAACATAAAACGTTAGCATAAAATTCGACAATTTCATGAGGTGCTAGTGCATGTTTTTTAAAAAATATTTTGATAGGTTCAGATTTGAAACAAGCATTTGGTTAGAATGCATATATAGAAATACGGACAAATAATTAAAAGAGCATTGTAGCATTCTTTTACAAAAATATTTTTATTTTGCTAGCATAGATCACACAGATAAACTAAAAAAATCTGTAACTGCATCGGCACACATGGGCATTTCTCTCCCATTCTTGTAGGATGTTTTATTTCCTACTAGCGTCATTTTGTTTTGATAGTCTACGCGATACTGCAACACGCGTCTCTATCGTTTGTTATCTTAACCCGTCATCGGCAGGGTGCACGCGAAGGGTGTTACAATGTACATGTATGCGTACTCCCTAGAACGTCAAAAGCCCACGCTTTTATTTTGCTTTTATTTCGTCATGATGACTTATTATTTATCACCACGTACAACGATCTTTTCAACCCTCTTCAATCAAAATTGTTTCATACAGGTGCATGTGTCAAGCCACGTTAACTGTATAGATATCTTACGCCGTATATGGATATGCCGCCTACGAAGGCAAACATGTGACGTAAAGACGTGACGTAAATACCAGGGTGTGGCTAGACCCCGTCCATTTTATACCGAAAATCGGGCTAAGCTTCGTCATCAGACTATCACATACACTGCAGGTCTTTTTTGTCTCCATGTTTTAAGCTGTTTTATCAGTCTAGTCTTACGATGACTCAGGTCAGTTCAGTAGCTGTGAAATCGCTCACCCATGGACAATGCACTGCGTGACTGTGACCATTGATGTTCGGTGCAATTGCCCTTTTATGGACCAGCGAGAAGTTTCTTGTCATAATCATAACTCTAAAGATCGTGATGAATTATCGTGATCACCATCGCAGTGTACACTGGTGATGACATTTAGTCACGTACGCTAGTACCTCATTTATCGACGAAAAAAGTATGATTAACTCCGGGCTGACTCTGCATTTTTAAAGATTAACTTGTTTGTCCCAATCATCCCTTTAACGCCGATTGTCTGGAAATTGTGTTGTTCTTTATGACCGGGGTCAAACGACGTGGGATGATCTGTCCTAAAACGCAGACACCTAACATGTAGTTTCAGTTTTGCTGTGATAAAATTTACCTGCTAATGAACGTTGAATAACCTCGGTACATGTATGTGCTAGGGCTACAGTGCATAAAATCACAGCAGCTACACCAGAATTCGCATAAATTTGATCCCGAAAAGTATGAAAGTTTGAGTAACCCAAAACTACGTGCTAGGTAATGTTTACACTTATTTCAGCTAATACTCAAGACAAAATGTGCATCAGATTTGCTCCAGGTATGAAGACATGACTTGCACGGTGTCTATTATGTAGTGCGTTTTTTTTTCTTTTTTTTTTTTTTTTTTTTTTTTTGTGTGAAATTTAATCAGTGGTTGACATATTGTGAGATACCCCTGTTCACGGATGTTGAACATCTATTTCGACTGTTTACACGGGTTGCGGTATAAAGGATGTGAATAATTTTTAAAGACAATGACACTGCATTTCTCAGCTAACGCACTTGTCACACTGACTATCAGTAATATAACCAGATCCCGGATGTTAGGATTTGGGGGGGGGGGAAAGGGGGGGGGTTACAGAGTATGTCGACAACGGGTTCTTAGTCTCAATTCCCTGCAATATTTCCCATCTTGATGAACTAATAATAATAATAATAATAATAATAATAATAATAATAATAATAATAATAATAATAATGAAGAAGAAGAAAATATAAAATAACCACGAGTGAATATCTAAAAATACCTGACCCTTACTCGACCTCCAATAATCTCTCCGGTCACTCCGACACGGCTGTCGATACAATGTATTGACATAAGAAATCGATACATCGATATATATCGCAATCAAAGACAGGCTACCTACCACGGTAGTGGAAGTCACAGGTAATGAACTGCCTTCCTGTGGGAGATTGATCGAGGTACGAATGAGATCTGCACATAACAGATAGACCTCTTCTCATTGTAAAAGGTGTTTGTAGTGAGGCTTTCATGCAGTAATGTAAAGGGTTGTATGATGGGAATCTGAATACTAACATTTGTATTATTCTTGTCCTAGTTTCTTCTTCTCTTATAGAAGAGATTTATCATTTATGATGTGCAGGTTTGTGGTTTATTCCCCAACAGTATTGATTTGTGACAATTTGTACTTTTTCTTTATATGAATTGTTTTTGTTTTTTCTTTCTTTCCTCATATCTTCAAATTTGACATTATATTGCTTCCATTAATCTTTCTTTTTTTACCCTCACAAACACAGCCATTACCGTTTAGACCTATTGTATCTGAGCAAACTATCCCAGGTCACTTAAAGGTCGAAAGTTTTTACTTAAAGAAGCGACCTTATAGCAAGCTTCACACCACCATATTTCTACTGTGTACACAATATTAACTATTAATATATCCAAAGTCTCGGTCTATTCGCTCAGCTTTGGTGGCATTTCTTTCGGAATAATCAGATTTGTCAAGTTGATTCCAAACAAAGGATTTATTGGCATTACAATTAATGATATTATGCTGGCGGTTTAATAATTAAAAGAAATCGGTAGATGCCGATTCAGAAGCGGTATGGTATTGATATACCGCTGATACCGGCTACTGGTGGGGACCATTTCAAAATATAAAAATTATAGTAATTACATATGATATGATCTTAAATATATATACATCATGTACTAGTCAGTATTTATCCAAACAAAGTAATAGGGTTATTAGTAATAAAAGTATACTTATTAAGTGAGAGAATTATTAATTAATTAATTTATTTATTCATAATAATGGATGATGAGATCAATAATGTAATATCTTTTAAGTTATAATTGACAAAATGTATTGCTGCGATAATTGCCCCCTTTTCATTTGGACATTACACACTTTTATCTATTTCATTTTCCCCGTCACCAACTCATTTTCTTTCCTGCTCATAAATCTCACTTTCAGTCAGTTATGTTTTCATTATTTACGTTTATTATTCCTAGATCGAGGCGACAATTCGGAGACCGACTGCATGAAGCGATATTTCCCTTTGAAAAGCATAAACTACATCTGACACGCTCCCTTGTTTTGTTAGCGTTATGGATACTCCAATAAAGAAAAAAATCAATGTGACTAGCTACCGTCCCGCTTGTGTAGTTCGAACCGCTCAGTAGGACAGGGATTACAGTCGGGAGATTAGGAATTATGTATTCCATACCTTGAACTAAACGGTAAGCTTCTTTTTTGGTAGCATTTGTGTGATAATTCTTCAATACAATTTCGTGGCAACACAACTTCTCGTTGGTTACATTAGTAAAGGTCTTACTATTGATTTTAGACGAATTTCGTACTGTGTAGTACGTATTTAGTTTCGCAGTCACTTTAAACTGATAATTATCAGAAATTTGTCAGAAATATCGTATATTAAGGGAAAACAAAACGCCAGTTCCTTACAACAAAGTAAACTGACAATCAAAGACATTTAATTTTCTTTAAATATAGATGTTTGTTCATTTTTATAGTTCGTTTTATCTATAATTCACTTTTTCCTTATTGCATCTTTTCTTGTATTAGTTTTGTGCCTAAATAATTTTGAACCGGATATTCTTTCTATTTCATTTTTTATATTGATTCGAGAACGCTTTTACATTTTTCAAATACACACAGATAAAAAGCATTCACACATTTTATCAAGCGATTCCTATCTACGTTTTTTTTCTGTTTTGCTCTTAAAATACCTAAAGTGTCCTAGCTTGTTTCTGGGGAAGGGTTTCCTAGATTCTCTGACACTTAATACAAAAGCCAAGCACGTGTGGTCAGCTCCCAATGTTATTAATTTATTTAATATTATCAAATATTTTCCATTACAATTTCTGTTAATAATGGTTACGATTATTGCTTTTCTTATTGCTGTTTTATTACACTGGTCACGATACCATCCACGCTACGGGTACGGGCAGGCGAAATTTACGAATTGTTTTATAATTTTTTTTGTATAATTTTCCTCTTTTATTTTCCTCAGCCACGTCTCCCGTGAATCTCGATGGCGGCTGCGGTGGCCGCTAAGCACCAGGCGTACAGGAGTCTGCGGGAACTGCCCGTCAACGTGTACTTCGGAGATGATGAACAGTATGACACCGACCTTGACACTGAGCACGTGCTGGCTGAACAAGGTATGTACACGCGTGGAGGGTGTTCTTTCTGAAAACTGCCCTAAAAATATTAAAAAGCGACTGTGCCATGATTTATAGAAAAGCTCAAGTGCAAAAATGGTATCTTCGAAGGGGTGGGGGAAGCATTTTGATTTTGGTCAAACTATGGATGAAAATAAAACACTCGTCTTTCCAACTTACACACTACGCGTATCTAATATCTCGAATTTTGCCACCTTTTTTACAGAAATTCCCAAGGTAGACGACTCCTATATCGGAGCCAGCAGGTACACGGCAGCATGTAAGTTCCACGAGATCATACCTCAATCCAAGATACTGGACAGCCTCCCTGGGACGGTAATAAACATACGGAACCGCACCCTGGGGTCCAAGCATATCAAGGCGTTAGCAGAGGCGCTGAAGGTGGGTAAAAAGCTTTCAAGTGTGTTTAAGCAGACGCACGCGCAAACAGGCGCATTTCATCTCTCTAACTACTCTCAAACACGTACAAAAATAATTTAAGCTGCTTTAATAGTAAACACATAAAGAGACGAAGACTGATAAGATATTCTTTGGAAGGATTATCAGTTAAATCAAGTTTTATTTGCTAAATCTAAAGATTTTATATCTTTTCTGTTTTTACTGGAGCCCTACCACTGGAGTCGATTCTTATTTTTTAGAAAATTATATTTCCATGAATTTCCATGCATCCCTTTTTTATTTCTGGTAAGAATTATAGGCCTGACATTGGAATTGAGTCTTAAGTTTACAAATCTTTAGATAGGAAATTATTTCACAATTTCGCTCCCATCTATTCACTTGCGTATCACCATTTTGCCCTAAGAACAAACAGACGATCACTGATAAACCGCCATGTTGTTTTACTTTTCAAGACAAATAGGCCGACAAGTGCGCGTTGATTAATATTTCAAATTCCCCCTTTAACGTGTCGTATCAAATTTGGGACCGTTGTTTAAATCTCTTTGCCTATTTCTTTCAACATGTTTACCTTAGATTGTATGTCAAGATCTATAAACAATCATCTTCATTCTGATGTTAGTTTTTAATCCATTTCATCAGTTTGCCTAATGGATATTACGTTGATGAAATGCATTATTTATAAGCACACTTAACAGGTAAACTGGAAGGCTTTTGTCATAACTGTCACTCAAAGGTTGATGTAGAAGCCATGAAAACACTCTGGATACAAAAAGTCCACATACGCCCTAATCGCTGTAAAAATACTGAATACTTTTTTTTAAAAAAAAGTCGATGATCTTTCATACAGTGCACACTAGTGATAACGGTAATAAGTGCAGTCATAACAGCTGTCCAAAAAGGAAATATTCGAAATCAGAAATTATTTATATGTTTTCTGAACAATGGCACAGTTTTATACAGCCGCTTTTCATAAAATCTACTCACTGCATCAGATTAGGCTATACCAGGGGCGGATCCAGGATAATATGAAGGGGGGGGGATCCACGGATGTGAAACCTTCCCCCCCCCCTTGACATCGCATTTTTGAGGGCGAAGGGTGTCATTTGGTGCAGTTTTGAACTCTGTTCAGTTAGTCAAAATTCTAATTTCAAGAGGGGACCATTGGTGTGATTTTTTTTCAGAAATCGAAGGGGGGGGGGGGTCAGGACTCCCCTGACACCCCCTAAATCCGCCACTGTATACTGTACTCATTTTAAATTCCTCTTGTATCAGTACGATACTCATGATAAAGCGGTTGTTTTGAGCACAAATCATTTGCAGCCCTGATAAACATAAAAATCTTCTTGTTTACGACTGATCGACCATTGTGATGATATTAAGAAGTAGTGTTTTCGATATACCAATTACATTAACGAGCGTAAACACGATTTGACATGTAAACACCTGTTGCAAAAAGGGTCACATCTAATTGAAGTACTCACGGTCTTTATTGGAAAAGAGTAGTCATAGGTCAATCCGTTACAAAAATTATAATCGAAATACCTGACATCTTTCTGGAATTTTTTTTAGATGCGGCATGTACATAATCACAATTAACATTATTTCAGAAAACAAAACAAAACAAAAAATCTAAACATGGTAACCATCATTCACGCTGTCTCTATCACTTTGGTCCTTCTACTGCTACGTTATTTTTAAATTTTCTTAAATATACCTTCGGAAAAAAGGGCGCTGTGATATTATTTCTTTCTTTCATTTTCCATATTTGATTTTACTTGTTTTTTGAGGGGCTAGGAGTTAAAGTTCATCAGAAAATGCATTTTAGCTCTATTAATTGTAAGATTTCCATATTTTGTTTCTTATTCTTAATAATCTTCTTCCTCCTGTTTTAGAAAAACACGACCGTCCAGGTGCTGATATTAGAGGGGAACACTATGGAAGGCGAGGGGATCCAGGAAGTCTGCGAGATGCTCACAGAAAACGACTTTATCACGGAAGTGGTCAGTACACGAAATTGTCGAGTTATAAGTCATGTAATACCAAACCCAATATAGAGGTGCAAATGGGTTTATAGGCACGTCTTAAAATATTTAGTGCACAGATTGCACTGTGTTTGATTATTTCTGGGTTCCTCATGAAGAAGTTTGTGTCAAAGTTTCACTCTCCTGGAACCATGAATAAGAAAAAATAATAATTCATCGTCTAGCCCCAAAAAAGGAGCATACGTTTAGAGATTTAAATCCGTAGCCTTCACTCTTTTCTCTATCATATTTTTCTTTAGAATTAGATATGCATTTGGCTCATTGTTTAGATGAGGTGTATGTCTATGTAATAACAAAAGTGAAAAGATGGCCATGTTTGCTGATCGAATCATTAAATCCATATTTCATAAAAAATGCATGCCGTATAGACGTAACCTTTGCCAAACTGTAGAACAATATGAGACCAATGCCTTTTTATTAAGAAGAACAGTAGCGTTAAGTAAACATTTAGAATTCAATACTAATTGATTAACTGAAGGTAGGGCATTGTTGGAGGTGGGCAAGATTTCAGTTTATGCAATCAAGAGTGCATTAATCCCAGTTTAAAAAACACCCTGTTATTATTGAAAACACAAATTATAGGGGTAAATTTCGGTTCGGATATGTTTTAATTGAGCTTCAATTACTTTCGATGACTGTTTCGAATGAGGCGGAAAAATATCAGTAACAACAAATATCGATAAAAACGAAAAGAATAAAGTTGTCAATATGTTTCATGCAATTTGGTCTACCGAAGCACTTGACATATTCAATATACGTGACAACTGGATTAAAATATTTATGGAAAGACTATTTTAATTTCTATCGCTTTTGTGCAACACGTGTGTTTCCATAAGTCACAGGCTGGCTGTGTTAATAACAGCGGGATTGTATCACTGACGTGGTCTTTTACAAATGAATGCAATGACAGAAGGCTGATAAAGATTTATCGAACAAAAATAATTGCGGCAAAATATATAATTTTATTTCATTCTACATGTACATGTACGGTATTTACAACATTTATATCCCCGTTTTACACATAGGCTTACCTTGCACAGTCGACCCTAAACGAAATTGTGTGTGTGTAAGTGTGTGTGCGCGTGTGTGTGCGTACGCGCGTGCATGCATGTGCGTGTGCGTGTGTCTGTGTGTGAACACCCCAGTGCCTATGTTCAATCATTCACTCCACTTGTTGTCGCAATTATTAAGAAAAGAAGTTTTACTTTTTTTCAGAACTTGAGTCGAAACCGTCTTGGCAGTCGGCATTCCCTGCTCAATGGTCCATACTATATCAGTGATATGATGAGAAAGAACAACACCCTCACCCATCTGGATCTCTCCTATAACGACCTCACCGAGAACGACGCCATGTTTATAGCGTTTGGGATGGAGGTGTGTATAGAACTAGTACTGCAGTGGATATAATGATATGAGAGATGAGATGTGACTTGGGTCTCACTGTTCCTTCACCCCACCCCCTCTCTCTCTCTCTCTCTCTCTCTCTCTCACACACACACACACACACACAGAGGCCAGGCCCGTAGCCAAGGGGTTCGGGAGGTTCGAAAGAAGCCCCCTTTTTTGCTGGGAAAAGGTCCCCTCTGGGTAAAATAACTCTCCCTTTTGAAATTGCTGGCTACGGGCCTGCACACACACACACACACACACACACACACACACACATCTCTCTCTCTCTCTCTCTCTCTCTCTCTCTCTCTCTCACGCACACTTTCTCTGTCACAAACACTTTCTACGCAAATATGATGAAAAAAGTCAAAGCATTGTAAATTGTTAAGCACCCAACGACCACCCAACGTGAATGAATCGATACAAATGAAGATATTCCGTTGTAATTTATATATGACGTCCTGACAAAGCGGTGCATTGCATGTCAATACATTTATTATTTAGCCTGTTGTCAAAGTACGTTGTTTTTGTGCAAGTTAATATATCTTTTTTGTGGAAATGCCTTTTATCTCAAATACATTTCATCTATTGGAGATAGTGGGGATATTGTCATCATAAAAGCGAAAGAGAGCACAAAAGAACATATATTGTTTTTTCAACATCACTGACATATAATCTAAGAACTTTATTATTTGTTGCAAATAGATGCAGTGTTAAATGGAGACATTCTGAATTTTTGTGTGGTAAATACGGAATAATTATCAATTACAACACGAAGCAATTATATCTTCTACCCTTTGTCAGAAAGCATCTTTTCTGAAATTCCATCAAAACATTTCTTTTTGAATCTTTCAGGGAAACTTTAGAATATCGCATTTAAACCTCAGCCATAATGACTTCGAGGAAGGCGGCGCTCAGTATATTGGAAAAGCGCTCAGTAAGTTATGATTTGATTTTTTTTTAAGTTAAAACTTAAATTAAGACTTGAAACATAGAATACTATTCTTTGTATGCAGCACGGGTTTTTGTGAATAGATTTTCTTAAAAGAACATTTATTCTATATGGTAGGGCAGTCGGATTGCTTTAGGAAGAGCTAGTCACGTTTGATAGCGTAAAATTCGCTCGCGTCATCTTAAAAATTAACAAGTTTTATAACATTGTGGAGTAGAGCCACTTTTCAAAATTCATTTAAATTTGACAGTGTAGATTAACTTACTTCGTCTTTAAATACATGTCATGCTTTTTGTTATTTCAGTGGAAAATCGCTCAATAGAAACGCTCAACCTCAGTTGGAATCATATCAGGAGAAAAGGTGCTGTTATTATTGCGCGTGCGTTACAGGTGAGATGGCGCAGTAATATAACTGTTGGACACGTAGACTTACACGTACTGCTTGTTGATCCAAATGCTTTAGTGACACTGACCGGGCTAGGAGGGAAGGGGTTAAGATATCAAATGCATTTATTAAGTAACGGTAGTGATATAAGTAAATATAGAGGAGTGGGTTTGGTGGGGTAAAGATGTTGAATATTAAGAAAAAGTGGTAGATGAAAGCAAATAAATGAATGGGACTGTTAATGAAATTCAATGTGGTACACGCACGGCACACTAACTCAAAAAATTAATAAGAAGAATGTTGAATATATAAATAAAATAATAAATGGTAGATGGAATAATTTGGAATAAAGTAAAAAATGAAGCATACTCAAATTTCTTAATAAAACTGACAAAATGTATTTATCTCTACATTCTTCAGTCAAACAAAAATCTGACCCACGTGGATCTCTCGTGGAATGGGTTCGGTTACGAAGGTGCTTTGGCTCTGGGTCAAGCCCTGAAGCGGAACAAGTATATGAAAGAGCTGGATATCACCAATAACAGGATCAACTGGGCCGGGGCGCAGTTCCTGGCCAACGGCATTAAGAAGAACGAAACCTTGGAGACGCTCAGGGTGAGTGGCTGCCAGAATGACCTGGTGAACCGTCTTTTTTTTTTTTTTTTTTTTTTTTTTACAAAAGCCGAACAAGTTAATTTCCTTGTACATAAACGACAAATTTAATTCTGTATAATAATTATATGCAATATATACATTTCTGAATTATAATTCACATATAGTTAAAAATAGGTACCCGCCACTGAGTTATAATTGAATTAATATGCGTTCATCACGCTTTATGAGGAAAATTATCCAAGTCGTCCAGGTAAGACCCTGGCGCTACGTCAAAAAACAACGCACGCCTATTAAAAGCCATCTGTCGAAGGTCAGTTGCTGGGGTGATTACAGTAATGTTTTTATTCAAGGCCCATCTGATTATTGTCGTAGATGTGTCTGTGCGGAACAGCCTCGCAGCAATTTTAATCATTTCACTGCTCAGAACGAGTTCTTTTAATTTTTGGGGACCGAAGAAGTTGCGCGCCATGAAACGCATGCCGTGCTGGTTGCAGAAATCCCTCAACTCCGTGTTGCGATAAGTAATATCGAACTTAGCGTGGACAACTGAAACCCGGATTTTGGCCGAAGCAACCAGCCGTTGTACTTGTGAAATCTTAAAACCGCTAAGCCCAAGAGAACGAATAGTTCCAGCGTCGTGAAGTTCTTCTAATATTTCCCAACCACCTGGGCGCGCTTCACATCCTTCCTGATCTTTGTCACATATCGGCGCTCGAAAAAGAACCAAATCCACGTAGTCTGTCTTTAGTCTCTCCATTGATCTTTTGATCGATTTTCTAACGGCGTCTCCTTCCAAAGTGGAGTCAAGTTTGACAACTACGAAAACGTCTTCACGTTTGCAGTGTTGGTTATCAGCTAAAATTGACCCCAAAGCGTCTTCGCTGTCGTCGTCTGGGTCCGTGAGGAAAAGTCTGGAGATTGGAAAAAACATGACAAAATCTAAGTCAAAAAGATTTTTTAAATGAAACAAAAACCAATCAATATAAAAAAACATTTTACAGGATAAAATTTAGAACGTAAAGCAACCGTCTTCGGCGGACATATCACCTTTATATGTCTTGGTTTGGGGTAAAAAAAATCCATAAATATAAGCAGAGTAAATTAACGCACACGAGATAGTTTAAGGCATTTGGTGATAATCATATTTTCAAAAGGTGATGAATTATCCGCCTTACCTGTATCCGAGCAGCAAGGCGTGCCGTACAGTCGTCCCTAACTGTTCTTTACCTAGCCTCGTGAGGCTTAAACCCTGGACCGGCACTGTGGAATAGATAAAAATTAAACATCTCATTTTGGGGGAAATACATGATAATCTCAAATCTACGAGTTTGATGGGGATAAAAGTGCACACATACGTACACTCATACAAAGAAGCGACCACACCGAGGAAATAGTGACTTTCTTATGATGTTTACAACATTATTGTCTGCTATCTTCTGATAAAATAGGGCTGCACATGAAATGTATCTACACAATATGTTGATAACATACAAAACATCAAAGTCACTGGCTGTGAAAATACTTAGGGCAGCTACTATATATATATATATATATATATATATATATATATATATATATATATATAAGGTGGTTATTTAGTCCTCCTGTGGTACTCATCTAATCGCTGACTGAAAGGACAGCGAGTGATCGACAGCAAGGAAAGCAAAAGGAAAGCATAAAATCTAATACAGACAGATGGCTTCTAATAATTGAAAAGGAAAGCATAAAATCTAATAAAGACATCATAAAAATGATTTTTAAACTCCCTTCCCGAAGCCTACCACCCTGAACAAGTCGTCTTTGCTTTGCTCTTGTATACCAAAAACAGTAAGTTTATATGTTCACGTACTGCTATGTCCACTCTGTAACAGCGTCGTGACCGATGTTTTCATCTCTGTCTGTTTTTCTTCATGAATCAGAAGTCGGGGATAGATGTCTTTGTACTTCTCCACCACTGCGCTGTATGGAATGTTGTCAGTTCTTTCGTTGCAAGTTATCTCTGGAATATATTGATAAATGACGGGTTTTTAAAAGAAATTAATGAACTTTAAATATATCAAAAATAAGTTGTTAGGCGTGCCCAAGAGTCACTGAGAGTGGGTATGAGAGGGCTTACATACCACAAACGGTCCTCTTCACTTACGTTTTTCCCCATAATATTTGAACTGAAGTTGACGGTTTTTATCTAACGAGTTTAAATATTTTTTCACTTCATTAATGATCCTTCTTTCAAAAAAAAAAAAAAAAAAAAAAAAAAAAAAAGAGAGAGAGAGAGAGAGAGAGAGAGAGAGAGAGAGAGACGTGTGCAAATTGTCTGCCAAATACAGCAAGTCACTTTCAAATGATCACCAGCAGAATCACCCACCTTTTGGGGTTTGTTTCCTGGCTTCCATGCAGTTTTCTAAAAACTCTATATCATCCGTATCTGGGCACCTGGTGATACACGAAGTGTGATTCAGATAAAGAGCTAGCCCCATGTTAGTGTCTCCCTCCGTGGTGCGGACCTGGTGAAACCACGCCTCCGGGACGTAGAGCATGTCTCCTTCGTTTATTGTGACGTTGTAGATGGCGGCCTTCGAAATATTGGGATATTTGATAAGGTCTACGGCATCGACGTCTGCGGGACACATACCTGTGGAAAGGGTAATGAAATATCAAGGCTGCACTTTACAATATCTAATGTCATGGCCACTTCAAGGCTTTACATGATGCAGTCAATTTTTTTCAATTTTGTAACTAAATTTGAAACCCTTATGGTGTAAAGCTCCGCACCCCTCTTTTTACTTATAAAGGCTACGTGAAATTTACAGCCAAGGTTAGTCAGGGTTCTGCATGGTTACCCGTGCTAAGTAACATGTCTTTACAACAAGTCTGTGTTTTTTGTTCTCCACATCCGCCTTATTTTAAGTGAGTTACAGCATACGTCAATAAGCTGACATTTTAGTTCGTCGCATAGTCTTTCATATACTAGTACTTGGTATGGGATATGGGCTGACTGTACGTGTGTGTGTGTGTGTGTGTGCGTGTGTGTGTGTGTGAGAGGGAGTGTGAGAGAGAGAGAGAGAGAGAGAGAGAGAGGGGGGGGAGAGAAAGAGAGAATTCATTTCATACCTGCATGGTACGGGAACTCTTCTGTGTGGAGGTATTTTCCATCACTGGGCGGTGTCAAAATCCATTGGCGTTTGCCCCTTATTTGGGTATAGAAAATCTCATAGGGGTCGATGTGAACTTCTGTGTTGGTCCATCCAGTGTTAAAGAAAAGAATCATGTCGAGAATCTGGCAAAAGAGATCACACGATCATCAACTATCATAATTATAACATTGTAATTTGAGTTTATTTGAGGTGTTGGAGGAGGTTTATGTGCTTCCATAGCTTCATATAATAGGTAAAGCTACCATAACTTTTAATGATTCTCGTAATGGTAAACTCAAGCATACAATCAAAATATAAAAACTAGCAAAATTCTGTGGTAAGACTAAAAAAAAAAATAGAATAAACACCGTGAGATTCTGCTTGGGCGGAAAGACAGAGACATCACACCAGACATATTAATAACACAATGGGAGTGTATGAACGGAGCATGCTTAACATAAAGGGCTGCATTAATAATACGTATCATTAGAAGAAGGATGATCAAGTAATTGTGGGTGTCTAAAAACATTCATTCATCTTGAGTACTCTTAAGAAATGCTAGGACAGTGCTGATTATAATTACGGTCGTCCAAACAGTTGATCGATGACATGCAATTACACGCTTGGTGGTGAGGAGAAAAGCCTTATTTCACAATTATTGTGTTACTACTTATGTATGTGTATGCTTCCAAGCTGCTTTGCAGACACACTATCGTTTATGTGGATGGTTCGGGACGTCAGGAACATGTACTATTCTCGACCCGATTGGTCGGCAAGGCGAGACCAGATGTCGAGAAATAACATACAGCCCTAAGAAAAATTTCGTCAATATTTCGTGGCGCAGCCAACAACAACACATTCATTTTTAAAGAAAGGAACCTTTATGTTTATACCTCAACATATCTGCTCAAATGAAAATTTCATGATATGTAAAGGGGTGAAATCACCTGTTGAAAAAAAAATCAATTTTTCTGTTGCTCAGCTAGAGTGCATGAAATGTATGGTATCTCGTCGTCTGCTACGGAGAACGGCCATTCTAGCTTGCGAGTGACGCACGCGTGCAACCACCTCACAGGGCTTATGCTTATGATTTATAAAATCACACCATTAACTCTATTACATGTGTTTTTTTTCCTAATAATATGAATAACACCTTGCATAGAAAATATCAACAAAAAATTGTTTTACAATTTTTTTACGCTACAACATACAAGTCCAATCATTGCAAAACGATTGAGTAATATACTCCTGTATTAACAAAATCCTACCATCTTAACATAGGCGTCACAGCCAATGCAGCTAGGCATGGAGAAGTCTTGGGTCATCTCGGGGCATATGTATGCTGTCAAATAGAGTTTTTCTTTCCGATATGCACTGAAATATTAAATAAATGCAATAGATATTTTCGTGCTTTTTATCACAGAAATGAACAATTGGCCATTTTTGGACGATGAGCGCTCCACTGAGAGGCCTAATGTTTCTTAATGTGCATGTACAATATATGTTCTATTGTGGCACGTTATGGGACTAAAATATGTTAATAATTATGTAAACTAACAATAATAATAATAAAAATAATAATAATAATAATAATGATGGTGATGATGATGATGATGATCAAAGGTTTGTGAGATATCTTAATGCTTACAAATATAGTGTGAGTGACTACAGAACTATACTTTTTTTTTCTTTTTAAATATGCTTAGCTGTCTGTTAAAACTTTCATCTACATCGGCACACAGCCCTTACTCAAGAAAGTCCGCCAAGGACATCAACATTTCTGCTGGATGGTGTTCATCTACAACCTTTTTTCTAATGGTATACAGACAATGACCAAACTTCTCCTTTAAGTACTCTTCATTCTTCCACTTCTCCATGGCTGGCCAGTGTTTTAGTCCGCCTCGCACGATCACGGGAACAGACGGATATACATAGTCTTTATAAAACGTTTCTGGGTCCGGAAGGTGGTCGAGCTCAACGATCTCCGTCTCCTTTTCTACGTGGAGCCCAAACCGCTGCATGTGCCCCCTCGGCAAGGGCGTTTCACCGCTGGGAGTTGTTTCGGTGTTAAGATGAACCTCTGTAGAAGTATACGGCGGGTCCAAGCTCGGATTACGGGTGAACGGCAGGTAGATCCAAGCTACGGCGCACAGTACGGGGAAAACACCTATGCAAAGCTTCGTTTTGGTCTCCATTTTGTATAAACAGCCTTAGTATGTACATACAATATATAAAAGTCCATATGGTCGCCTGTCCAACACCAAGTTCCCTTGGTAAAGTAGGCCAAACAGCGCGATCGCTCGTTCCGCGCAGTGACCGTATATCACTTATAACGTGCTTTCCTATTCAGCACTGCTTCTCATGGTTTTTGGGATGTGCTGTTTACTGGCCACGGGTCGCTGCGTCTGAAAGAAAATGATGAGTAGACCTCTGTTCATGCAAATGTAGAATAGCAAAATCACATAAAAGGACCACTTGAGGGGTGCATAGTAAATTTTGTGTTTTATCAAAAAAGTTAAAATAAAATAAAATACGCTTGATTTGTACGGTAGAGATATATATTAAAATTGGTTATCCTGTCTGTTTAAGTCTACAGAAAATCTGATTAGTATTTAGGATACGTTTCAAAACAACCCAACTCAATATGCAGAGATGAAGCGTCAGATGTGCTAAGCGGCCCGTGACGCAATGCTTGGTGAAAGTGGGCGGGACAGCAGCTGAAGCTCTATAATGAAATTTGGAAAGGTGTGCTAAAAGAAGTGGGAGAATTTTAGAGACAGGACCTACCTAGACAAATGACATAAGATATTTTCGTATAAAATCCACAAGGAGATACACATGAATGTCATTTGAATTTTATGTATATACTTACAAACGGGGTTGGTGTGTACTTGACGACTAACAAGTACGGACTGGACGCCCCGACGCGATTCTTGGTTCCTTTTTGTGCAAAATTATAATTTCACCTCTAGCAATGATTGGGAAAATGTTATACATTTTCCCACCATTATCATCTGTTCTTTTAAAAAACCTAGTAATGACCATCGCGACGTAAGCATGAAAACACAATATACCCCATTCCTTTTCCAATTCAAGTCCTATTTATCGCAAATGAAGAAAGTTGATGGAAAGAAAAATCTAACATTATTATGTATATTTTTCTCTCTCTCTCCTTCTCTCTATCTCGTTTTTTTTTTTTTTTTTTTTTTTTGAATGACAATGTTCGTGTGTAAAATACACGTTCACGTTTGTACTCCTTGAGTTCAACAGATCCCACATTTTTAAGAAAATTCGAAAATTTCTGATATTTATGTCTCTCTCATCCAGATTGGCCTGAACCCTATCAGTACAACGGGTGCCTTGGACATCCTGGAGGCCGTCGCAAAGGACAAATGTAACATAACGCTGCTGGACATGAAGGTGCGTTGTGACGTCACACAGGATCGAATGGCGTATATGACGTCATCGTGTGTACCATTGATTTAAAAATATTCTTTGGTCAAATATTTAGATTAGTTACATGTCTTAACCGATTTTGTGAGATGTTATGATAAACAAAATACACTTGATTACATCTTGTTATAAATTTCACGATCCTATTTTATCTAAATATTTATATATATGAATTTTTTTACCTTTTTTTAAATTAACAAAAATACAAATTTGTTGTGCAGGGCGTGCCAGTCATCGGAGAGTTTGACTTCATGTCCTCTACTCTGAAGCAAAGTCGACCAGGATTCAGGTGTATTCACGGCGCCATTGTCCTCTTCCCTGACCCTCTCGGGGAGAGACTCGGTATGTTGTACCAGATGTTTGTTTTTGGTTACTTTTTAAAGGTCTGCTGTTGGTTGAATAAAGGATAGCATTTGCATATCGAAGAATTATAAAAATATTGCCTGCTCAATCATGCAGACACAACAAAGACGTGATTGTAAGCCATACCACAACAATGAATTCAAAGGTCAGCATTATTGAAGACACAAGGCAAAAGAATATTTAGTCGGGGGGAGGGGGGAGGTGACGCGTTTAGTACCAACATCGTTCCATCAAACCTCCTGCAAGCAGTACTGCTTTCAAATTCTTTTCAACAATATTAATGGAGAAAATTGTCTTATACAGCTAAACCAGTGGACCCCATGCGGAAGGTGATAGAGATGATGACCAAACACAAGCTGCGGCCTCTGGAGATGTTCAAGAATTTCGACAAAGAGGGACTGTTTATGATGGGGCACGGTGGCTTCAAGAATAAACTCAAAGATGAAATGAAGGTAACGTGTCGAATCTTAGAACTGAGGACTTCAGGGACTCTTTTTTCCTGGACACTGTCCACTTCTCAGTATATTTATTATTTCGTCACTTACACTGTACATTTATGTCTTTCAGTTTTAAAGCAGAAAATAAAATTTAGAATAAATTATGACGCCATTTGCGTCTTTCTTAGAATTATAGAATTAAAATTTCAGTGTTTATAATTGTACCACCCCTCTTTAAGTTTTAAATAAATCATAAAATATGATATTTAATATAAAAAAGATTTACAAAAAGTTTCTGGTGATCACAATATAATATAATATAATATAATATAATATAATATAATATAATATAATATAATATACATCATGTGCAATATTATCTTGTAATTTTTAGAAAAACGAGATGTTCCTGACACGTGGAGAACTCCAGGAAGTGATTAACCTGATGGAGAACAAGGCAGGGTCAGAGTTCGGAGAGGAGGGCAATCTGAACTTTGTGTAAGTATGGTGATTGAATCGCCTCTGCGGGCAAAATATATGTAGTCCTCTGTTTTCTTGTGCTGAGCTTCGTGGCCCTGCTTGTGTGTGTGTGTGTGTGTGTGTGTGTGTGTGTGTGCGTGCGTGTCATGCATGCATGTTTGTTTGTGCATGTAGCCCTTTCTTTTAAACGTGCTGAAATGATGATTCCTGTCAAGTCATCTTTTGGGAGTTTTTTATATATATATCAGTGGTAAGATGTAATGATAATACCACAGAGTGGCAAACTATTAGACTATCCTTGATGTTTAAGCTTGGAAAGGGCGGATAGATTTCAATTTCAGTCGTCGTGTCATCGCCAAAATGTTAATATATAAAATACCAAGAAGTTACAACAGTTGTAACCCCTTGGAAATACGTAAGTGTACAGTACATATACGTGACGTCATGAATCCCTTATCTTTATTGAGCTTGAATTCAGGGGAATTGTTTACAAACGTCTCTTTTAATTTTTTCAGCAAACTGTCACAGGGTGTAAAAGAACAAAAAAGACAAGAACGCATGGAAAAATCAAAAGCTGCTGCAAAGAAAAAGAAACTGAGAGACTACCATGACAAAATCCTGGGCGCAGAGGAACCGGACCTGCCCCCAGAATCCCCGCCCCCTCCAGAGCTTCGTCCAATGAGCGCGGGTCTCCCAGACCGAGGTTATTCACCCAAGACAACCCGCAGTGGAAGTAAGCCTATCATAGGCTCGAGTACTCCTCGCATGTTCTCTCTACCACGGCCACCTGTGAAGATTCTGTCCATGTCAGACCCACTCGGAGTCAAAAAGGGAAAGAAGAAAAAGAAAAAGTGACGAAACGTAACGAAACGTCTTGTAGATATATTTTGTACACTGACTACTGCTGTGAAAACATTGAAATATTGCATGTATCATTATACACTGTAGCAGTGTACTTGCATGCACCTTGGTACTCGGAATTTGAAGAAAGTGTTGGATCTTGAGATAAGATGGCTGAGGAACAAGAGAGAAATTGTGTGAAGTCACATTTGTAAAGAGAAGCAAAGAGAATATGATTTTCATCGACGAAGACCAGAGACTCATTGTTTGGGTCTTTTTACGCTCGTATTGTGATATAAATGTTATTTTCGTCTAAATGTATTTTGTATTTATGCGAAATGATTACTGGCATGTCGAAAATAAATAAATAAAAATTTAAAGAGGTTTCAGATAAGTGAATGAAAAAGAGATCAAGCAATGAATTCCAGAAAAAAAATGTTTATTTTCAGACCAAGAGAAAATTATTAGCAAAGGAAAATCTTCCAAACTAAAACGCTTTGGAATATTTGATAATTTATTTTATCTGACGAGTGACATAAATTTTGTCCCATCTTAAAATAAAGACACAACTCTATAAAAAATATATAAATTAATACATAACATCTGTACATGTATATTAGCAGCGAGCTAATTCTGGCAATTCAAATTAAGGCTTACATCTGTACTCGTAATACGCCTTGGACCTAATAGACCTACATGCAAACGAGTTACTTATATTCCATTTGTGTAAAAACATGTCTTTGTACACATCCTTTATAACTTTTTGGGCTTTCTTTCTCAAGTCTAAATTTGGCGGGAAATGCTCAATAATGACATCAGTGCACACAGCAACCGGGTAATTATTTTTCCTTAGCGTCAACATGAAATCCCTGTGTTCACCAACGCGTAACTTAACGTCCCACCCACCAACATCCAAAATGGCGTCCGTTCTCGCGAGGAAAAAGTTCGAGATTGCGTCAACCACGTAGCACTCCGGATAGCATCTTACGCGTTCATACGCCATGAGTTGATACTCGTTAATGTATGTCCTGAGTACGTTAAACTGGTCGGCATGCACGCGAAATATCCCATTGATAGCCAACTTGATCCTGTTTTCTCTAATGAAACCCCCGACAACTACTAAATTAGTGTGATCTAGAAGCTCCTTCAGTTTTCGAATGTTTGTTTCCTTGTCGAATATCATGTCATCGTCCAAGAGTAAGAAGTACTTGGTTCGAACAATAAACAGGCCGACATTTCTACCGTGTGATATTCCAGCGTCTTTCTGAACTCGTATGTAATATACCTTGCCGCGTGTCGTCGACGTGTAATGGCGCCATTCGTCGTACTCTTTCCGAAAACTTTCATTCCTACTCAGTAGATCTGGATTTGCCTCATCGACTACAATAATTTTGAGATTTTCATAAAATTGAAAGATGCTTTCCACCAGACGCTTAGTTACTCCGAGTCTATTGGCAGTTTTTATTATCACAGTGACTGCGTCCTCCAAAGATATCCTCTCTTCAAATTCTGCCTGCACTGCAGTTTTAACGGGCACCCTGCCCTTGTTTAATAAGCAAGCTCCAAATTCTGGGCAATACGGTGTCATTGTCCAGTTATAGCCAACAATCTTAAAGTAGCCCTCGTTCTCTGCCCTTCTCACCGTTTTCCGACACGTTTCTTTTGCTAGTGAAATGAAAGAGAAACCATAATTATAATTCTGTCACGAACAGACTCTATTCGTAACAGAAACGACAATATAAAGAAATTTTTTGATGCAACACTTTTTTAAGTCAGCTGCAACACTAATCAGTTAGGTTTAATATATTATTTTAATAACGCTGCTTGTTTATGATTTTTACGATCATCAATAGCACTAGCAATACAGGCGTGTGTCTCAAACCGTACCTGGTTTATGTATTCTGCTTTTAGATCTATATATCAACTGTCCCCCATACTTCAGACTGACGAGAAATACCACGATGACCAGCAATGTCCATGTTAGTGATTTAATACATGCCAATCTGGAAAATAGTGTAAAAATGTAGAAGAAATACACTGACAAAAAAAAATAATAAAATAAAAAAAATAATAAAATAAGAATTTCATCAAAACAGCACTACACAGTAGCGTAAAAATGTTGATATATGTCTTTTTTTAATGTCAGGGCTTGTTTCCATTCTTTCCAAAGAATATAATAGGGCTGATATCGAGAGTATAAAGATAAAGTGAAAATAGAAACAAGTGCATGTTTTAAGGGAAAACACTTGAATAAGAATATTGCAATATATTTACACGAGAAATATTGAATTATGAATTGAGTCAGCAGCTAGGATGGTATGCCACATGCACCAGTGAAACAGATGACATAAAACGCTTGCTAAAATCTGTCGAGGAAAAGTTTCAAAAGTCAGGCAAATCCAAATAAAAAAAATGTCCATTAACGGCTCCTAAGAGGTCACACAGTAGGCATGAAGGCTCCTCCACAACAGGGCATTGCAATTCCCATTAAGCTATACAGTACCCCCCCCCCCCCCCCCCCATTTCAGGTCAAAATCACTCTTAACCTCAAATAAAACATCCATTCAGACTACATTTAAATTTTTTGCTGTCATTAACGCAAAGCGTCACTGTGAATCTTATTTCAGCATGTCAATGTCTGTATACGAGTAAAGTACATGACACTGCTAACACGGCGAGATTATATACACTGTACATCCAGTGGCAAATTATGCTTTTAAGCGGTTATAGTCTAGATGACGTCATGGAACGACCAAACTGAACTACATGTAGACTGTAATATAATACTGTGCAGATGATGGTTGGACCACATGCAAAATAATAATAATAATAATAATGTACATGACCTGAATAATAATAATAATAATAATAATAATAATAATAATAATAATAATAATAATAATAATAATAATAATAATGAAAGTGTCTTTGTCTTTGTAAGTGCTGTATACATGTATGACTGCAAAGACATACGTTTGTAACATAATCCTGTTGCATTGTATGATATGATTCCAGGCTGAGAATCTGCGATGCTACAAAGACGGCGGTCCGACTTTCTTTTCTGCGAAGCAAGTTAATTTGATTTTACTTTATCTAAAAATCGAATATTCAAGATAAAATTATCTGGATGAATAATTAAACCCTGCTACTACTCAATGTACCTTGTTAAGGGGCCTTCTCCGTACCTTACCAAACACAAAAAAATCAAACCGATTAAAAGACACGGTGAATATTTTCTACATCTTTGAAACGAGAGAAAGAAAAAAAAGAAAAAGAAAAACAGAAAAAGCAAGAGAACCACGCACTCTGTGCTACAACGTACCTGCACCGCTTCATTTTGCAAGAAGGAGACATCTTAAGAGGCAGAGTAGTTTGGAATACTTATAGTCTAGGTATCCTAGGATACCGTGCAATGTCTGTAATGGCCTTAACTACCAATAATCATACTATTTATTTCGAATAACGACGGGGTGTCGTTTCCCCAAGTAATTTCTTGCTTAACTGATGATAAATTAGTCACTGCTTGGAAATGTGTCCGCCATTACTTCGCTCATTATCGGCAACACGTTTTAATGCATGTTTTTAAAATAATTGTATTTGGATAACCAGTTTGTGTTCTTTTTGACAAACTTGATGCATTTAGTATTCAGGAACTTGGATTTATTTATTTATTTGTTTATTTATTTATTTATTTATTGTGGGGGCATAGCTAAAAAGGAATAAAGAAGAAAAAAGGAAAAAACACGATCAGACACTCATATATTATCAGGTCAGGTGTATTTAATCAGGATAAAAATCGTAGCCAAATAATTTCAAGTCAAGATCATATATGTCCTTTAACCGGTCCTTTTGCTCTGCAGTCAAAAGTTTAAAATATTCTCTCACATGGCCCTTCGTCTTTCTTTTTAACTTATCAGGGTAGCGAATCGTTCTGCTAAGGTTCAGCATCTTCGTAATGGCTTCGATGTCGTCGTCCAAGGTTTCTACCTTCCCAATCAGGTCATAGGTCAACGCACAAGGGGCACACTGGCTCGAGATGGGAAGCCAGTGGTTGGCCTTGAAAAATATTGGCTTCCAGTCCCCGAGCTTTGTGTGGTAGTCGTAGTCAATAATAAACTGTACGTAAGACTTGAATGGAATCAGGGCAGTGAAATTCAAGGGTTTTGGTCTGCGTAGAGGAGGTAGTTTATATAACTTTCTTATAGAACTGTATACTTGCCAGCTTGCCCCGGTCACATCGTCGTTCTCAAATATGTGCAACTCAAATGACATTCTGTAATAGGACACCAGACGTTCGAACGGGTGCCTCACTATGAGAAGCTTCTTGTACGAAGAAACGATACGAGATGCGTTTCTGGGGTCCGTCTTTCGCGTGAGGTATTTGTAAGTGTCCAGCCCCTCTTGCCAAGCTTCCTTGGGGTCCTGCTCAGCGAGGTTGAGCACCTCGCTGTTGGAGTCTCGAGCCTGCATAAATATCCTTTTTATATTGGTTGATCCTGCCTTGAAGACCTGGCAGAAGAGAACGCGGAACTGATTCTCGATGAGGAACTGAATCGGAAGTGTAATGTTCTTGAGAGCTTGGAAGAAATCTGGGCGGCCATCTTTGCCATAGAGTTGATCGCAGACCTCTTTTACTCTCTCAGCTCTTTTCTTGTAGACGTTCGGTTGGCGTAAGCGCAATAACCAGGGACCTGCGCGAACCATAAGAAGTATGATTAAATGAAAAAAAAAACGTGTATGCGTGTGTCTGAGAGAGAGAGAGAGAGAGGTTGGGGAGGAAAATGAGCAACTTGATTTTTATCTCGGCTTGGAAAAGCAATATATTACGACAGACACTTGAAATTACACAGACATCAGAAATACCAAAATGAGACGCTCATAAAAATGTGAAGTAGACAGACCCCCACGTGACGGCTCTTACCTGAGCTTGCAAAGCAGTGAAGAACAATAAACATAAACAGGGACGCCAGCAAGCAGTAAAACAGTGCTTTTGCCAGCGAAGCCATTGGGCACTTCTTCATCCTGCATTAAGTCAACCTACGGGTTAGAGAAGCACGCATATGCAATCTATATATAATATAAAACTCCAATAAAGATGGCGTCCCTTTGCTCCATTTTCAACGAACATTATCTTTCACGCTCTGTTGGACTATTTGCAAGCTAGCAGAGGTAACAAACGTGGAAAGCTTGGCTCAAGTTTTATCAAAGTCAGTGTGACACATTTTAGGTTAGTAAATTGGTACTTACTGCCGAGGTGAGAAAGAATTTATGTTAATTCAAGTCGGCTTTGGTATTTCAGCACTACGTATGGGGATTTAATTTTGTTTCGTTAAAACGTGAATATGGATGTGGGGGGGGGGGGGGTAGATATTCCAGTAAAGCCTAGGTCCCAACCGACCGTACGGGCTGCTACGTGAGGTCTACGGCCAAAAAAAAAAAAAAAAATGGGGAAAACGTGGAAGTTTGTGCGTGAGGAGCACGTCCATCGTGCGACTTTTGGAGGACGCAAAGAGCACGTAGAAACTTTTCACCAATTACTTGATTCCTTCCCTGCGATCTAGCTACGTCCTAGCCGGACGCAAGGAACCTAAAAACCGTGCGTCCAAAACGTAGTTGGGACCTAGGCTTAAGTGATATTATCTGCGGTGTTGTACACTTTTATATATAAACGATCGAGTTTAAATATCTCTGATCTCATCTTTTGTTAAAATCATAGCGAAATTACGTTTTTGCAAAAGTAAATTTCCTTAAAATAAAAGATCGTTGTTCGGGATTTTTTTTCGATATTCAGTGTTGAGAAAATGGAAAACCGTGTTTGTATTTTGGTCAAAAAATTTTACCTTTGAAAATAAAAACATTTTTATCAAGGTACTGACCTCCTTTGACGATAAACCAACCACATTCGTACCGCGCTTTACTTAGAACTACCAGTATTGCTAGTTGTCTAATGCAAGTGCCTTCGTGTCTTCATTATAGATTAGAAGACATTATCATTGCAATATGTAACTTGAAGGTAATAAACTTAATAAAAAATAAATAATTGCCAAAACCGGAAAAGACTATTATACAAAACAGAAGAAACCAAAAGTACCTTGATCAGCACGGGAGGTCTTTATTTTCATATAAGTACCAAGTTCACGTCACGCCTACATAGTTACATTATCATGAAGAAGCAAGATAAAAAATAGACCGTTACCATGGCGCTGTTTAAATATTTACAGGTATTAAAACAAATATGATACCTGGTGTTCAATATACCTGAGAATGTGACCGGCATCTCTAGGGCTGATATATTCTAATTAAACATTAATAAGGTGAGAAGACGTTTAATGGATATATGCATTATTAGCCAGTACATTGTAAAAGGGAAGCTCGCTGATATAATTACTTAACATCATTAAAAACGCAAGGATCAGAAAATAACTTTCTGTCGTCAAATATGGTATGCATTTACTTATTTATTTTTTACCTAACATTTATGTGGAAAATTCTATATCTTATGCTTAAGGCACATATAAATGTTTTAAAATTTTCTTTTGGATTGTACATTTTTTTCTGATCCGCGCGTTTCTGTTAATACTATTTTATATATTTTTATATAGAGTCTTTCTCTGTTACACCCTTTCACAACCTTAGTAGTCTCTCAGCTAAGCCGATGCCTTTTTTGTTGCATCCTTTCACATTTTAGGAGTCTCTCAGCAGAGCCTATACGTTACACATTTGATTACTGAAATCTTGAAAATCTCTGTGAATGATTAACACAAGTATTCTGCAACATTATATATATATATATATATATATATATATATATATATATATATATATACACACACACACACACTGCTGTTGGAGTAGTGTATTTCTCATTATCTATATCAAATTCTATTTGCAGTTCTTTCTCGCGTACCTAACAGTATTAAAAATCTTCATTCTAATTTTGAAACTGTTTCATAACGCAAAGTCTTTAAAATTACTTCGTTGCAATTACTGTTTCCACTTTGTGCGCTTTCAGAGTATAATATTGCCTTTATCATAAACGAATCAAATGCCAAAGAAATTGCACATAATAATAATAATAATAATAATAATAATGACAACGGTTAGGTGGGATATTGCTTCATCTTAGAAACACTCATTTTGATTCAGATGTCAGCTGAGTGATAACCTCAATTCTATAAACAAGTTCACAATGCAGAAAGTTTATCAACAGTAATTAACCAGAGACAAATATGTGAATATCTAGAGACAGATCAACCTGTGGCCCTGGTAGAGGGCGCCTTTTGATTATAAAAAAAAACTTCATTATATCTTAGACTTAACAAGTGTTAGCAAGTGAAGTACTCAAAAGTACTTTAAAACAGGTGCCGAGCTATTAACTGCTTCTACTGTGCTACGTAATATAAAAGTAAAATGATTAACAAAGGTGGCTCCCGAATTCCCTTTTCTATTATAACAAAATGATGAGTGAAGCTTCTTTCGAATGGCTGCTGAAAATCGCCTCATTTCGTAAGAGATAAAAACAAAACCAACATAAATATACACAAGTACATAAATAAAAAGTGGGTGCATTTTGTTCTTACTTCCTTGATCTTCCAATTATAAGGTTTATAATGCTGATTTCCAGATTCACAATGCATATTAATTCACATAACTAGAAAGATACAAAACTGAATATTTTTTTTTCAACCCACAGCATACTATATGCATAGATTTCTTGATGTCAGTAGATATTGGAATATTCTGTCATAATTTCACAACATGATTGCGTCAAGGGGTTCTTACATCATTTCTTACATAATTGCACAGAAGTTCCATAGGAAAGAGGTGAGAATGCAGCAAATCGGGGTGGGGGGGGGGGGGGGGGGGGGCACATGAAAAACACATATTTAGAAAGATCCCCTAAACTGACTCTTCTGAACAAGACAAAAAGTTAATTCCATAAATCAGTGTCCTAATGTGTTTTAACACATCAAAATATTTATACCAAATAGCTATATATCTCTAAATTAAAGCTAAATAAAAGCTAACAACAGGGCTGTTTTAACAAAAGAACATTAGCCCAAAAATTGGTCTAAACTTTTAGAACACAAGAACTTGGTCTACTTCAGTGTCAGTGAGATAAATTCAGAGTAATTCACTCAAGTATTGATCTCTAACAAAGTTCATGGTTCTATTACTAAAACTTTTATGTGGACTATATCTGGTGTCAAGGTATAATAACCCTATTAAATCATTAGTCAACAATTTGAAAGCAAATGGGAGTGAAGTGGACAACCTATATGGATAGATAAAAAGTTTAGACCAATTTTTTCATCTAAATTGCTTTTGTTAAACAGGGCCCCCGGTCACTTAAATATTGATCAGCCAGATAACATGTTAATGCATGAATTCATACTCATTGAAAAAAATATCAATATAAAACTGTGGAGATATTGTTTAAGTTACCGAATTGCCAAAAAGGACACTATTCAAATATTTTAAGCTTCATAATACATTCTTTTATTTTAATATTGATGAAAACTTAGAGGATCCCATTTGTGTTGCTTCAAAAGATGTTTTGAAAAGAGCATGAAGCACTTACATGATACCTTAGCAATCACAAAAAATGACACTTCTTAAATACATTTTAATACTAGTAGATGAACACAATCAAAAATGCACTGCTATTATGCTGTTGAGTGGAATGAAATTAGTTACCATGTTTCCATGGCAACTTGTACCCATGGTTACATGTATCAATGGTTACTGGACTTGGGCTGCCTTTTCAATGAAGTTGGCCAGCTTCACATCTTTGTCCGACAGACCACTGACATCATGAGTGCTCAGTGTTATCTGAACCTGGGGAAAAAGTAATTGTTCAGAAATGTGATTCAAATTTGCCAATGACAATAATTTATTTTCTTCCAAATGTACTAGTATATAATTTGGATGAGTGTGGTTCAATATACATCAAATAAGTTGAAATAAAATGTAAACAGTATTAAAATGAAAGTGTACTACAATTTAAAAGTTAAACAAATGTTAAGTGAATAAAACACTCTTTCCTGAACTTTGAGGACAAGCAACACTTTTGGATAATGTTTTAACAGATAAATGCCATGAATTAATGTCACAAAAATAATCCAATTTACCACTTATTTCATGAGATTTATGGTGTGCATAAGCCAGTGGGTGACTGAGGTTGGGGGGGGGGGGGGGGTAGTGAAAACCATCATGTCAGCGTAAGTTTCTAGTTTTCCCAGAATGTTACAGGTTTATAAGGAAAGGAGAAATTATATGGAAAGGATCAAGAAAGGTGGATCAAAGGTAGACTGGTTAAAGAACAATGAGCAAAAAGTTAAGTTCTCCTTCATGATGATGATGATTTGATAGGTGGTATTCCTTACCTTATTGTAGACATTGAACCACTCTGGATGGTGGTCCATCTTTTCTGCCAGGAGGGCCACTCTGGTCATAAAACCAAAGGCCTGGGAATTAATACAATAAAATATGTTTATGGAATGATCAATTGTGTCATGAAAGCTTGGTTACTTAAGCAAAAATTTCATCTTCTGAAACGTTATTTTAACCACTTAAATCTGAGGATTATTTAGTAAGGATAACCCAGCATCTGTAACTTTATCTATTATTGCATTAACTGCACTGAAAATGTATTAGGTAATTCTCTTTGAATTTAAGTACATCAAGGGCATTTGGTTGCTTTATTCTTTGTTCATTTGTTTTATTCTTAATTCCACTGCCAAAAAAATAAATAAATAAATAAATTTATAAATAAGAAAAATGAAAAATTACTTGACATTTGCACTGAACGAAATTATCTAAACACACTGTATTGATTTTATTTAAGATATATTATATAAAAATATTTATGAACTTTTCAGTCACCACTATATGACAAAATAGAAATTAAATTGTATAATACTCTATAACTGCTGTCCAAAGAAAAATGTTAATGAAGAACTGAATTCAGCCTCATTAAGGAACACTTTAATTCTAACCTGGTTGAAATTCTTGAACATGAATTCTTTGTAAATGGCATCTCTCCCATCCACCATGACCCAGCCAGCTGATTTTAGAGGTGAGAGGACAGAGTCTCTCTCCTCTGCGGTTAGCTTGGCTCTCTTTGCCTCTGATGCCTTTGAAAACATGATTGATTTTTAGTGCAATGTTATTTCCTTCCATTGTTTTATTATTTTCAGAAATCTATTTATTGTTCAAACCAAACATTTAACAAACAAATAATACAATAAATTAATAAGAAAAACCAAGAACTTTAGACAACATAAGTGAATTATCAATCATCACCATCTTGCACAAAAAGCAAACTGAATTATAATATATGTCAACATCATGCCCATAGCGTACTAGTACTATTACTAATAATAAGAACAATAATAATAATGACAGCAATAACAGAGGCAAGATAAAACCAGATGTTGAGAGGTTGATAAGTATGTCAGATATGTTTGGCGTCACATCTTATCTTAGGACAGTTGAAATAAATGGCTGTTCTCACTATTTATTCAAGAGACGACGAAAAGACATCTAGATTTAGGCATAAAAACCTGCTATCCTGTAGACTTCTGAAACAACATATGATGCCACAGTCTATACTTGTAAATAAATCAACGCCTGCAGCTGCTATTAAAAGGTAATTAGTTGCATGACAGCAACATAAATCTTACCATTTTCCCAAACTGTCGCACTTGTCTGAAGATGAGTCGCATTGATGCCGCCAACCCACAATCCTCAGTGCAGTTTCCGGTTTACTTTTTGTTATATCTACGTTTCTACAGTAGATAACGCAATAGTCTGTCCACTGAATAACCTGAGCGATTCTGATGAAATATTTATGAAAATGCGTTCATCTTTTGCTCTTGTGTATTTTCTAATTACCTCTAAAAACAGTGCGTGAAATGGGGAAGTAACATCTGCGCATATAGATCTACGCAGGTTATTTACAGTAATGGCAGCCTCCATGGAAGAGGACGTGACTTCCTTACGACCAGAAAGTTGGTTAATTCATCGTGCAAAAAGCTGCTTGAAAACAGATGGGTGCGCTGCAAAAGCATGGCTCATCACAGCCCGTACTTTGTTCCCACAAAATTTTGATATAAAGGTACAGAGAAATGTCTATAAGCCAGATATCGGCATAGAATTCAGCATCGTTAAGATGCAAAACTCTAGTCGGTCTCAGTAACACAGTACGAGCCTTACTTACTCTGCTTTTCCAAGGAATTGGATCACATTTGGAATGGCAAATAAAGCAACCCAGTCTAAAAATAAACTCGAATCTTTACATTTACCTTTAAATCATGGGACCGGGTTACGTCCCATTAAAGTGACACATTTGATAAAAAATAAAATATCTTAGCTGCAACCGTGTGAATATAATTTTATCTAACTGTTTATTATTTATTTATTGCCCAGAATACCTGTACACAACCGCTGTTCTGATAATGATTCTGCACAAAAATTCACAGTGTTATGACATCCTTTTGCACCTACTGGTATTTGGCTCTTAAAATGCTTGTACATACTCCCTGTTTTCAGTTTGAAGCCTATGAAGTAGAAAAGAATGCCAGGAATATCAAACTTGCTGCAAAAGACTTACAGGAAATGTATGTGGTTTGTATTTCAATAGGAATCACACATTTTAGATTTTCCAGAAACTCTTCTTAGATTTACCTTTCTGAGATTTTCTTTTTTAAAAAAATTTCTGTAGCAAATATGTTTCTCTTTTGTTGCTCATGAAGTGTCTTTGTTCTGATGACTGCCATGGCTCAGATACATGTACATGTAAGTTTCCATAAATAAAATAAGATTCTTACACTGTAATTTACACAAATAGGAAACAGTCAGGGTTGTGTATTTATCATTTAAAATTCATACTGAATTGAAATAATAATTTCCAATGTCAAGAAAAGCCATTCCTTTTTGTCCAGGTTGAGTAGTTTCAAAGAAGAGCCTCGCCTGAACCAGGAACTCCAGGCTGTCTCTGATGCTTTACAGGCAGAGGGCGCTGATCCCAAGACAGCACTGTATAAAGGTTTCTGTTTCATTTTGAGACTGATTTATTAATTTTACTGTAGCTGATGAATGAAAGCTCTGTATATATAATGTTTTAGTTCTGTTCATCTGTAGTTATAATTATAAGTGTGCATACAATTTAACCTTGAAACAGTAGTATTTCTTTGCCTTTTGAAAAAAAAAAAGAAATTAAAGAGATAGCTTCAGAATGTCTTTAAGATTTATTGTTCAGCTATATTTGTCATCACCTATAAATGGCCAGACGATGTGCAAGATCATGTTTATTTGTGCACGTGTGTGTGTGTGTGTGTGTGTGTGTGTGTGTGTGTGTGTGTGTGTGTTATTTATTGTATACTGACACCACTATCGCAGATATATTCAGTGCGCTGCCTGCTGAGACCCAGCGCCAGATGCTACTGTCTGTGATCAGTCAGAAACAAGATGTCCTCCACCAGTGTAAAGCCACATTATTGATATTGAGAAGATTTCCAGATCTTGTTCCGGACACAGGGGTGAGAAATCGGAACAAATGGAATCTAGTTAAAAAAATTTTGTCTCTTTTGAGAAAATTTGCTTTTTCTAATCACCTTTTACACATGAGAGAATGAAAAACCTGAATTGATTTTTTCCTCATTTGCTTTGTTTTTAAAACTGGCAATCTGATGACAGGATAGATAGGATAGATTTTTGTCATAATATTTCTCCTCAGAAATCCAGGCTACATTGTCATAAATTTTATGGTCAATTTATATTATGAAAAAAAGTAGCACAGGAATTCATGATTTCACATGAAGGAAGAAAAAAGCTGCCAGAAGGCTAGCTGTGCATACATATTTAGATATAGGTTTACATATTCATTAATGTCTGTCTCTAGGTGAACTTGGCTGAGAGTCTTCTATCAGCAGAGAAACATGCTCACTTCCACACTGCACTCAACTGCTATAGGAAATACTTGGGTAAGAATTGTATGACAACTGTCAACAATAGAATTGCACTCATGGCGTCCAGATCTGTAGGTTCTGGATTCAATACTCCATTGGGCCACACTGAAATGCTTTCATTAAAATGGTACTGGTAGTCTCCTTGCTTCTCTGTGAGATTTTTGAGACTTTCTTTTTTGCTTTACAAATCAACCCCTTAGGAATATAAATTTTGTTTTAAATTGGAAAGAAACTCCACACTTTGAGCTTAATATGACATGATCTCATCCTGTGTGAAGTCAAAGTAGGCACAAAAACTCACCAAAAACACATTTTAAGCCCCAAAGTACAACCTAATTTGCTAAATGCTCAACCAACCCTGTTTATTTAAAACATTTTATTTCTGATATTTTCCACCCATTTTCCTCTTCAGTTCATGACCTGCTTCCCATCATGCTGAACTGCAAGGAGGCCAGCCTGGCACACAAACAGCTCTACAAGTGGCTGCAGAAAAGCATCGAGTTTTACATCTCCTATATAACGCAGCCCCCTCCTCTGGATGCTGGGTTATCTTCTCCAGGTAGGATATTGAGGTCAACACTGCTGCCATCTTTTGGTGCTGGGTGGTACTTTTCAGGCAAAACTCTACTTGGCATAGCTGTGTATAGTTTTTAATTGAACCAGCAAGTTAATTTAATATATGATTTATGGTCAGGGGATTTTAAAGTTTTATTTGTAGGTAAATCTGCATAAATGTTACTTGTCTTTTTTGTTTTTGAATTTTTCCCTTTAAGCTGTGTAGTATATTCTTTTGATTGATAAAGAGATTAAAAAATTAATCATTAGCACTAAGTTAGACAAATTTATGATCAGTTATGAATAAGAATTAATTTTGAATTAATAAGTAACTTTTATGGATGTTATAAAATATTAAGTTAAATATTGTTTTTTCTTTTGCCTTTTCAGATATGATGTCTCCAACAAAGAAACTAACAATGTCCTTCTCTGGCAAGCGTCTCCAAGCCATCCAAGGACTTGCTGAGAAGGACAGTCACATTCCACGTCCCTGGCAGACTTTGTTTGACATCGTCACGGCAACAGGGCAACAGCTGGGGTGGGAGATTGGGGATTTCTTTATGAAGACCAGGTAAGGAACCTCCCAGAGACTGTCACACTCGCTTCTGCCTCCCCTGCCCCCCCCCTGCCCCCCCCTGCCCCCCCCCCCACACCTGTCCCAGACCCTGCAGTGGCTTGGGTCATAAATATTGTGACCATCTTAGACCCCATCCCCATAGGCACCATCTGTCTACAAAGATTAATCCAACTCAGCAGAGACTGTCGCTGAGTGCAATCAGCTGAACTGAATGACACACCTTCCGTGTTTTCAACATATTCTTGAAATCACCAGCTTTTCTGTATTCTACTTAATGCCTCTGTTATTTAAAACTGAAAAGATCATATCTGATCATTTCCTAATTTTATTTTCAGTCGAGAAGCCCAGTGGCAAGAAATTCTCCTCCTTCATAACAAGTGTCAGCAGTCAGATCACAGTGGCCTGCACAGACAGCTGTTGTACTGTACTCTAATATTACTACTACAGTGTATACATGACTACCAGACTAGGATGGATTCTGGGCTGTTTACAGGTATAGTATGCTTGCATACATTTGGTACCTAGAAATCAGGGGTTTCCCCAGGATTTGGGGTATAGGGAGTCCAAAAAGCCAGGTATATTATGTTCACTTGATTAAACAAATCATATTTATTTTGCTGCAGTTTTAACTTTACAGTTAAATGCCTCATTCTTTTTTTTACACATCAGTCTTTTTGTGCAGTTTTGAAAACCCAAGATTAGAGACTTGAAACTCTAGACAAAATGTCTGGAAGTTTTTTATTAAAAATTTAACAAGATAAAAAGTTTTGAAATACGTCAGTGTGTTATATTTCAGGTAGCAGTAATCACCTGGAGTCCATTGCATTAATGGAAGGATTTAAGGCTGATGGAGATGAAGGAAGGGTGCATGGGTAAGTGTATATAATTTTGCGATTTCACCAAGACTTGTGAAATTAAGTCAGAAAGCTATGGAGTAGGAGTGCATTGAGGAGGCTTTATGTATGAATTTTCCCCTCTGTGAAGTGTTGGAGCTGCATTTAGCTTTTGATTATGCACCCTGTATGTATATAATTATTAAATATGATGAATTTTATTTTAGACGGACAACTGAACAGCATCAAGTATGTGACTTCATGGCAGTAGTTGAAATTATAGTTACTGTGCCACATTCTGGGCAGCCAAGTACTTTAAAGCATTGTCAAGAAGTTTGCCCATAGCTGGGAGCTGGGTTGTTATATCAAAGAGACAGTCTATGGTCTAAATCTGTATAAGATTTAGCCAATTTGATGCATTTATGTATTCACTATTATCATGATGGTTATATATATATTTGTGTTACTGTTTTAGGCCCAAGCATAAAAAGCTGAAAGTTGAAAGCACCATACCCCAGATCCACAGTAATTCCAATATTCCTGACTCCAATGTGTTGATGCAGAATATGTTGACAGCATTCAAGTGTTGGGAGCTGCTGCATGTGGACAGCCTAGAGAAGGGTGTGTAACCTGGATCTCTATTTTTGAAAACTTTGATCAGTAATTCAATTAATCTACAGTTGTGGGGAAATATTGATATTTGTTGTTTGAAATGTTTGTCCTTGTCCATTTCTTCAACTAAGATCCATCACATGTTCATTATTATTATTATTATTATTATTATTATTATTAAAGATGCTCATTATAAGTATAATTAGTGACATTTAAAGATAAGTTTGTTTTTTGTACAACAAGCATCTTTAATAATAATAATAATAATAATAAAAGTAATTATGATGATGATGGGGATAATGATAAGTTAATACATTATTACCTAGGCCAAATCAATCTCAAAGCTGTTTGCAATAGAGGCTTTTCCACGGTCACGTGACTTCCGCTAAATTATCCGTGGGAACGCGAGATTTTGCGGGATTTGAAGTTTCAGGGGGAAAGTGTGGAGTGTACACGACGGACGCCATATCGAGGAGTGCTCATTTCAATCTGAATTTTCAAAGTTTCGTAACATGTTAACACCTGATTTTTTTCGAAAACACATTCATGGGAGCAGTTGGAATAGAAAATTAGCAGAAGTACCTGATGACTTTTCAATGAAAGAACTAAAAACGTACCTAATCGACAGCAAAGATAGGACATTCGGTACTTTTGTAGTATTCCCCCCCCCCCCCCCCCCCCACCCTGTAACTTTCTGAATCCTTCATTTTTCAAACATTTTTTTTACAGTGTCTTTTGCACCTATGTCAAAGCTGTTGAAATAAAATGTTTTTGTAATTACCTGTGGTCTTTTTATTAGTTTTAATCACGTTTAATCCACCCCATTGAAATACATTGTGAAAATTTACAATGTAACCGCAGCTTGCTGCGTTTTCGTTGGCTAACTCTACCTTATTTTATGTGAACATAGGATTGATACATTGTATACTTAGATTTCCTCTGTGAAATTATTATGAGCTACTTGTTCACATAAAATTAGCTTAGAGTTAGCCAACGAAAATGCTGCAAATTATTGACTGCGGGTGTAAATTGAAGATTCTAACTTTGTATTTCAATGGGCTGGATTAAACGTGATTAACACTAATAAAAAGTCCACAGGTAATTACTAAAGCATTTTATTTCAACAGCTTTGATATAGATAAACAATAAAATGTAAAAAACTGTTTGAAAAGTGAAAGTTACAGAAAGTTACAGGGTGGGGGTGGGGGGGGTATACTACAAAAGTACCGTAGGCCCCTTCTACTCTTTCCCCCTGAGAAACAGTCCCGCACAAAATGGCGCGAACTGCGCATGCTCACGATTTCGTGGAAAAGACTCTATTAAGAGATGAAAATAAAAAATTCTAAAACATACCAATTGAAATGATTATTTCCATGCATACTTGAAGGTACTTAATGCAGGTAAATTGAAATGAAAACGACATATATTAATGTATTAGAGCATATTTTATAGCCTTGTATTTACATTTCCAGACTTTAAGAAGCTGCACAGTCATTTAAAAGCAGAGACGTGGGCGTGGTTGAAGATGTTTGAGGTGGATATGTTGATGTACCAAGGCAGTTACAGAGAAGCCGTCAACTTGTTGTTGGTTCAGAAACAGGACTCTAAGGTAGAATAGATTGTAATATCTGTACTTAGCTAATATAGTCATGATAAATGTACTAATTGATACGTCATTTCAGTGTATCCATTCAATTGTTTTTAAATCTTTTTATGACAACTTTCAACTGTATTTTTTGCAGATTTTTCTTGTAGATAAAAACATATAACACAATTATTATTTTCATCTACAGCATCTAAAAATGGCAGTGATGATATTTTACTTTCTGTAAAGTCAGGAACATAAATATTTCTGTACTGGTGTAGGTTACATGGTTTGAGATCCTACTGTTGTAAAGAGATAGAGTTATTCTCAGGCTTGAGAAGTTTTATCGTAAGAACAGCTTTAATTACCCGTATCCTATATTGTCCAGTTTAGTTTAATTTAATTTCAACTTTACTAAATTTACTTCTTTCTCGGCTGACCACAATAGATGCCCAGTATATCTGCATGTATTTATTGGTTCCTGACACCCAGTTAATTCCATAATATGTGACTCAATTTGTTTTTTCTGTTTTCAAGCTCCGCACAAATCTTCAGTTAGCGAGCTGTTACTTTTGCCAGGGAAATTTAGCAGTAAGTTGACAATTTTTTTTCAGTTGAAATGTTAAATTTTAGAATAAATATTTCAATGCTGAGATCGATGATCTTTCCATATTAAAAAAAATTGGCTTTGAAATGATGAAAAAGTTGTTCCATATTTCAGAAGTGTTGTGATGTAGTTTTGGGTATTCTTGGTGATATGGCTTTCTCAGATGTTAGCACCCCTTCACAGCTCCAAGAAATAGTACACTCTGGTAGGGGGCGCCACATGAATTTGCTTCGTTGTACATCATCAGAAATTATGCCATATTGTCTTCACATGTTATTGGCATGTTGCAAGGTCTGTATTTCACTTTTTTTTTCTTCACCCATGCAATACACTGCACATCCGTAATTCAGAATTATTATTATTATTATTATTATTATTATTATTATTATTATTATTGGTGAATTTGATTAAAAAGAATTGCTGTTGTTGAAATAATGTTATAAATTTTATCCCTAGTATTATAATGGCTCTTTGCATTGAATGCATCTTCTAAAAAATTCTACTTAAAAATGATGCTTTGAAATGTGCTTACTATCTCTCGTTTATAATAAACTACACAAATATATTTTATTTCAGGAAAAGGCCTTTTCACCATCATCCAATGATGACATGGCCTTGGGTCACATGCTTGTTCTCCTACAATATGATTGGCCAAAACATGAGGCTCTCCTCTTGCAAGCTGTAGAAAAGATCAAGGCTCAAGGGTGCTTTACATACAATTTATTCTTCAACTACATAATAAGTATCCTTTCAGAAGAGATAATGCAAAGTATATTGAGCTATAATTCATTCTTGTTTTGATATGAACTGAAATGAAACTAGACATTCCAAAAACATCATACTTTCATGATCAAAGAAGTGAAAAGAGCAAAAAGATTTGTATTCATACAAGTCATGTTCTTGGCTTAATCTGGGAAAACCATATAAAGCTTAAAGGACATGGGAACTCTGATCTTTCACAAGATTCATCCAGTTATATTATTCTAACATAATGAGAAAATTAAATCTAAAACTGGATATTTTATTGAAATGCAGATCACAATGACTTTATCACAAGGCCTTGGAACTTCAGGTGAACTGATTTGCAGTTGTTACAAGTGTCATGTGGCAAATACAGGTCTCCCAGGTCTCACAGTTGTGGAAGTAAGTTATCATCAGGCCACAGTAGTGCTCCCAGTTTCCACACAAGATCCAGTTTTAGGTTTAATTTTCTCGCTATCCAAGGCACAAATCCCTAACTCGCTGAATCAGATATAGACATCCTGGAGGAGTTTGCCTATATTAAGTCACACGATGGAGGAAAGCTGAATCTGGATATCTTGCCTACAAGTACCAAGCTGATTGCACAGTGAGTACAGAATGAGAGATAAATATTAAACAAATAAGATAACAACAAAATCCATAGGACATATACCATGTACAAGAAAAACCCAAATATTCATAATAATCATTATTGAACCTGTAATTTTAACAGTGTAACAAATTTAACTTTACAGCCTGCTTACAAGCACCAAACTGATTGCCCAGTGTCATTATGAAATAAACAAAAATACACAATTTAGTAATAACACAATTAGGAGGGCACGCTCCATGCACACACACTCACACACATGCATGCACACACATGCATGCATATTAACTAAACAAAGCTCATCGGTATACCTGCAATTTTCAAACAACTATAAATAGAACGAAAATAATAATAGTAATGAAAATTTGACTACCCTCTGAAGAGTGATAAATTCTTATTAATGTAGAATGTTTCCAATTCTTTACTCCTTTAGGAAAATTGCCAAGAAATGTGTTCAGTGTGTTTGACTATTAATCTAGTTCCTAAAGAAAAGAGTGCATTGTCCACAGTGTAAAGGGGATGATTGTTCTTAAGTTTGTATTCCCTTTGGGAAAAGCCGAGGGTTGTCTCCAATGAGTTGAAATGACCCCCAGTTCATAGGGTGGCTGAATCTGTCATTTTGCTGCATGGCAATCCTTGTTAACTGCAGGGCTCTGCTGACAGTGTCGCCAGCCTTGAGGTGGGAGTAGAAATGTTCCATAAAGATTTTGGTTGCTTCATCAGGGATTGCCCACAGGGTAACAAGGACAGAGAGGGCACCTGGAAAATGACATGTTAATGATGAGTTGTGAAGTCAAATATGGTCTGAAGAGAGAGAGAGAGAGAGAGAGAGAGAGAGAGATGGTAGATGTTGGGAAATACATAGAACCACTTTACTAGGTATTCTGTATGTGTGAGTGTGTGTGTATACATATTACATGTTATTACTCACCAGCAGCCATGAAGGCCCTGGATATTCCAAACACACCATCAGCGGAGATGTCACCACGTCCAGTGTTACAGGCACTAAGAACCACCAACTTTGCTTCAAGCTTTAGGGACATCACATCTTCAATGGTGACAATGCAGTCTTCCACTTTTGGTGAGCGACTTTGTGTCAAGGCCCCACTGAAGCTTGAAGCCATATTTGGTGATGGCAATGCATCTTCTTTAGGGTCTTGGACCATGTGTGAGGATGTGAACTTGTTAGGACTGTGAGACAAATCAGGAGCAAAAATCAAAGAGCCATCTTTGCTGGAACCATGTGTGGCAATGTGAATCAGAGTGGCACCGACCATTTTGGAAAGCACAGCAGGTTTGGTAGCTTGTTTCCCAACGAGGGGCTCAGTGTTCAACCAGGATGCAATCAACTTGACTTCTTTCTCAGCAAAGGGGAGAGATGGGATGACCTTCCCAGCAATTTCTCCAACATCAGGGTTGCCTACTAATAGGCAAGTTGGGTTGTGTCCAGAGTCTTGATTGGCTTTGGCTGATACAAGATCAAGAGCTTGAATGCTAGGCGTAAGTCTTACTTGGTACTTATTGCCTAAGTATTTGCCGTCTTCATCCTGGAGGGCTGTGAAAGGGACAAGAAACAACTCATCCATGGGGATGACAAGGAGCTCGTTGGTGACTTGGCATTCTATGCGGTCTACCATTGGTTTGATCAAAGAGGAGTAGAGGCAATGAAGAGCTGAATATGTGTTGTTGTTGCTATAATCATCTTCTTCGAAATCTGGTATTTTACAGCGCGTGTCAGGCCATTCCATGGAGATGGACGTCTCTTCTTCAGTTTTTAAAACAGAGGCATCTTCTAAACCTGCTCCTGTGAAGAATGGACTGGTCTCGTCACTGGCAAAAGCTGTCTCATCAGTTTTTTCAATCACATCATTGGGCATTAAGGGGGACATTTCTTGCAGAGACTTCAATTCAACTGCCCGTCCTTCTGCTGTTTTATGGTTTCGTACCACTGCATTTCTGACTGTTACTATAGCTCTCTGGAGCACTGAGTAGCCACCATCAGGAAGTTGAAGTGAAGTTAAGCCAATGTATTTGCCATTGTAGGTTACACAGGAAGAGTGTTTGTCATATGGCTGATACATGTAGATCAAGGTGGGAATTCCCCTTGTCCGAAGGCTGTAAGCGATCTCTTCATATGACATCTTTCCAGGGTCAGAAAGGGTTTGGTTGAAGTCATGGTGTCTTTGATGCAGTAGCTTCAAGAATGCTTGGGCACGCCCCGCTTCCAGGAGTTCCAGGCCTTGACTTACTCTGTCTTCATCTGGTATGTGTGACGCGTGCAAGATGTTGAATAGTTGGAAGGTGATTTTGTTAGCTTTTAAAATGGACCTATTCAAGCTGTCGTCTCCAGTCATGACCAAATTACTGGTTTCTAAGTGACGTTTGATGTGTGGAATGACCTTCTCAGGGCACTTTTTTGCTAGTGTGTAGACCCTAGCAAGAATGCCATGAGGATTGTACCTAAAAGGCACTGATTTGAACTCTGATGTATAAGTATCATACTCCTCAACCTGTTTTGTTATTGTCTCAACCACATTGTCAGGTAGCTTATCAAATTGATTTGTCTTCAGTATATTATAAAACAGCAATAGTGTCTCAATCTGCGCCATAAGAGGTTTTTGCCTGTACATCTTTGCGTAGCCCTCCGCTTCACAGAGATATTGCCCTGCTTTCTCGATTAGGTGAGATCTTTCCGGTATCTTTGTTGGTTCTGTGGTCAAGTGCGCCACTCTAATGTAAGCCATTCCCAGGTTTTTCAGAAGTGTACAAGTGAGTATTGGATCGACAATCTCTCTTGCCATACCGAGGGCCACCTCTGCCATTTTATTGTTTTCTATGTCGTCTGATGTTACAATGTTGGTTTCTTGTGGATGGGTGCGAAAGTGTTTTATAGACACAATATGTCTGCCAAGGAAAACTTTAATTTGGCAGCGCTTGTTTGAACGGGAGGATTGTTGAATGTAGTCCATGGCCAGTGCGTTGGTCTGTTCAAACTTGTCATGGGCTAAGACAGTCCGGAATATGCTTGTCATGGCACAGATGAGTTCCGCCTGTATGTCATGACCATGTTCTGTGGCATGGATAAAGCAATGGTCTATGTGTGCCATGGCTTCCTCGTACATATTGCCATGGCAAAATCTTTCTTTGATTATCAGAGCTATGGCAAGCTCGTAATCCATGTCTCCAATTTCGCAAGCTTGTTCCATACATATTTGGAACTGTTCTATGTTGTCCTTCACCTGACTTTGGCGTCTGTGATCAGATTTGAGCATAGCATTCACTGCGTGGGCAAGGCTGAGACATAGCAGTACTTCGGGATCGTCCACTTCATGCTTCGAGTACAACTCCATCAGCCGCACGGCATTGGTGAACTTGAATGCGAGACCAATAGAGAACAAAGTTTTGGCAAGACCTTTGAGTGCACATACAAAAATTTGCTTCTCTTTCTCAGAATAATCCCCAGACTCTATTTTGGACATGAGAAGACGGATGCTGCTTAAGAAGTACACTTTGGCTGGCCACCATCTCTCGTGCTTATACAATATTTGTCCCATTATTAATGCAACTTTCCCCTCATTGGTCACGTCTTGCAAGTCTTGGTATGCTTTACGGCTGTTGTCGTAATAGAGAAGACCCTCAGAAATTGGATCACGCTGATAGGCAATAAGTGTATGGGCTAGGGCAAGGCTTTTCTTTGCTTGGCATCGCTTGTTTCTTTTCCAGTCTTCATTGACGTACTTGGATTGTGACATTCGTGTCCCAGTGGTTTCCAAATCATTTAACTCTGTCAGCAGCCGATCGATTTCTGTCTGTTGTTCCAGAATGGTTGTTGACTTTAGGAAATCACAAGTTTTCACCGTAGGAGTCGCATCCATGTTCTGAAACGCAGGATTTTTTCTACATTGTTACTTTGCTAACAGTGGACTGAAATATGACATTACAAAATGTGTGGTAAGAAGAGGCAAAATTTATGGCACTTATGTTGGGCTTAGAATATAGCGGTTTTGATCTATTCCAGCAGACTGTGAGCTCATTTAGAACAGCAGACTAACAGATCTGCGGATCAAATAAGGCGACCCACTAAAAGGCTTGCTGCCTAATTCCTGATTAGATACTGACTAGATTCCCTGTGGGAGTACGCAACAAGCATTCGAGTGGGTGGGCCATATTTGATCCGCAGATCTGTTAATCTGCTGTTCTGAATGCGCTCTGTGATTACTGTATGCTTAGCATGCCTAGCAATCTGCATGGTCAAGAAGTGCAGAATATGTAATGACCCCCCACCCACCCACCCACCCCTGGAAGCCACATTTCATTTACTGACAGTACACATTGCCAAACAACACACCGTAAAATTATTTAGCACCAACAAAGCAATAACTAGCACTAACATTCATCCGTCTGGTAGTGCTGGTTAATTTGTGGGTTATATGGTTAATATGTGCGTTAGTGCTAAAAGATCTGCGGGCATTGTTAATAAAAGCCTAATCCGTTTATAAGGACTGTATGGCCCCATTCAGAATAGGAGACTATATAAGTAGTCTGAGGGTCAAATATTGCGACCCACGACAAAGCTTTCCGTCTGATCCGCTAATAAACACTGAATAGATATCCCATGGGGATGAATGCAAGTGGGTCGTCCATATTTGCCTCTCGGAGTAGTTTGTCTCCTATGGTCCCATTCAGAATAGGGGACTAACTAGTCCGAGGGTCAAATATGGCTACAAAGCTTGCCGTCTAATTCGCTTATAGACACTGAATAGATACCCCGTGGGGAAGTATTCAAGTGGGTCGGCCATATTTGACCCTCGGACTAGTTAGTCCCCTTTTCTGAATGAGGCCTATGCAGCATGTTTTAAATTGAGCCGTCACAGTTGGGCTGGAAATGCAACTTAACTCGCCGTACTAATGAGATGTGTCTGTTTTGCCATAAAAGTAGGTCGTTAAAAAAACAGCCGTAGATAGGAGGTAAGAAAGATTTGGTCTACAATTTAATGCAGTAACTGCTCACAGCGAAACAGAAAGAGAGGGGCTAGGGAAGCAACACCGAGATATTCATAGCCTATTGTTAGTGTAGGATCTTGGTCAGGAGAAACGCTGGAATACATTTAAGGTCATTTTCACATCTAGTGGTATACTGAAACTGCACAATCTACACTGGTACACTCTGAGTGGTTGGCAGCTTCTAGAGAGTCACCTAAACGGGGCACCCACCTCCTATGTAGCTCCACAGTAAGTCAGGGTGAGGAAAACGTAAAAAAATGTAGTTACATGGTAGGTTTTCTCAAAATACACTAGTGCAGTCTGTGTCTTTGAAGACTACCGCTTGATGTGAGAAGGTCTGTACAGTGCAGCAGTGCTGGCATTCTAAACGTGAACGACCTTCACGTGATGTTTCGCACAGCACAGCGATCACATCTGTGTCTATGGGGAAAATGATGGCATACTTACTGCGCTTGGTAGTTATTGTCTGCGACCTCTGAGGAGGAATGTTTTGCCCCTCGCCCCTTCTGCCCCTGTTCCTTGATGTTTTTGACAAGAGCAGTTTTCATAGAATCGTGTCAATTTAACGCTATTGAGTTCTTTAGTCCTTTAGATCTTTCAAAAATAACACTCTTTCAGTATTAATACCGTAAAGCCAATGATGTTATATGAACTCATAATAAGGTGCCGGTCTTTTTTTTAACTCCTTTGTCCTTTAACTTAGAAACGGTTGCTCTCTATGCCTCACTAACCTTCAGAGAAATTGTACTGGCCGGTCAATGCGGTTTCTATCCCAATACCTCTGATACCTGTGTATGTGACCTGCAGCCTGTCTGATTCTTTGAGAGTTCCCAGCGTGACTTGCCTTTATATACGCTGGCTATTTATGGCCTGGCTTGAAGTCTACTTTCTATTTACAGTGCATACGCCACTGACTCAGTTTCTAAGCTTGGGATTTCCAGTATGTAGTTTTTGTAGGTTCAGGAGCTGGGAAGAGCTGTTTCGATACAGCCGGAATTTCCAGCGTTACTTGTTATGCAATTAGCAAAGAGAAAAAACATCACGGCCTTCTGACTCATCCCAGTTTTGCTAGAGAGATTTCCCCGCTTGTGGTTTAGACATTCACGTGCGTTGGCTGCGTGTTGGTGTTTCGCGAGTTTTTTATATGAAGTGAAACAATATCTAGGGTGATTCAGCTCATTAATGTTCAAGAGTGGGACCGGGGGTAGTAGATAATTAAGAGTGATGTTCTAATTGATTACTGCTCGACCGGTGCTAACTACATATCACTGGTAGGGCCTAAATGACATTATCAAGCAAAGTTGCATTTATTATATCCGTACTAATGTGGCAAGAGATGCCGAAAATAATGTTTCGTTTTATTTACATAATCAGCATGAACTTTATCGAATCCCTCTCAACTGTCTTAATTTATTCAGTTTTCTTTTCCAGACAACGAACGGTTACAAGGGGTGTCAACAAAGGAGTGAAGGAAGATTTTCGGTTGACCATGGAGAAACAAGTGGCTCGCAGTGAAGAAAATATCGAGGCTTTGATTCGTGAATTTTTAGCCAATGAGAGAGAACTTTTGCAAGAGAATCTCTTATAGCATTGACAGTCATGGCGTTGAAACTCTCAGAACTCGTTGCCTTGCCTCCCTTTGCCTAATTGTGGCAAGAGATTGAGAGTCAGCCTCTATTCCCCGTGCAGAATTTACTTTGCAGTTGAAAAGCAAAATTGAAAGATCATTGTCGCCCTGTCGATAAACGTATTATAAAAAGATTCATAACAATCAACAATGGCACTTCTATAAAAACCTTTAATAAGGGTCTTGTATTGCAATTATGTGTTGTACTTTATATTGTTACTTTGTGTTTTGATAAATAAATAATTGAAAGTATAATGCACCATATAACGATATTGAAGAGACTGATAAATATATAAGCATAAATACGGGACATAGGTTTAAAAATCACACTTACGTGCTGATTTTTATCTGCCACCCGCATGTCTTGTCGATACACAAAATTTCATTTGGTGTACAAAAGTCGTGAAAGTTTGCAAAACTGCTGTGAAAAGAGAAAGACAAAAGAAAAGCAGCCGAGACTACAACCCTTTTTTTTTTTTTTTTCAAACAACTCATGTCTGCATGTACATGTCTAGTCGTTACACAGAAATACTGTAAAGAAAGAAATACGAAACTCCTGCTTTTTGTTTGTATTTATATTAAATGTAAGAGCACTTTCGTGGAAAGTCATGCAAAGCAGCCGTAAATAAGGCCAGACAAATTTTTTTTAATTAGATAACGAGCATAAGTTTTATTCTCCATTGTGAAATTCCTCCATTTATCAGACCAATACCCATTGCATTTCTTTGTTTATGTTGGGTTGCGGGGTCAAAATAAAATTTAAAAAACTAAAACACTTTCCCATATTCCATAATGTTTAAATGCTCTCTCTCTCCCTCTCTCTCTCTCTTTGTGTGTATGTATGTGAACACGCTTGTTTAAAAAGAGCATACGGGCTCACTTTCATCGCAAGTGTCTGATAAACTCCACCCACCGCTGATTACGTTCTCGAACGTGATTGGATAGTAGCTGGAGTCCCCAATTGCCATAAAACGGCTGGTCTTGGGATGATCATCATTTAGTGACACACAAACCGCCGAATTTCTTTCTTTTTCAGTCAGCTGATAATGTATTTGCAACAGTTTGTGTTTGTGTTTACACCGGTGGTTTTTATTAGAATTGTTTTAGGTCTACCAGATGATTCAAATAGAAGAGAGCTAACATTAAAACGAAGTAGAAGCCCGCTGGTAAGTGCTTTAATTCCTATTTTGCTTTTGATCTTTAATAATGGACTTCTTAAGATACTATATATGACATGCTGAATGTATGAATACTAAGCAAAGTCGTCATGATTGTCCCTCTGTATAGAATACGCATATGTATAGGTTTTCCATTTTACAGGGTCTAAAATATACCACGTAGAGATGCAGGGTTGTTTCACAGACTGTCAGTGAACAGAATGTATATATACAATTCCTATTTTGCTTTTGATCTTTAATAATGGACTTCTTAAGATACTATATATGACATGCTGAATGTATGAATACTAAGCAAAGTCGTCATGATTGTCCCTCTGTATAGAATACGCATATGTATAGGTTTTCCATTTTACAGGGTCTAAAATATACCACGTAGAGATACAGGGCTGTTTCACAGACTGTCAGTGAACAGAATGTATATATACATTTTTAGGCCACACAGACCTGATAAACTGATTAAAGAGCACGATTGACCGTGTTTTATTTTATTTATTTATTTATTTATTCTTTTTTTTTTTTTTTTTTTTTTTTGGGGGGGGGGGTCAAAATTTCTTGTGCACATACAGTAGTATTTTTTCATTTTTTTTTCAAATGTAAAAAATGTACTAGGTATTGGTTTATTAAGTGAGGAAGAAATTACAACTTGACCTTGGAAAAACCTTGCTGTTGTCTTTAAATGCTGCCCACTGTGACGTTGATTTGAAATCTCCCTAAATTTAAACTGAAACCAAATAATACTGACCAATCTCGAGATTTACCTGCTATACACGTGTTAAACATGCACCTGAA